>NC_073304.1:154397478-154699145 GCF_027595985.1 Sorex araneus | reverse complement strand
TCTCCAGCCCTCCAGGGGGTTCCCCAGCAAGCAGCCCACCTGCACCAGGAGGCTCTCAGGGCCAGACCCTATGTATTTCCTAGAGCTCTGACAGGAAACAGCAGAGGTGGCCTTGGCTGGACTCACACCACTCTGGCCTGGTCACACCCCATAGGCGGGGGGCTGTGGGGTGGAGGGATAAGCAGTGGAAACCCCAGTCGCTCTGTGTGGGTGACGCCAGCAGAGGTGGGGGAAGGGCAGCCCACAGATGCGAGGCAGGGGCTGACATCCAGTTGGACCAGGATCAAGGGACAGGAAGGAGATGAGGCCAGGTCGAGTCAGTCCCCCATTCTCTATACAGAGATGCTGCCCAGACTCCCTGAGGGTGGCCAGAACTCCACTCCCCACCTCACTCCCCATCTCCTGCTTCTTCACCCAGAAAGAGCAGCAAAGCGGAAAGATCCCTGAGAAAAATAGGTCAGCCCTGCGGGCGGAGGGGCTGCCCTGCGGGCAGGCCAGCTCTGAGTACGGCATCCGTCTCTCCCTCAAGCACCGCCCCCCACTGTCAGTGACCTGGGGACCATGGGTATCTTTCGTCCCTGGTCCCAGGCTTTGCTGCCAACTTTGGAAACTTCTGGACTGCTGCCAACTCCAGCACGGAGCAGGGGGGACGGGGAAGCCTCACCAACTCACTCTTCTGTCTGCACACAGGCTGGGTGTGCCTCCCCACGGCAGAGCACGTGCATCCACAGACACAGCGATGGCACAGAGAGGCCAGGCACACATGCCTGTGTACAGCAGATGTTCAGACAGAAAGGCATGTTGCATGCATGTGCACACAGTGGCACACAGTACACACAGGTGTGTACATGCACTCTGCACATACACACACACAAGAACATGCATGCACATGTGCCGTGCGCCCATGCGGAGACTCCATGCACACACATGCATGTGCACACGTGGGCATATGCTTGAACACATATGCATGCACACACACTGGCATGGACTCCATATGGGCACAGAAACCTGCACTCAATCACACCCCCACACACTTCCACAGTTCAGAGTGGCTCGTCGCAAGCTGTGGGGCACATCTGAGACAGCAGACAGGACAGAAATGCCCAGGGACCCTGGTCCGCCACTCTCGGCCTTAGGTGGGGTGGGAGGAGCCTTCTGGGAGCAAGTGGGGTGCTGTCTTGGGTTGCTCTAGGGCTTATCTTCCTGTCCCAGCTCCCTGACTGGGGTGGAGATAGTGGGAAAGAGCAGTAGGCAGGGTGAGGGTGGCACTCTGGGTACGGGGAACTCAACAGAGAATAGGTCGGGGCAGGGGCTAAGGGGCAGGCACCAGGGGCGGATGTCAAGGGTCAGGGGTCAGGAGAAAAGGAGGGGCAATGCATGTGTCAATTGCTTAGCTCCCTGCTCCCAGGTAAGCAAAGCCCTGTTTGCAGTCTCAGGGCCTTAAACCTGCGGCTGCCTGGCTCTGGCTCTGGACATGGCTCTGCCCAGCACAGCCCCTGCCCTCCACCCCTTCCCATTTGTCCTCCCCAGCTAGCCCCAGCAGGGAGCCGACACGCCCCTTCTCGAAAGCACCTCTAAGTCACTTCCTGTCGGTCCTCAGCCTGCTTGCCTGAAGCCAGGGGCTGGTGTTGGGGCGGGAGCAGACTCCAAACTCCAGCATCCAGGACGGATGGACGGATGAAAGAGAGGAGGACCATGGTCCCCCTGCAGCTCTGAGTCAGAATCCCCGTTTGTGGGGGACACCCAGGAAAGGAGGAAGCAGCAGTGTTGGGAATCCAGACTCCAGCATCCCCTCCCCTGCTGGCGGCTCCAGGCCTCCCCCCAGCTTGCTCAGCAAGTCTGCGGTGCTGAACTGCAGCCCAGGGGGACCAGGCACCCCCCTCTGTCCTCCCACCCAGAGCCCAGGTCAAACCTAGGAATGGCAGCTCAGTGACCCCAGGGAATCTCAGCCAGGAGAGGAGCTGAGCGGGGACCACAACCTCAGAGCTCAGGCTAAGGCTCGATGAAGCTGCTTGTCCGGACAGCTCCCGCCCAAGATTTGCAAGCTGGCCCTCACACATCCCCCAGGGATGTGCACATCCCCCTGGGGAGGCTGAGGGCCCAGCTCTCCCCAGACAAGGTCAGCCAGAAGGTTCTGACTTGCCCTCAGACACTCCCACTGATCAATGGCAGGACTGGCTCAAGGGCAAAGCTTGGAGAAGGGGCTCAAGGAAAAGAGCGAACCGGGAGCCACGGCAATGCTCAGACTGAAGTGAGCCTTCTCTGGGCACCGACTGTCCCACAGGCAGACACGCCTGCTTTCCAGCGCTCTCCCCACACATTCCCCTGGGCGCATCACCCTGCACCCCCCTCCCACTTCCCACAAAGGGTGGGGGCCACGGGGCTATGGGCGGGTTACCCAAGGTCACCAGCCAGCAAGACTCAGCAACAAAGACCCCAACACCTTAAATAAGGGCTTGTGTGTCCAATCACCCAGAGAGAAGGCGTAACCTTGGCGCCCCCTTCAATGTTGGGGTTCCCTCATCTGGTCCTGCTATCCGGGAATCTCCCCAGCTCCCCCTCTGCCTTCATTCTGGGCTTCACCTTGCAGAAAGCCCCTCCCCTCCCCCTCTCTCCCAGGCCATTCCGGAGTCTGTCTCCAGCCCCTTTGGATTCAAAGATCCCAGCTCATCCTTTTGTGCTTCCAGTCCGGGTCCCATGGTAGGAACATACCAAAACCTGGCGGGGGGCGGCCGAGGGCACAGAGACTACAAGGAGATAGGGGAGGCGGGGCTCGGGCTGGAGCCTCGACCGAGCCCACCCGGTCCCCCGGCCGCCCCAGGTTTGGTGCATCCCGGTCTCGGGGGTCCCCCTGCAGCCCACGGGGAGTTTTTAACCATCCGGGAAGACGCGGCGTCTCAAAAGCCCCCCTTTCCCCCGGCACTGCGCTCGGTGTGTTTACAGACGCCTCCCGCGAGCACTGGAGACGAGCCCCATTCCAGAAACTTTCCCGAATCCCTCCCCTCCCCTGCGCACCCCCGGACGAGGAGGCAGAAGACCCGCGTAAAAGGCATCTCGAACGACCCACTGAGCAGGCGAGCGCCGCGGGGAGCGGGGCTCCCCGGGTGCCGCCGCCCCCCAGCCCCGCAAGCCGCTCCCCTCCCGCAGCCCGCAGCCGGGGAGCCTCTGCGCGGCTGAGCCCCGCTCCCGCTTCCATACAAGGGCC
Source organism: Sorex araneus (assembly GCF_027595985.1). Lineage (NCBI taxonomy): Eukaryota > Metazoa > Chordata > Mammalia > Eulipotyphla > Soricidae > Sorex > Sorex araneus. The sequence continues at coordinate 154,695,940 of NC_073304.1, read as the reverse complement.
GGGCACCCAGCTGCCACCCCGACTCGCCGGCCGCTGTGCCGTGTCCACAGCAAAAGCGCGCGCGCTCGAGCCGCAGCATCCAGCGCGCTACGAAGCTCTCGCCTCCTCCCAGCCTCACTCCCGGAACCGGGAAAGGGAAAAGCCCCCGGTGCTCCCGCAGGCGGCGGGGAAACACCGCCGCCGCCGTCGACAGCGGGAGGGCCGCGGGGTCCCCCGGAACTTTTGCCAGCCCGGGGCACAGGTGCGGTGAGGTCGGCGTCCGCCACGAGAGCCTTCCAGCTTCAGCTTCTCATCCCGAGGTCCCGAGAGCCCCCGAGAAGGACCCCACCTCCACCTGCCGAGCTGTGCGCGCAGGGGAATGTGCGATCCGGAGGGTGGGCACCGCGGAGCTGAGAAGCCCGTCCCTTAGCCTTGCGCCCCCAGAGTCCGGGCCAGGGGTCGCGCCTCGCGTCACCGCTCATCAGTCCACAGAGCGGAGTCGCCGCGCGGGGTCCCAGCCCGCCCGAAACCCCGCAAACTCCGGCCACCCGAGTTAGGAAAGGCGCCGATTCTCCGGTGCTGGAGGCGGGTGGCCGCGCCCGCAAAGGGCGCCCGGCTCGGCGCGTCGCTGGAGACCCATGGGTGGGTCAGGGTGGGCGCAGCCGATTCCGATCCCCGGGCGTCCCTCCCCGGATGTCAGCCTGCGAGCTCGGGCCGCTCCGCGCCCTGGCAACCCGCGGGCCCTGCCCGGTCGTGCCTAGCGCGCGCCCGGCCCGCGCCCGAGCCTCGCCAATGGACAGGCGCGGCGCCTGGCGGGGCCGAGAGAGGAGCAGGGAACGGATGCTGCACGCGAACTCACCTTGAGCCGCAAGACCTCGGGTGCCGATCACACTTGCTATCAAAGTGGCCACATACCAAATCATAGTACTACCGCGCGCCCGCCGGGAGCCTCATCCTACCGCAAATGCTCCCGCGCCCGAGCGCCCGCGCCCGCCCGCCCGCGCCAGCCTACGCCCCGCGCCGGTGCCCCTGCAGCCCGGGCGACCAGCTCTCCATCCCTCCGCGGCTCCGCTTGGCTCGGCGCGCAGCCTCCCGGGCCCCGGCGCAGCGGCACCTGCACTACGAGCCCGGGCGGAGCGCGGCCCGCGCCTCGGTGCAGCCTAGCCGCGCCGCGCCCCGGGACCCGCCCTCGGCACCCGCCCATTGGCCGAGGCTCCCCCTTCCAGAGCGCCAATTGGCTTATGCAGCTGCCTGTCGCGGCGCGAGGGCGGCGAGCCCATTTCAAGGTGCGTTGGAGGGTGGTGAGCACAGAGCCGCAGAATCATGCGCATTGCCAGGGAGAAGGTGGTGTGGCGGCGCGGTCCGCTCCGCGCTCTGCTCACACTGCATGGCAAGTTTCTTCCCGAGATGCTGCTGGCCCCTCGGCAGGGCTAACGGGACCCTGGGGAGTGTCGTATTACCCCTGACAGGTACCAGGGGGTGGCGCCCCCGCCCACCCAGGGAACCCGACATCCGGTTTCCATCCTGCAAATAACAGTCCCCAGAGGACAGTGCCGTTTGGATGATGGGGGAAGCCCGGGGACGCGCAGCCCCGGAACGTTTGGGGACGTCCTTCGCTGGAGAGCTTCGCAAAAGAGGTCACGCGCTGCCTCCGCACCCCCTCCCCCCGCTTTCCACACACGGCCAGTCTTCCCCTCAACCCCCGCCCCACCCCCCAAACGTGATATTGAGTTGAGCTCCAGCGGGCGGCAAGGCGGGGGGATGACTAAAATGACCTCTAAAAGTCACTGGGATTTAGACCGAGCCATTGACTGGGATGCGGGTGTGTCCCAGACCCCACTGGAACCCGCGTCCATCGCGCATAGGCCGTTCCAGGGCTGGCCAGACTTGCTCATCGTTACTAATCTCAACTTGGAGCCATGAAAGTTTTCCCCTCCCTTCTTCCATAAAAGGCTGCCTCCTTGTGCCCAGCACTGATGGACGAGCTGGCCCCAGCTCCGCGGCAGCGAAGAAGCCAGGGTGGGGGTGGGGAACGCTGTGTGAGGGGGCTGGGATGGAGGCAGGACCCTGGGAAGGGAGAAGGTGAACTCGGACTCCTCCGAGGACGCGAGTCCAGTCCACTTGAGGGTCTTCCTCGCTTCCCCAGTCTCCCCTCTCCTCCCTACCCCCAACCAGCACGGCTGTATTTGCAGAAGAAATAAATGAGTGTCATGGAAACGGACAAACAGCCTCCTCGCCCTGGCCTGCTTGGGAGGTTGTAGTAGAGATATTTGCTCTTTCCAGTGGGGATAGCTGCGGTGAGCAGGGCACGGCCCCAGGAGGGACTGCTGGCCAAGGAAGGCAGGTAGAGGGGCCCCGGATGCCAGCTGGGAATGTCACCCCGACAGTACACCCTAGCCACAGGGCACTGCCCTAAGACTTGGTGCTCCCCCCTACACACACACACACAAAGAACTAGGAGACCCGCTTCTGGGCAGGCACACACCACATGCATGACCTTGAGGCTGAGAACAGCCTTACCAGGGAACCCAGACCCTCTTTACTCACCACCCACCAGGAGGTGGGGACTGCGGGTGTCAGGTGAGGGCTCAGGGCCTGGACCCTCTCCATGCCTCCCAGCCCCACAAGCCCAGAGTGATACACAGCACTGGAAGCTCTGTCCCTGAGTCCCTGCCTGAGGTTTTCTTGCTCCAACAAATGCTTTTCTTGGGGGTTCTGAAGTCAGCTGTAAGCCTTAGGCTCCTACTGATCCCAGCTAGCTTATGAGAGAATAGCCGCTCTACCCTTAACTTCCACAAATACACACATGCGCCTCCTTTCCCAGGGTCCCAGGGCTGAGAAGTCTTGTGGGGATCCATTTGCAGAACTGTTAATAGCAGGATTTTTCTTCTTCCAGAATCTCCAAGCGCTAACTGGCCTAGGGAGAAATGCTGGAATCCCAAGGGTGAGTGCGGGTGCCTGGCCCTTTCGCGGTATCAACAAGACGGGGGCAGGAAGCACCTGTACTCAGGAAAACATTCTGGAATGGTCCCAGGCGGGAGGGGGTACAGGGAAAGATGGGGACACTGTCAAACCCTTCCGTGAGGTTGGGAGGAAGGAGGCACAAACACAGCTGTCCAGAAAGACAGTAGGTCCAGAGAAATAGCTCAGTGACTAAGGACACCTGCTTTGCAAATGTAAGGTTGCAAGTTCAATCCCAGGTACCACCACATGTGCTGAGTAAGGTGCTAGGCAATTCTGTCATCTGCAACAGCCACAAGTGACTTCCAGCTTACTCCAGCCCCAGGGCTGTGGGCTCCCCAACAATGGGGTAGAGTCTCCAGCCATGCAACACCATGGCTGTAAAAAGAACAGTTGGAGCATCTCAGCTGGCCCTCATGCACCCACCCCACCCCCACCTCGCGGTACCTTCAGGAAGACCTGATAGTCCCCAATTCCACAGCCCCCAAACAGCACCACATCCTCAGACCCTAGCACTGAATCTAACCTGGTTAACTGTGATGGCTCCCCGGGCTCCTGAGTACCACTCAGAGCCCCCACCCCAGCCCACCCCACCCCACCCCAAGAGAGTATATCCTCCTGGATAAGCCTTTCAGGAATTGTGAAACAAGGCCATGAAAACATAGAGGAGAGGGGAGAAAGCTGGGAGTAAAAGGGAAAGTGCTCAGTGCTGAAGTCCCGACTTGGTTTCTCCTGAACTCAAAAGAGACACATTGTATCAGGTTGTGGTGAGGGGCCCCACCACTCGACCTTTGCCTCTGGGCGCAGCAAGGCTTGAGGCATCTCCCTGGCATGGACCCATCCCAGCAGGGAATGAACATGGCCTGCAGCTGTCACAGAGGGCCATGGGAGCAGGATGTGAGCTGAAAGCATAAGCAGGTGATAGGTGGACCCCGCCCGGTACCATGCCATGGAGGAAGGCCTTGGCCATCCATCAGCATGAGGGTAGAGGTCATCCCTCTTGCTTTGGGAAGGACAAAATGCTTGGGGCCATTTTGAGAGACAGTGCAGGAATTGAAACACTTGCCTTAATCCCAGTTTAATCCCCAGCACTTCCTGTGGTCCCCTGAGCACCGCCAGGAGCCAGCCTTGACCACCACCAGGTATGACCTACCTGGCCCCAAATAACAGCTCATCTGATCAGTTCCTCCATGGAGAGCGGGAACAGGCAGAAGGGTCTGGCCCCTCCTGCCTGTTCCCTCTCCCCTTCCTTGGGGGCTGGAGGGGCAGGCCTCTCTCTCAAATCCAGGTTAGGACCAGTATGGGGACAGCTGCCCATTAGGAAGATGCACCCATCCACGTGAGCCCCAGAGAGCACGTTCAGAGTTGACAGAATGAGAGAACTGCCTTCGTTATCATGCCCTATATAAAAAAAACTCCCCAAATGCAGTGCCTTCAAACAAGCGTCATTTATTTGCTAACAGAGCTGGGCTCGGTGGGGACAGCTCTTCTCTGTTTCCTCTGGCACCCGACCAGCCGGGCGGGAGGCGTTCTCTCAAGATGGCTCTCTCCCATGGCCGGCAAGTTGCTGCTGGCGAGCGGCCAGGGCCACAGGCAAAGCCAGCTGTTCTCAGGGGCCCAGAGTGGGCTTCTGCGCAGGTTGATTGGACTTCCCCACAGCATGGTGACCGGGTGCCAAGTGCCAGCATCCCCCATCAGAACCTGGTGGAAGGTGCTAACTTCTGGCCTGGCTTGGGAGACCTAGTGGAACCCAAGTTTCAAGGCAGAGAACATCTGTGCTTCTCAGCAGGAACAAGCCCGGGTCTCAGAATGCAGAAGCTCGTGGGGAGGAGGGCGCTGCAGTCCACCCCCCTCCAGATGATTTCCAGAACCTGTTTGGGTTTTTTTTTTTTTTGCTTGCTTTATTTATTTATTTATTTATTTATTTATTTATTTATTTATTTATTTTTGCTTTATGGGTCACACCTGGCAATGCACAGGGGCCACTCCTGGCTCTTCACTCAGGAATTACTCCTGGCGGTGCTCAGAGGACCATATGGGATGCTGGGAATCGAACCTGGGTAGGCCGTGTGCAAGGCAAACGCCCTACCCGCTGTGCTATCACTCCAGCTCCAAGAACCTGTTTGTTTATTTCTGCTGGGTTTGGGGATTTTGTTTTGGGGACACACCAGCAGTATTTGGGGCTTATTCCTGGCTCTGCACTCAGAGATCATTCCTGATAGGCTCGGGGGACCACATGGAGTGAAAGGGATCAAACTTAGGTTGCTACGTGCAGACAAGTGCCCTAGCTGCTGTATATCTCTCTGGCTCCCCAGATCTGAACCAATGCAGGTTTTGCATACAAGAGGCTCAGATTCATTCTTTGGCACTGCCTGCCTGGTCCCTCTGAGCAACACACACACACACACACACACACACACACACACACACACACACACCACATGCACTATTGAGGAAGTCTCCAGAAAGAAAGGGCTGGACAGACCATACCTAGTGCTTCAGATTTTCACGCTTTGATGGAAGCTACTGTCCCCCAGCACAGACATGCAGGGAGGTGAACTTGGCCCTTATCAAAAGCCGATCCTTTGTGTGAAGCCAACAAATCCTTTTACCTCTTTTGCTCTGAAGATGCCAGAGACCAGTCAGCATGTTTTAAAAGAACTTGGAAGGAAGAAGAAAATAAACAAAGGAAATTGGATTTCCGAAATATAAATATCTAATCTTATGATCTGATACAGGATAAGAGAAGGAAAGTGCAGGATTCACAAACCTGCTTCTCGTACAAGAATTTCCCATCCAGACTCAGCAGGCCATGGGCCCTCCCAGCAGCCGACTTGCCTTTCTCTCAGCCAGGTAGCCTCTGGGTTTAAGCTCTTTTTCTGGATCCAGGTTGCTCTTCCAACATTCTCCTCCCGGTAAATTCCTCCTCTCTATCAACTTTTTATTAAAATTTCAAACTTTGGACAGAGAGATAGAAGCGTTACGGTGCTTGCTTTGCATGGGGTCGACCTTGATTCAATCCCCAGCTCCACATACAGTCCCCTGAGCACTGCCAGGGGTCACTTCTGAGCACAGAACCGGGAATAATCTCTAAGCATCTCTGGTTGTGGCATACACCCCCAGAAATAAATAAACTTTGGGCTGGAGAGCTCAAAGAACTGGAAGGAGCACATGCTTTACGTCAGGGAAGACATCTGGGGTTGACCCCAGCACCACATGCTCCCTTAAGAACCAGGGAGCAGGGGCTGGAGTGATAGCACAGTGGGTAGGGTATTTGCCTTGCACACAGCCGAACGAGTTCAATTCCCAGCATCCCATATGGTCCCCCAAGCACTGCCAGGAGTAATTCCTGAGTGCATGAGCCAGGAGTAATCCCTGTGCATTGCCGGGTGTGGCCCAAAAAAGCAAAAAAAGAAAAGAAAAGTAAAGAAGAGAAGAGAAGAGAAGAGAAGAGAAGAGAAGAGAAGAGAAGAGAAGAGAAGAGAAGAGAAGAGAAGAGAAGAGAAGAGAAGAGAAGAGAAGAGAAGAGAAGAGAAGAGAAGAGAAGAGAAGAGAGAAAAGAAAAAGAACCAGGGAGCAAACTCTATTTCTGGGGATGGCCCCCCAATAAGCAAATAAAATAATAAAAATTAGATTCAAAACTTTGTCCGAGTCTCCCATCATATCCAGCAACCCCTGGATATGTGACCTTGTTTGGGTCACTTGTCCTGAGACAGATCCTTCCTGAGTGATCACAGACCCCTTCCTGAGGTCTCAGCTGATACTGACCACATCTCCCACATGAGCGGTCTCTGCCGTCTTGTCCAAGAGTGGTCCTGTGCATGGGAGGTGAGGACACCAGTACCCCACCTGTCCTGGAGAGAGGGGTGGATGACCGCTGCTGAACTGGGTTCCAACCCTCACAAGCCCCAGCAGAGCCTGGAGCCAGGGCAGGGGTGGAGGGGGCGCTCCATCCAGAATGCAGGGGTGACCCCAGAAGCTACAGAGCAGAGTGTTCTCACTCTGCCCCTTCTGCCAGACTTCTTGTTTTTCCTTTCAGTGGTGGAGTTCGAACCCAAGTCTCTGGCGCTTGATCATTGAGCCCCACCCCCAGTTCTTAAAGAACCATCTGATAGAAACTCTTCAGTGACATGAACCAGCTCTGGAATTTTAGCGCAGTATTATTTATTTCTTGTTGGACCGAGAAGGGAACAAGTTCTTGCCCAGGGAGAAAGTAGATGCATAAGTAATAAATCCACGTTGAATGTGAAATCCAGTTCAAGAGCAGGCTCGCCACAACTCGGGCTGGGGGCCAGCCCTGAGCGACCTGCCAGAGTGGCTTCACACAGAGTGCAGGAAGGAGCTTCTCTGCTCTGCCTCAGCCTTGTCAGAGCTCGGAAGCGTGGACAGCAGCTGTCCTGGGGCATGGGGGGAGGGGACATCGATCTGAAGGGACATTTGCCTGCTGAGGATGGCTTCATAGGACACTTGACTTGAGGGACTCCTAGGAAGCCCCACCCACAGACAGACTCTGTTCATGCTGCCCAACAGGGCTGTGGGCCTCAGTGGAAAGTGCTGGAACAGATGGGCCAGTGGCCCTACTCACAGCCAGTGGCCCTATGCAAAGCCAGAGTGAGGGGTCGGAGCCTGGCTGGGGCATCCAAGTGCCACTCCCAGCATGCTGGGATCTGGGTCATGCTTGTGTGGGAGTCACATATTCTCCTCTCTGAAGGGAAAGTAGAAGTTTCTAGAAATGAAGCTGTTTGGGAAAGAAGGACCTGGAGACTCTTTTGTGCTGTTTCTGCTCAGATTCTCCGACAGTCTCAAGTCCTAACCCACTGCCATCCCCTAGGACATTGTAGCAGAGGAAACACTGCAGCTGGTTTTCCCCCAATGACCTGTCAGTGGTGTAGGCATTCCAGTGTAGTCCAGAAGCTTCCAGAACCACACAGATGCATGAGTCGGAATAATTGACTTTGAAACTGATTTTTTAAAATTACTATAAACAGAGGTTTATAAAGTAAAGCAATTCAGCCAAGGAGTAAGAGACCAAGGAGCTTGCCTCACAAAACATCTGAAGAAGGAATTCTCCAGCTAGCAAGAAACAGCCGCTTGTGGGCACAGGACAGACAGGCCCGGCCTGGCCTCCATCACTGGAGCTCAGTGTCTCCTGGAAAAATGAGGCTGACACTTAAAAACTGCTGTCAGCATCGAGTCGAGAGAGAGACTTGAGTTGTCAGAGAACCTCAGGAAGGTGAACATGGTGGAGATGGACCAAATCGTGGAGATGAAGATGGTGAGAGGTGGTAGAGATGGAGACAGGGGAGACGGGGAAAATAGGATAGATGAAGGTGGGGGAGGAGATGATGGAGGAGGGAGAAGTGGCATCCCGGAGAGGTTCCCAGATTTATTCTCCCTATTGTTGCTATTTGCCTGTTGTCTCTATTTCTCAGAAAGAAATCACTCAGTGAGCCCCCCTCCAGAAATCTGTCTTCTTTAAATAAACAGAGAGAAAGTGTTCCAGGAAACCAGCCCCACCAAGGGAGGGGATTGTTGCGCCCACTTTGGGAAGCCTAGTGGTTGGGAGAGACGGAGAGGCTGAGTGAGGGCAGGAGGACAGGATCAACCCACACCCTGAGGACGGGGAGTGTGCAGGAAGCACTCAGCTTCCCTGCCTGGCCCAGGAGAGCTGCTGGAGCAGCCTCCCTCTTGGGGCCTCTGGGGAGAGAAGCGGGGGTCGGCCCATGGCACCAGGAGGACACCTCCATGCTCAGAGCAGAGACTGTTACTGCGTTGGGGCATGAGGAAGTAGGTCAGCTAGGAGAGGTGGGGAGCGAGGCCAGTGGGGGTCAGGACAGGATACGGGTTCAGGAGCTGGGGAAGGGGGCAAGGGGGCAAGAAGCAAGTCTGGGCTGAGGCAGCCACACATAACGGGCACGACAGGAGGCTGGGACACCCGGGCCTGGGGGGTTGGGTGTGTGCGTGCTGTGCTTTGCACCCACAGAAGGGGCATTGCTGGCAGGGGGCATGGGGGCTCCGGCTCTGAAGCTACAGCTGGAGGACTCTGGACGTCTATTTCTGGCACACATTCGACCCCCACACTCTTTCCTGGACCCCCGATGATGAATGTTCCACCCGCACACAGAAGGGCCTTGTGTCAGCAGCCAGGAGGTACCAAGCGCTTCTCTGTGCCCTGCTCCCCCCTGCCCCCGGCCTTGGCAGAAGCTGGGCTGTGCCAGGTGCAGGAAACAGGAAGAAGGGGGCAGGGGTCATGGGCCAGAGGTCATGGGTCAGGTCAGGCCCCTATTTCCCTGCCCCTCTCTGGAGACATCCTATCCTCTGCTCCACGGCAGAGTGGCATGGGGCACCCAGAGACGAAGCTGGGCTGCTTCCTGGGGAAAAGCCACACAGCAGAGGGGAGATCTAGAAGCTTCCATGGAGCATGGACACGGGGACAGGAGAGAGCAGGATTCAGAGAGCCGGATGAGCTGAGTCCCTCCTCAGCCTCACTTCTCCAGTAGGGCGTCTGAAGCAAGCTCGCCACCTCGTCCAGCCTCTTAGGAAGACTCCAGGAGAGGCTCTGCATAGGACCGCAGGTCTGCGAGCGGCTGTGGGCACACCCTCAGCTTTCCGGCAAAGGCGAGGTGTCCTGGCGCATGGAGCACATGCATGGAGCACATGTGCCACAGCACAGGGCTGTGGCACATGCCAGTGACAGGGCCGGAGAGAACAGGGGTTCTCCACACGGCCAACCCAGGTTCGATCTCCAGCACTGCATAGGGTCCCTGGAGCACTGCCAAGAGTGATCCCTGAGCACCGCTGGGCATGGTCCAAAGCCAGAATGAATGAATGAATGAACGATAATAATGTTGATGTCTGAATATTGATATACAAATTTCTCATTATCCAGAAAGATTGTTGGGAGGGATTTAGGTTTGAGGGGATTCACCCCTGGTGCTTCAGCTATCTCACTCCATGCTCCGGGGTCATTCTCAGCAGTGCTGGGGGGCCTCGCAATGCTGGGATTGAGCCCCGGACTCCCACATGCAAGGCCTGTGCTCCAGTCCTCCTGGGCCCCAGTGATGGCTCCAGTGTCTGTCTTGGCTGTCTGGCTCATGCTTGTCTTGCCAGCGCTTTGCAGGAATGAAAGTTCCTCTTGCCCGAATTCAGAGAACCCTCCACAGCAGTCGGGCTGATCCAGAGCCTGAGAGGGATGAGCAGCATGGCTGGCAGGGATCTCAAGCAGGTGCGGAAGCCCAGGAGGGGTTCAACCTGGCCTCTCCTGGATGCGGCAGGGATATCCGGTGAAGAGACCCTGCCGTGCCAGGCAGGGGGCTGGGAGGACTGAGCTCCCAAAACCAAAAAAAATAATCTAGAATATGGTGCTTCCCCTAACACTGCAGCCCCGAATCCTTTACTAGCTGTTAGAACAAGGGAACTCGGTGGGCATGGAGACCCTGGAGGGGGAAGCCCAGGTGTGTGGGTGGTGCTGGGATGTTTGATCTAGACGGGCCTTCCTGGGCGAGGAGGTGGAGAACAGAAAGGGAGACCGGAGCTATTTGTGAGAGGAAGAAGGTCTGGAGGCCTGCTGGGGTGCTGGGAAGCTCTCCCCCACCCCACCCTTTCTAGGAACCCATCTTGGGGCAGCCTGCAGAGGGCCTGGCCCAGGCTGTGAGTGGTACCAGCCCCCTTTGAGGCTCCCATGGAGCCATCAGAAGAAACTGGGGACAATGAGCTGATAGAGGAATGTGGGCGGGGGGGTGGCCCGGCCAGGGGAGGCTGCGCCATGGCTAGTCTCCTGGCGTCTCCCCAAGGTTCACTGGGGGGCACCAAGCTGCCTCTGCCACATTCCAAGAAGAGGGGGCTGCTTCTGAAAAGGGCCTTTGCCAGAGCAGAAGGGGCCTTTCTCCGCCCGCTACTGCTTCTCTCTGAGCCTCTTTGAGGCGTGAGCCCTGGAGACAAGCAAGAACAGGGTGTGTGTGTGTGTTGGGGGATGGTGGTGCCCTCCAGACCAAACGCCTGCCCTTGGCAGACAAGAAGAGTCTTTGCAGCCTTGGACCCCTGACATAAAGGGAGCTAGGAAATCTGGACGGGCACAAGTGTAGGATCTGGGGGTGCCCCTGAGCTAGGGGGCTTTCGGGAAGGGGGAGGGAGGAGATGGGGAGGAGATGGGTGAGCAGGCCCTGGGAATCAGGCCTTGGCATTTGGGGGAGAAGGACTGAGGGGGTTGAAGAGTAAGAGAATCTCGCCACTTTGCGGAGTCAGGGCGCGTGTGGGCTGGAGGGTTCGGCAGAACAAGCATCGGCTTCTGTGCCCCAGCCTGTTCCCGCAGCTGAAGCCACATCTTTGCCGAGACTCTCCCACAGGGCTCACGGCGCGCAGCTTGCAAGCACACGCAGAACCGCGTGCCACCCCGCCAGGGCCCCGCCTGCAGGCCACAGCCTCTGCGCAAACCTCCGGAGTCCGCCCACTCTGCGTTGCTCCTGGGAAAGTGCTCTCTGTGTGCCAATATTCGCCAGCACAACCCCCAGCACTCTCAGCCACGCGGACTCCTGCTAACCCGCAGGCAGCGCCAGGCGGAAGCCCTGGAACAGACTCCCGGCCCAGGATGAGGCTTGTCCATATGAGCCTCCTGGGCCCACACGCCCTGAGCCAAGGTGCCAGTGTCTGGGTCTCGCCAGGCACCCCCTCCACTGCTCCCAAATCCAGCAGGTGGCGCCAGCAGGAGCCTCCTGGAGCCAGGGTTGGGACAGAGGAGAGCAAACTGTTCCAGAAAGTGAGCGAGGGCCCCATGCACGCCGAGACGGAGCCCAGGGACTGTGTCGACCAAGTACCCCTGGCCCAGGAGAGCCACTCCTGATGAAGCAGGGGCAGAAGACCACAGAGGGGCCCCCAAGAGGCTGGAAGCTGCATGTTAGTGACTAAAGGGGAAGAGAGCGGAGAGCCAGCTCCAGGCTCTTCCTGAGAGGTTTGGGGGTGTTCGCGTCTGTGTGTGCATGTGTGGGGTGGGCATGGGACAAGGAAGGGTGACTCAGTCATGCTGAGTGCACACACGTGTAAGTGCCCCTGGGTGTACCTGCGTGTTTTTGCATATGTGTGTATGCTTGTGCCCACGTGTGTATGAGTTGTGTGTGCATGCTTGTGTGTATGCCTGTGTGGACACATGTATGCATATGTGCCTATGTGCCCTTCTGTGTGCCTATGAGTGTGTGTGCATGTGTTCATCTGTGTGCCTGTGTGCCTGTGTGTGTAGTGCCTATGTGTGCCTGTGTGCCTGTGTGTGCATGTGTGCCTGTATGTGCATATGTGTCTGTGTGTGTGCCTGTGTGTGCATGTGTGTCTATGTGTGTGCCTGTGTGTGCATGTATGTTCCTTTGTGTGCCTGTAAGCCTGTGTGTGCATGCGTGTGTGCCTGTGTGTGCATGTGTATGCCTATCTGTGCCTGTGTGTGCCTATGTGTTTGTGTGTGCCTATGTGTGCCTGTGTGTGTGCCTGTGTGTTTGTGCGTACCTATGTGTGCCTGTGTGTGCCTGTGTGTGCATGTGTGTGCAGGTGTGACTGTGTGTGCATGCACAAGTGCATGTGTGCTTGTGTACACCTATGCATGTGTGTGCCTTTATGTGCCAGTGCATGCATATGTGCATGCCTGTGTGTGCATGTGTGCCTGTGCACAGGTATGTGTGCATGCATATGTGCCATTTGCCTGTGTGTGCCTATGTGTACATGCATGTATGCTGTGCGTGTTTGTGCATGCTGTTTTCTGAGAGCAGTACCGAGGCAGCTGGCGAGCCTCCTCTCTCACCCACGGCACCGCAGCTGTCCGGCCCCTCCCGCTCCCCACACCACACACTCCAGGGACAGTCTCTCACACGCTGCCCACGCAGACAGGTGCCGCACGCCGCGTCCAGGCCCACGCGCCCACACACCTTCACACATCCCCATGGGCCTTCCAGAGCCACAGGACACATCTCGCTGTGGCCGGGGGTGCCTGCACTCTGTGCCAGCTCTCACGTGTGGGCTCAGGGGCACTCCACAGGGGGCAGAGGTGAGGGCTTCTCTAGCCTGGCAGCATCCCTGCTTCTGAGGCGCCAGGACCCACAGAGGGCTGAGCCCCGTGCGCCCCACGTCCGTGCTGAGGACGGGGCTGAATTCACTGGAGCAGCAGCTCTGGCTGCTGCTGGGGGGATGCTCAGCACCGTGGCCAGCGCCAGGCCTGTCACCTGGAGACCAGTGAAGGGAATCCACTCAAGTCTGAACCCAGGAGATTCACGCAGCTGCCCCACACTGAGGCCGGGTCCTGGAGGGGTATCCCACAGAGGGGCCCCCACCCCCACTTAATCCCGAGAAGTTGGGCAAAGAGCATGGTTTGTTTGGTAATAAAGACTGGCCACCTGTGGGACCAGAAATGAGCCTCCCCCAGACAGACCACCTACCCATCTGACTCAGTTTCCCCTTTCAGTGTGACAATATGCGTAACCATCTAAAGCGAAAAATAACTGTTCGTTGCACGCTCTGCGCTTCCCACACACCCAGCTCCGGGATAAGGAGGCTGCAAAGATCCCATGGCTCAGTCTTCAGGGCACTAGGTGGGACGATCTGTTATTATTCCCTCTGCAGCATGAACACTCACCCAGAATCACATGGGTAGGAAGGGCGGACGCCAGCCCACAGGGCGTGGGCATCAGAGGGCGTCAGGGGAACGGAAGTCCTCCAAAGACTGCAAAGAGTTGCACAAACGCCAGGTATGTTGTTTGCATCTGAGATGGCTCATGCCTGAGTAATTGCGCAGGGAACCAGTGCTGAGACACACAGGAAACAGGAAGGGAGCATGTGCCATCTGGGGCTGGCACCTCACACTGGCAAGCGAGGAGTGCGCCAGGGAGGCACCAAGAGGCCTACCGCATCCTGGCTCCTCTCTCGAGTGTGTCTCCAAGGCCAGCCTGCCCCAGGGGCCACGTGCCACGTCTAGCCGCCAAGATCAAACTCAGGACCCCCAAAGGCCTTCTAGTCTGATGCCTCGTCTGCTCCTGATTCTGATCCTGGGTTCTGATTTCTAGCTCTGGTTCTGATTCCAATCCCTGGTTCTCATCTCTGGTTCTAATTCTGATGCCTGGTTCTGATCCCCGGTTCTGATTTCTGATTCTGATCCCTGGTTCTAATTCCTGGTTCTGATTCTGATCCCTGGTCTGATTCTGATCCCTGGTTCTGATCCCTGGTTCTAATATCTGGTTCTAATTCTGATGCCCACTTTTAATCTCTGGTTCTGATTCTTGATTCTGATCCATGGTTCTGATTCTGATCCCTGGTTCTGATTCCTAGTTCTGATCCCTGGTTCTGATTCTTGATTCTGATCCCTGGTTCTAATCCCTGGTTCTGATCCTGATGCCTGTTTCTGATACCTGATTCTGATCCGTGGTTCTGATGCCCAATTCTAATCGTTGGTTCTGATTCCTGGTTCTGATACAGTCTCAGCAGCTGCCTGCCCCTGCACACTTTGTCACCAGTCCGGTGTGGGATGTGCCAGCCTGGCCACTCTGAGATTCCTGCTGTAGCCCAGAGACCCAGAGACCCAGAGACCAGAGTCACAAGCAAAAGACAGCCCAGACCCCACGACTCCCTCTGCCTGGGACCCCGGGACTCTGTTCAGCCACTTGCCTCCCGCTCCTGTGTCCCTGCTCCCGGGTCAAGGACAGCCCCCTCAAGCCTCTTTGAACCTCTGCCCCGCCCTTGCCAGGGGAGTCCGCCAAGGCAAGGCAGGGCTGCAGACTTGTTAGTCAAGGGCAGGGACTCTTACTGAGTTTTCTTATTGTTTTCTCCTTCAATTCTCTCTCTCCTCTCCCTTTCACTCTTCCTCCTCTCTCTCCTCTCTCCTCTCTCTTTTTTCTCTCTCCTCTCTCTCTTTCTCTCTCTCCTCTCTCTCTCCCTCTTTCTCTCTCTCCCTCTCTCTCTATTGTCTCTCACCTCTCTCTCTTTCTCTCTCTCCTCTCTCTCTCCCTCTTTCTCTCTCCCTCTCTCTCTCTCCTCTCTCTCTCTTTCTTTATAGTCTTGGGTCCCATGCCAGACAATACTCAGGGGTTACTTCTGGCTCATATTTAGGGATTCCGGGATTGAACCTGGGCTGGCTTTGTGGAAGATAAGTGCCCTATAGCCCCAGCCCTAATATATAACTTTTTCGTCATTTTTATTTTTTATTTAGGTACTTGGATTTATAGCACTGTAACTCTTACTTTTCATGGACACATAATTCAACACCACCTCACCCCCAGAGAGCCACCTCCTTCCATCCGTGTCCCAAGGACCCTCTACCACCTCCCATGTGAGCTCAGGTCTCACAGGACAAAACATTCCATTCTGATGACTCTGGCCCCTTGTTGTCCCTTTACTGTGTTTCTCTCCTTATTTCATATTTGAAATAGGTATCTTTTTTTTTCTTTTTGGTGGGGTTGGGCACACCTAGCCATGCTCAGTAATTTCTGGTTCTGCACTCAGGAATTACTTCTGGCAATGCTTAAGGGACCACACAGGATGCCAGGGATGAAACCCAGGCCAGCCCTACCCACTGTATACTGTCCTACCCACTGTACTATCATTCTGGTCCCAATCTCTCTCTTTTTAAAAAGAATTGTGGAGGTGGTGACACCTACAAATATAGATAAATAGAACTATATCTGGAATTCCACAAAATTTTAAATCAATCATACATTGATAAAGTAAAATTTCTTTTTCAAAAACTATTTTACTGGTAAATTTTTTAATTAACAATAATTCTGTGTTAATGCATTTAAGATTTACATGAAGTAGATGAATCCCTCAAATGTAAATTTTAGTCAGAGTGAAGGTTAAGAAAAATTTAAGGGGGGTTCTTTGGGAGAGGAAGATTGGTAAACTGGAGAGGGGTGTGCTGCAGGAATTACGTGCATGAGGAACCACTATTAGTAGTATTATAAACTAGAGAATCTCAGTCAACACTTTTTTTAAAATTTAAAGAAAAAATTTGGGGGAGAATCTGAATAAGCCTACAGATATATTTTATCCTAAGAAAGGGATTATTGACTCCATGTGAGAAATACCACTTAAGTATCTCTATTAAGTAAAGGATTGTCATTGTCACTGTCACTGTCATCCTGTTGCTCATCGATTTGCTTGAGCGGGCACCAGTAACGTCTCCATTGTAAGAAAACACTGTTGTTACTGTTTTTGGCATATCGAATATGCCACGGATAGCTTGCCAGGCTCTGCTGTGCGGGCTGGAGTGATAGCACAGCAGGTAAGGCATTTGCCTTGCATACGGCCCTGGTTCAATTCCCCGGCCCTCTCAAAGAGCCCAGCAAGCAACCGAGAGTATCTGGCCCGCACAGCAGAGCCTGACAAAGGATTGTGATAATAATAAAAATCTCCAGAAGATGCAGCAACAATACCAGGTAGGGCATTATGCCTTGCATGTGGCCGACTTGGGTTCGATCCCCCGCATCCCATAAGGTCCCTGAGCAGTGCCAGGAGTAATTCCTGAGTGCAGAGCAGGGAGTAATTCCTGACCTTTTTCAGGTGTGGCCCATAAATCAAAACCAAACCCAAACAAAATAATAAAAATCTCTGTGATTGTAAAAGAAACCTGATCAGATATATAACATTTAGCACTGTAGCACTGCACTGGCGTCCCGTTGTTCATCGATTTGCTCGAGTGGGCACCAGTAACGTCTCCTTTGTGAGATTTGTTGTTACTGGTTTTGGCATATCGAATACACCACAGGTAGCTTGCCAGGCTCTGCTGTGTGGGCGGGGGATACTCTCAGTAGCTTGCCGGGCTCTCTGAGAGGGACAGAGGAATCGAACCCAGTAAATGAAATGTGAATGCGTTGCTGTGAATATAGGAAACACCTTAGCAGGACAGGAGTAAACAAAGCTTTCTTATTTATTTTTCTTTTTTGCTTTTTGGGTCATACCTGGCGATGCATAGGGGTTACTCCTGGCTCTGCACTCAGGAATTTCCCCTGGCGGTGCTCAGGGGACCATATGGGATGCTGGGAATCGAACCCGGGTCGGCCGCGTGCAAGGCAAACGCCCTACCCGCTGTGCTATCACTCCAGCCCCCAACAAAGCTTTCTTAATCTAGCAAAGGGCTGCCATAGCACAGGAGTGAATGCCATACTCAAGGCCAAGTGCTGAAGTCTTGTCTCTTAAGAAGTTTCTTTAATGCTTCTTGCAAGACTGGTTTCAAGGCGATGAGCTCCCTAAGCAACTGCCTGTAGCTGAGGCTGTGTCTTCCCTTCAGATCTGAATGATCATCCAGCTAAATAGTGTATTGGCGGTGACGTGTTCATTCCATTGAGTTTCTGTACTGCATCCCCCCCCCCCGCCATTCCCTTCTGGCTTGTAGTGTCTTATTTGATAGGTCTGCAGTGAATTTTATGGGCTTTCCTTTGTGAGTTCCTTTTTTGATCTTTCTGCTTTTTAATATTCTGTCTCTATCTTTGAATCTTGTCATTCTGAGTACAACGTGTCTTGGAGTTTTCCTATTTGAATCGGTTTTCACTGGGATCCTTTGGGCTTCTTGGATCTCGGTGCTGTATTACTCGACTCTGAAAAATTCTTGTCTATGATTTTTTTAACTGTTGTTTCATCATCAGAATTGTCTTGATGTTCCTCAGGGTTTCTGAAGATTCTTCTATTGCTCCTCTTGAGCTCACCCCAGTTTTCTAGTTTTTATTTATTTTTTCAAACTCTTTTCCACTTCCTATTGTTCTCTAGCAGTTTTCCCCCATCTCATCTTGGACCTTTCTCTCAACTGCTGTTCCTTTGCTGCTCAGAGTTTCTACTGAGTTTATATATAAATATATATACACATATATATATGTATATACATATATATAATCTAACTTACTCTTTGTTTCTGCCTGTAGTTTTCTCATTTCTGCTCTCATACTTTCTTGTGTTTTGCTGACTTACCGGGATCATCATCTCTTTGAGCTAATTAAACACCCTTACCAGGATGTCACTGAAGTCACAGTCAGAAATTTCCCAAGCTGGTTGGTGCTGGTTGAGCCTCCTCTGCCCTCGGTTTTATACCTTGAGCTTGGTGGGCTTTTGTGTGTCTTCCCCTTGGGTTTGTGGTGCTGAGGGGAATCTTTGTGTTTGCCCCGGACTCTCCAAGGAATTAGGCTCGGAAGTGCTCTTTTCCTCCCTTGCCCTGTGGACAGGAAAGCAATAGGAAGTTTAGCTGCAAGCAGTGTGAAACTTGATGAGGACATGGCCACGCAGCTCAGGAACTGTGGAAATGGCAGAGGTCAGGTGTGGAGGCGAGAGATAAACCTCACAGAGTGGGCGTTGCAGGAAGCAGAGGTTCAGGAGCCGTGGAACTGGACCCATTTCTCCTTTTCTTTTCTTTTTTTTTTGTTTTTTGGGTCACACCCAGTGATGCTCAAGGGTTACTCCTGGCTCTGCACTCAAGAGTTACTCCTGGCAGTGCTTGGGGTACCATATGGGATGCCAGGGATTGAACCTGGGTCGGCTGCGTGCAAGGCAAAATCCCTACCCACTGTACTATTGTTCCAGCTCCCGTTTCTCCTTTTCTTACTAGAGTCTTTCCCGGCCTGATCCCTTTTCCCTGCCCCTCCTTGCTGGCAAAGTCACAGCACTTTCTATAAGCCTTAGGCTGGGCAAAATGAGCCTGAGAGTGCAGAAAGAGAGGCACTAGCTCACAGCCCCAGCATAGCCCCCCCCAGCACCCCCAGGAGTGGTCCTCCCAATAAAACCAGAACCTGGCACTTAGCAGGAGCAGCTATGAGCCGAGCCTCCTCTATTTGGGCCCATCTTCCCCGTGCTCCACTGAGACTCCACGGGCCCCTAGGACAGCGCATCAGCTGCTCCCGTAAGTCTCCAGGAGTGCGCTGAGCACTTGGGAGATGGGAACGGAGGAGGGGACTTGGGCGGCAGTTCCGGAGAACTCCATGCGGCCTGAATTCTCTCCCGTCTGCCTCTTGCCCTCTGCTGAGATGTTGTGATGGCATCAAGATGGCACCAGCAATCACACACTTGCTGCACTGTGCTGGAGGCAGAACTCAGGGCAGATCAAGGCAGATGCTGGCCCTGAGCCACGCGCCCGGACCTGCTCCTGCATTCCCTTTCCCGGGATGCAGATTCCCACTTTTTCTGGCGGTGTCTGCTGTCCCCGGGGAAGCTCATCAATCATGTCCCTCTTCGTGGTCCCCCTGCTCCCCACCGACTGCTTGTCCTTCCAGCCTCTGAGCCCCTTTCAGCAAACGTGGCTCCTGGGTCACCTGGAGTGCAGACAGCGCCCCCTGGTGGCGGGCACTCTGCAGGCCAGTCAGCAGAGCCACCGGGCCCCTCCTTTCCTGCTGCCTCTCCCCAGAACACAGTTGCTCATGCGGCACAAGCTCAGGCTTCTTTGCAGACCCTGGTATGGGAGAGCTCCAGTCTGAGCCCAGAAAGCGTTTTGCCAGAAACTCGCCTTCTGTGCTCCCACCCACTCTTACCCCAACTCTGAAAGTCACATGGGCCTGGGCTCTGGGTCTGCAGGTGGAGCTGCCCCAGGGCTGCCCCTCAGGGCTCCTGGGAGAGGTGCAGTGGCAGGAGGCAGCAAGGAGCTGGACGAGTGTGCGCTGTCCTCGGGACACGGGGCAGAGAGACACGAGCTGTCACGGCCACCACGGGCTCTGTCCTTGCCACCACGCTGCAGCCCAGCCACAGCAGGATGGAAGGGGGTGGGCCTCGACCACGCAGCAGGGGCTGAGTCTTGCCTGTCCTGCAGCCAGCTGCCATCCTGGGATCACCACACACACACACCCTCTAATCGCTACACACACACACACACACACACACACACACACACACAGGCGCCTCCAACCACAGGACAATGGATTCTTTGCTGCTTCTGGATCGATGCCATTGACTGAGAACAGGATAAACTCCTGCAGCTCGGGCGAGCCCAGCGCAGGGCAGCCCACACTGGAGGGGCATGAGTGGACCCACCAACACAAGCGTGTGCACGGACACATGTGGCACAGTACACTCACATGAGTGTCAGCATGCATGTGAGTTGGTGCATGAGGCACAGGCCCACACGGACAAGCATGGGCTGAGGGAACAGAATGGTAGCACGTCTGGAGGCCAGAACAACCCCCCGCCCGCCATGCTAAAGGTGCACACGCGAGGTTCTAGGTGTGGTAGGTCCGGGCCCCCACAAGCCTCTGGCCCCTCCTCCAGCTGAAGCATGGCTGGCGTGGGCCGCAGCACCCTCCCCTCTGGGCTGGCCTCCCCTGCCAGGCAGTGCCGGTGCTGGAGAGACCCGCCCTGTCCAGCCGGGCAGCGCCTTGCTCAGCTGCACTCTCCCTGCACCTTCGCCCACAGAGCAGCTGGGAGCAGCCTCTGCAGCTGATCTCCGGACAACAGGGAAGGTGTCACCAGCCTCCGAAGCCCGTGCGCAGTGGCAGCCCCCTGCCCTCTCCACTGGCACAGGCCGGGGTGGCAGAGAGAAGGTCAAGCATGGGCAGGACGGAAACACCCGTTCAAATGGCCCAGTGGGTGGATGCCCAGAGCCTCCGAATCCATGGTCAGAGGGCACGATCGGAGGTCTCGGACTCCGGGGGCTTGGGGGCATGGACTACGGGGCATCAGGGAGCTTGGACTATGGGGGATCGGGGGGCTTGGACCACGGGGGCTCGAGGGACATGGACCATGGGGGGACAGGGGTCTCGGGACCCGG
Source organism: Sorex araneus (assembly GCF_027595985.1). Classification (NCBI taxonomy): domain Eukaryota; kingdom Metazoa; phylum Chordata; class Mammalia; order Eulipotyphla; family Soricidae; genus Sorex; species Sorex araneus. The sequence continues at coordinate 154,675,299 of NC_073304.1, read as the reverse complement.
TGGGGGAGACATGGGCAATGTCCGAGACATGGGAGTCTCGGACCCTGGGACTGGGGGACACAGACAATGAGGGATCGTGGGGTGGGACCACATGGGTGTAACAAGGGGCTGGGACCACAGAGGGTCTGGGTGGGGAACTCAGGCCTGGGGAGTTGCGGGGCTCAGACATGGCATGAGGGTGCTCTCAAACAACCGGCGGCTCCATTTCCCTCTGGACTGTCGAACCCTTTACCCCTTTGGCATAAGAAGAAAAGTCGGAGCTGTTGGAGCCACATGTGGATGGAGCCGCTTCACGCCCTGCCCACAGTCACGGCCCCTGGGGAGGCCACACGGTGACAGCGTCTCCCCCAGAGCCAGTTCCGTCTGGGTGGCCCTGGCTCTGCCCTTCCCTGGGCATCACGAGGCCTCTTCCTGGACCCCCACAGCTCTGGAGGCAGCCCCCAGACTCGGCTTTGCTCTGGGCATCCTCCTAGACTTCACACTGACTTGCTGTGTCCCTCTCATCGCTGGAGACCCCCACTTCTGCCTGCCTGCCTGTGGGGTGTCGGGGCGTGGGCTGCCCTGGGCCCTGTGGGGCTGCTCCTCGCTGGTGCTCTGCCCTCAGGGCTGCTTGCGAGCCACCATCCATCGAACCTCGCCTCCTGCCAGAAGCCTGAGCACCCCCCTGCACACCCGTCCCCTCCGCCCCTGCCCACTCCCTCCCGCCCCCTGCCTGCCCCTTTCTGAAGCCCCCTCCACCCCCCAGCAAGCTGCACTTGTGTCCAACACACACTTTCCTGAGCCTCGGCCCACCCAGTCTTGGGTGAAGGGCAGTAGGGGGTGGCCTGGAGCCCACAGGTGTTGGCACTGCACCCAGGACAGGAGCCAGGTTCAGGGGCCACTGAGGATGGCTGAGGATGGCTGCACGCTGTCCCCTGCGCATCATCAGCCCTTACGCGTCATGTGGGGCCTCCGTGTTCCCCCGCCCACCCTGTCCTGATCTTACCCCCTCTCCAGGGTTGTCGCACCTCTCCCTCTCCCTCTCCTTCTCTGCCTCCCTCCCTCTCTGTCTCTTTCTCTCTCCCTCCCTCCTCTCTCTCTCCCTCTCTCTCTCCACACACAAACACACACACGCACACGTGCACACACACACATACACCCCAGCTTCAGCCCCCGGGGGAGTAGATGAGGGCAGGGAGGTAGTCAGGGAGAAGGGGGTGTGTTTCCAATAGGGCTGCTCAGTCCCCTTCCCACCCCTAAAAGTTGGAGACAGGGTCTGGCCCTACCTAGTAGGCATGTGAGCCAGCCCAGCACCTGCCTGAGGCCCCCTGGTCAACACTGGCAGAGGTGCAGGACAGGGCGCCCACAGGGTGTGGGGAGAAGCCCCCGCCCCAGGAGCAGAGCCTGGACAGGGGGACAGGGGAGGGCAGTGTCCGATCTGGCCCCCTGGGCCCCCTCCACCCCACAGCCGAGCAGAGCCGGTGAGTGTCCCCCACCTCCCGCCCCGCCCAGCGGGCAGCCGAGGAGCAGAGCCCGGCGAGCTTGTGGGGGGTTGGAGATTAATCACGAGCTTATTAATTAAGCAGCATAAAGCCTCGGGTGTGTTGCTGACTCGGGCCTCAAGCAGAGCTGTGCTTGGGTGGGATCGAACCGATCTCCCAACTATGCCCCCGAGCTGGGCCAAGGAAAGGTTTCCCCAAGGACACAGGGTTAGGGAGACATTTGAAGCCAGCGGGGCTGGGCGCCTCCCTGAGGCCCTCGCTGAGTCCCGCCTGCTCCCCAGGAGTGGGTGCAGGAGAGCCAAGTCAGAGCAGGAAGACGCTTTCTTGGGGGAACACGATGCAGGTAGTGTGACCGGAGCCCCCGTGAAGGTCTCTCCACCCTAAACGGGAAGTCACTGGACTGAATGGAGCTGGCCTGGCCCCAGCACCCCAATCCTTGCCCTTGGGTCCCCTGTCCCCATACCTGGGTCCTCTGGCCAGACTGAGCTCAAGGTCACCCACCTGCTTCTTGCCCAAGTGTCTCCCCCAGTCTTGGTAGGTCCCTTTGCTCTGCCCTGAGAACTGGCCCCTGCCTGGTGCTCCTAGGGGCCCCCAGCCCGGGAAGACTGCCAGGTCCGGGCTGCCCTTTGCTCTGCCTAGAGATGTGGGGGGAGACAGGCTGTGTGGGAACTGGGCAAAGACGCTTCGGGGATCTGGGAGCCCCCAGGAACCCAGCAGACCCCCGGGGCCCCATGCCGGTTCCTAAGGGGACCAGCCAACTGGCTCCTGTGCCCTGGACTCTGGTTTCGGGCTTGTGGAGCCCTGGAGGCAGGGTGCTTCTGTCCACTGTGAGGCTCAGCCCCATGGAACAGCGGCTGCCCAGGACGAGGGTCCGAGGGACCCCTTGGCTGACCCCCCACCTCAGGCTCGGCCAGGGATCCTGCCCTGTCTCTCCTTTGTCCCCACCACTCATTGTCTCTGGGTAGTTTCTGTGCACCCGGCGATGCACAGGGGTTACTCCTGGCTCTGCACTCAGGAATCACTCCTGGCGGTGCTCGGGGGACCATATGGGGTGCTGGGACCCGAACCCAGGTCGGCTGCGTGCAAGGCAAATACCCTACCCACTATCACTCCAGCCCCCAATATCTTTGAAAAAAGAAAACAACAACAACAACAACAACAACAACAACAAACCTTGCAGCAACTTCCAGGTTATTGTCTGACCCCTCTCTGGTCCCAGAGCCTCACCAGGTGAACACATAAAATTAACCCTCGGAGGCCTGGAGAGGGCTGAGCAATGGGCTTTGTTTGTGGGGTCTGGGTATGCCCCCAGGACCACATGGTACCTTGAACAGCCCCTCAGCACAGAGCTGGGAGGAGCTCCTGAGCACTGCTGGGCAGGAGGGAGGAAGAGAAAATGAAAGGGGAGGAGGGGGAGGAGAAGGAGGGGAAAGAGGAGAGAGGGGAAGGAGGGGAGGAGGAAGGGAAGGGGGAGAGAGGAGGAGGGAGAGGAAAAGGAAGATGGGGTAGGGGGAGAGGGGCAGAGGGGCAGAGGGGGGAGGGAGGGAGGGAGGGAGGGAGGGAGGGTAGGGGAGAGTGGGGGAGAGCGGGGCGGAGGGGGAGGTCCCCACAAAAAGAAATTAAAAAAAAAAGAGAATGAATGGGAAGGAGGGGGGCAAGAGCTCTCCAGGTCTATGGGGGTTAATTTTCCTCCCCCCCCCCACCCCTCTCATTCTTCTTCCCCTGCCTGGAAGGGGGACAAGAAGGGGAGGTGGAGGGCAGGGAGGGAGGGGGTATCTGGAGCTGCCCCTCCCCCAGGTGCTCCACTAAGTAGCAGTGCCCCTTGGGGGACCCTGCACCTGGCCCTCCTCAGACTGAGAGCTGAGAGCTGAGAGGGAGCAGGCGGTCAGGCGGGCAGGCGGGCAGGCGGGCAGGCGGGCAGGCGGGCAGGCGGGTCAGGCGCGGGAAAGTGAGGAGCTGGAACCTACTAGCAGCAGATCCGTGACTGGGGCTGCGCAGGAAAGGGATCTGCAAAGAAGATTCCATTTGCCGAGTTTTGCCTTATCACAGCCCAGGATTTCCCAGGCGCTGTCGCTCTGTGCCCAGAGCTGCAGACACGGACACGATCTGCTGGTGAAAAGGAGGCAGCCCAGAGCCCGGCCCAGCCCACCGGGCCCCAGCGCCAGACCCCTGTGGGGCCCACCCAGAGTTTCACTCCTTATTTTACTCTTTATCTTTGGGTGTTTAGAGGTCACTCCGCCCACACAGTCAACCTGGGACTCTGCCTTGGGAGTCTAGTTTAAAGTGCTTATTTTTTAAATTACTTTTTATTTTTATTTTTTTATTTTTTGCTTTTTGGGTCACACCCAGCAATGCGCAGGGGTCACTCCTGGCTCATGCACTCAGGAGTCACCCCTGGCGGTGCTCAGGGGACCATAATGGATGCTGGGATTTGAACCCGGGTCAGCCGCGTGCAAGGCAAATGCCCTACCCGCTGTGCTATCACTCCAGCCCCTTTTTTAAATTATTTTTAAAATAATTATGAGAGCACAGCCAGTAGGACACTGGCCTTGCATGTGGCCAACCAGGTTCCATCCGCAACAGAGCATATGGTCACTCTGCATCCCTGAGTGCAGAGCCAAGAGTCAGCCCTGAGCATTGCCAGGTGTTGCCTCCCAAACAAAACAGATTCTACAGGGCCGGGGGGGGGGGCGGTCTGTGGGGCAGCAGAACTCGCCCCACAAGCACAGCCTGGAGACCAGGGCCTGGCGGTGCTCAGAGGCAGCACATCCTCAGCCCAGCACTGACCCGTGGGCCCAGGGGCTGAGCACCTCCTGGGAATGGGCCTCTGGTTCCTGAAAACCACCTGGGCGGGACCCCCCAAATTAAAAAAATAATTGAAGTTATTGTGCAACCGCAAACTGGGCGTGTCCTATCATCCAAGGAGATTTCTGCACTTCTCCACTTCAGTGCTGATCACGGACCCACCCCTGAGTCCCCTCCTGTGCCCCCTGCCCTGAGTCTGCAGTCCTCGGTCACCCTCACGCCCACCGTTTGTCCCTAGAACTTGCCTGGCCGGCCGATGAAGTCCGCATGTCACCCTGTGGACAAGCATTCTCACAGAGGGGGCCTGTGTCCACTGCTCCCGGGACGGGGTCTACTGTGTCTCTCCACTCCTGTGCCCACGGCATCATCATGCCATGGAGCCATCGCCCAGAGTGGCTGAGGAGGAGAGAGGGAAGGACCAGCCTGGACTCGCAGCATCCTTGTGCACACACTTGGTTATGTGCCAGCTCCGGTCCATGCCTTGGTGGGGCTTCCGGCTCCAGTGCCGGGGACCAACCAGGGTGAAGAGAAAGGTAGGAAGGGCAGATAACGGGAACCTGAGGCCCAGCAACCAGTGCTCCCGTTTCTGTCCATCTCTTCCCCCAGAGGGAACATCCCTGAGATAAGGCCATTATATGGATGTTTGTCCCAATACTGAGGCCCTTGGATGTGTAAAAGTTTAGCCGAGATAGAGTAAGGTAGTTAGGCAATTGACCAAAGAATATTGTTTCGCTAACGATCCCTAGTTCAAAGCAATAAATACTGACTGCAAAGGATGGTCAGGGCTCTAGTCTACAGTGATTTGCCCCTGACCCTACATTTTTTCTCTTATTTCTACCTCTTTCATCTCCTTCCCTTAATTCTCTATGGCGTCCCTGCTACCTCCCAGTTTATCCAGGGCCCATCCCTGGCACTCTAGGGCCGAGACCAGCAGACCCCCAGGAAGGAGATGTTCACTGTGCAGGGTGGTCAGGGTGGGAGTGCAGACAGCAGGAGGCCCCAGGCAGGGCAGGACACTGAGCTCCCCACCTTCGGGGTGCAGCGGGCTGAGGGAGGGCTCTGGGGGGACTGACCTGGGGGCCAGTGGGCTGGCAGCAGCTCCCTCTCCTGCCCATCTTGACATCGGGGAGCCCACTGCCTGCTGGCCCTGGAATCCCAGCATCTGAGCCAGCCTGAGTCCTGCCCCAGAGAGAGCCACTCCAGGTCTCCCCACACACACACACACACATCTATCGTTGTCTTTGCCTCCTCACCTAAGCTCAGCAGACAGCAGAGATCTCACCCACGCACGTGTGGCCGTGGCTGGAGAATGCGGGGCAGAGGGTGGCTGGCCCTAGAGACATTCCAGGGCAGGTTACAGAGCAGCCCCAGCAGGGGACACAGGAGACAGGGCTACAGCTGTGGGTTTCAGACGAGGAACATGTACAGGGGTTGTAGCATGGCACAGGGACAAGACCAGACCACAGTGCACTGGCGGCGAGAGGACAGTGAGAAACGGGACTTAGCGTAGGACACAAAGGGCGAGGGACATCACACAGACGCATCTGAGTTTGTCTGCGAATCTCTCAGACAGGCCTGCACAGGAGCACAGGAATTATCCCACTTTCATGCTAACAACTGCACCAGCCCCTGCAAAGAGCCTCACAGGTGCAATATCGAGGATCCACACAGGCATCCCATAGCTTCTTAAGGCTTTGGGGTCCCCAAGACCCACCAGATGTGCCCCCCAAAGAGAAACCAGGGTGTGCCCAGTGGCTCCAGTACTGAGCACTTGGTCCTTCCCCAACAGCACCTGTGCAAGTGGTGCGGAGTCTGTGAGTTCCAGCCTCCTTGGCTGTGTCTTCTTCCCTTTACTAACTCAGTGGTTGCATTTGGCTGTACTTCTCCCTCCCTTTAGAAGGAAGAGCTTCCCTCAAAGAAAGTGGTTCTATTTCCCACGGCCAGTCTACAGAGAGTTTCCTGAGGAAGGACGGGTTCCCTGAGAATTCAGAACCGGAGGGAGGACAGCAAGTGTGGTGCTTGGTTCAAATTGCAGCATAGGGGGCCAGAGAGATAAGACACCATGTAAGGTGCTTGCCTTGCATGCAGCTGATCCTGGTTCAATCCCCAGAACCCCCAGATGGTCCCCCAAGTACCGCCAGGAGTGATTCCTGAGTGCAGAGCCAGGAGAAACCCTGAGCACTGCCAGGTGTTGTCCCAAAACAAAACCAACAAACCAAAACTGAATTGCAGTATATTCCCCAAACCCAAACACCACTCAGCATGGACCTGGAGCAGCATTGGGTGTGGCCTAAAAGCAAGCAAGCACTCACACATATGCACACACACACACACACACACACACACACACACACACAGAGTTTCTGGGGCAGAAATGTCTGGCAAGTGAGAAAAGTTTAAGAGCCATGCTTCAGACTACAGATGGATGCTTGCTTTTAGACTTCCTTCTCTGCATCTGAGACATTCCTGTTCTTTGGGTTTGGTTTTGTTTCTGTGTTTGCTTTTGGGGAGCCACACTGGGAGACTCTCAGTGCTTTCTCCTGGTTCTGAGCTCAGGGGTCACTCCTGGCAGGCTCTAGGAGAATGCACGGGTTGTTGGGGATCAAACTTATGTTGGCCACATGCAACGTGAACACCTTAGGGACTGCATCATTGCTCCAACCCCAGTGTCTGGGGTCTTGAACACTCTGTGTGTTTTTCCTCCCCCTGAGCTGGCTGCAGGACTCCAGGAACCACTGAGGCAGAGGGAACGTTCTCACTGGCTGTACTGCTGGGGCTCGCTGGGACCACACTGAGCTCCTGAGAGCCCCAAGACCCATCAAGTCTAGCAAAACACAACCTGAGTTTGGTGGGGGGGAGGGAGGGGGATCGCAGGGTCCCAAATCAGGTCAGCCAGATTCCTAGGTGCAGGCCATGCCCCCTGAGTCACACAGGCAGCCCCCAAGAGAGGTCAGTCCTGCTCTCAGGCACACTTCTAAAAGTTCAACCAACCCTCCCTTGATAACCTGGTGGTTACTGATTTTTATTTTTAACTCTTGTTGTATGAAGCCAAACAAAATGTGTTTGGCAGCATGGACATTCCCGAAGGGGTGGAGGAGGGGAGAGAGGGCGCTCAGACAGGAGTAGGGAACCCTTTTGGGCCAGCCAGGGGGTTCCAGGAGCAGGATCAGACAGCAGACATGTGGCTGCAGTTCCTTTAGCTCCTCAGGAACAGGGAGAAACCAAGAGAGAATCGAGAGATCCACACCACCCACACTCCCCAGTGTGGGCCAGCAGCACTGCTAGCAGCTCTGATTCATCAAAATCACCGAGTTAAAAAAAAATAAAATAAAAACTCCAATAACCACAGCTCAGAGAAAGGAGGCAACACGTGGTAGAAATAAAGTGACAAGTCCCAAAGCCCCCTGCGCATGGTGGCCCAAGGACAGGTGAGACCCCAGCTTATGTTGAGCCCTCAGGAGCCAGCAGAGATGGCAGTTGCCACTGTCCCTTCCCGCTGTTGTTTCTGTTGAGCTGTGCCATCCCAAAGCAGCAGAGCCACCACGTGTCAAGGGTGCATAGATGGTGCCCCACGCCTGTGGGTAGGGCCGCACCAGGGCTGGCCCAGCTTTGTGACTGCTCGTGGGGCTGAAGTGTGAGTCTGTGGCCCTCAGTGCACTCACAGTTGCAATCCTGGGCCTTAGTTGCTGGACACACGGGACAGATCCTGAGACAAGAGCCAGGGTCCACTCATGCACCCTCTGTTTCCCCCAGAGGGCGAGGGGGCCCCTGTTTCCAGACACTGGTCTAAGGTACAAAAGAAAAAGCCTCGGTGGCTAGGGGGCCTCTATGGCTGAAGCCAACCCACTAGTGTCAGATTGTTCCTCGACGGGCCCCCAGTCCATGTGGGAAGCCACACAGTGCCCGGGATTCAACTTGGGGCCTGGTGCGTGCCAGGCATATGTCCCTGAGCTGGGGTCATCTCCAGGGCCCTCAGAAGATAAAATCTGATTAAATGTTTCATGCTAAATCCAGGCTCCAGATTTTAATGGGACTCCACAAGATCTTTGGAATATGTGTGAGATGGGAAAAATCTGAACTTAGGAATTGCGCAGAAGACTGAAGAGATAGTACCAGGGTAAGGCTCAGTGAACTCGGGTTAGATCCCTGGTACTGTGTAGTCCCCCACCAGGAGTATACCGGAGCACAGAGACAGGAGTGACCCAGAGCATCGTTGGGTGTGGCCCAACTGGCCTTCCCTGCATCTTCCCCCGCAAATAAATGAATCAAGCAGGGAGGATCCACGGAACCCGAAGATGTCCCGTGTGTGTGTGTGTGTGTGTGTGTGTGTGTGTGTGTGTGTGAGAGAGAGAGAGAGAGAGAGAGAGAGAGAGAGATTGAGAGAGAGAGATTGAGAGAGATTGAGAGAGAGAGAGAGAGAGAGAGAGAGAGAGAGAGAGAGAGAGAGAGATCTTCTGTGATTGCTGCCATCTGTGGTGGACTGTTTCCACTGCGGGTCCCACAAGCTAGACCAGTGGAGTTGCTCTATCCTGGAGTTCACACCCAGGAAACTCGGGCGCCACGCTGCCCCTTCCCAGGCCAGCTCTAGGGTCATTTCTGGAAACCCGAAAACCTTCTTTCTCTACTGTCTCACTGACCAGTCCCTGCTCCCAGCCACGCCTCCCTGCTCCCAGCCACGCCTCCTGCTCATAGCCACGCCTCCATGCTTTTAGCCACGCCTCCTGCTCACAGTCCTGCTCAGTGGCTGGCCTTCTTCCAGTCCCCTAGCCCCAGGCAGGTGCCATGAGAGGGTGCCCAGAACCTACTGCTCCCCCACCAGCACTGGATCACACCGGGGGGGGGAGGGCAGTGAAGACAATGAACCAAAGGACTGTCCCTCCATCCCAGTCTCGTGCCAAAAGGGGGATCCGCCTCTTTGAACACTGGCTGATTAGAAAGGTTGCATTAACAGCCAGTCAAAACAGCGCTTTCAAACCAGCTTTGACAAAATTGTCACATTAGATGTATCTGAAGAAAGTCAGCTGGGCGCTGGCAGCGCACCAGTCTACATCATTTTGACAGCCTGCATTAAGAAGCTGCAGGCACCGCCGGGAAATTACCTCCAGGCTAAGCCCAAATTATAGCCAAGGCCATGTCCTTCCCCTGAGCGGTGTGAGAGGCAGCGGGAAGGGCCTGGAGGGCAGAGGATGCCCACTGCGACCCGGGGAGAGAGGCATGAGGCAGGTGCCAAAGGACTCTGGGGCAGTAGGGCAAAGCTTCCTCCTTCCATCCCTGCCTGTTCCAGGAAACAGCCCAGCATGTGGCTGCTCAGGCAGGGCTCAGCCCCTCCTTCTCTTATCTGATTCTGAAGTTTGCCTCCCTCCCAGGTACAGAAACAATTAAAAGTCAACAGATTTGGGGTCAGAGAGATGGTACAGTGGGTAAGGCACTTGCTTTGCACGTGGCTGACATGGCTTCAACCTCTGACATTCTACATGGTCCCTGAGTTCACCAGGAATGATCCTGAGCACAGAGTCAGGAGTAAGCCCTGAGCACTGTGAGGTGGCCCCAAACCAAAAATTCACAAAACCAAACAATTTGTTTCCAGTGTTTGTGTCTGGTACTCCTTGGGTTTCTGACCCCATCCCAGAGTTGATGGGACAGGAGGGCTGGTGGTCAGGGGAATAGGAGAGGGAGGGGAGGAGGGAGACGGGGCTTTCTAACCTCAAATGCACATTAACCAGAAGGAATTGTTTGCATCTCTCGGTTGTGTAGTCTGAGGTTTAGAAGAGATGCCTTTAAAGAAAGGTTCTGTGGCTATTTAATAAACACAAAAGAAAAGGGAGGGATGAGGGGCGTGGGGACCCACCCCAACCAGGGCTTCCCTGGGACAGTCTAAATCTGGGGCTGGGGCTGGAGAGGGGGTGTCCAGAGTGACCATCCTTGTAAGGGGGCAGACAGGGAAGGGAGAACTATGCATTTTGCATTTAGGAGGTAGGGGTGTATGATCTGCCTGAGTCTCCTGCCCCTTGGAAAAACAGGGGAGCGAGGTGGACCTCAGGCCCTGGCCCTGCTGGCCCAGCCCTGCTGGCCCTGGAGCTGGCCATGGACCCAGTCTCACCCTGCTGGAATTCCAAAGGCCATCAGGTGGCCAGGCTGGGCAGGCAGGGAGGAGGGTGTGAAGCTCTGAATATTCATGATGCTCACGAAGCAACAGCTAATTGGGAAATGCTGGGCTTTATTAAGACGGCAGACTTATGTTGTTGCAACAGGCAGCGGCCCAGAGCAATCATCTAATGGCCACTTTGGGTCGCTTCCAGCTCTCTTGCTCTCCCCTTGGCTGTTCATGTGCAGGAATGAGCACAGGCTGGCGAGTCTATGAGACCACGGGGAGCCAGGTGGCTGGTGGCAGTGCAGCCTGAAACCACCCATGGTCCAGCTCTTTCTACACAAGCCTGAAAGGAGCTGGAGAGAGGCTTGGTCTGACAGGTCGGGATTCCCGAGACGGGTTGGGGGAACATGGACAGAGTGCACAGAAATCCGTCTCCTGCATCCATCACATCTAAGACAGCGGTGGACTGCAGGGATGGCAGGAAGGTCCCCACTCCACTGAGACCCTGTGAAGTGGGAACCAGGGGAGACCAAGTGCTCCTGAGCTGGGCCCACCATCCACTTCCCTGGAGGGCTGTTCTCTAGCTGTTCGCCTGTGCTCAGAAGCTGGCGAGACTCTACTCGTCTCAGTTTTCCTCCATGCAGAGAGAACGGGCTGTCTTAGAAGGCGGCAGAAGGGAGTGGGGGAGCCCCTGCTCCTGGGAATCCCCGACACATGGGAGCACCTTGCTAGGCCACTGACAACTGTCTGAGCTCCTTCTCCATGGGCGGGGGTGGGGGGAATGGTCTCTAGGAGGGTCTCAGCTCAGACTGCTCACTTGGCAGTCCTGCTCTGCTCTGCTCTGGCGCAGATGAGATGGGGATGGAGTCAAGGTTGGTAAGGCCCATTGCGCAGGTGGAGGAAGGCCCAGGTGGACCCAGGTGCTCTGCCCTGCGTGGAGCTGGGGGTGGGCCGCGTGCTCTGTTCTTTGTAGGGCATGGTGGGCTGCTTGCTCTGGACAGCAGCCCTAGGAGCCAGCACCCCTCTGGCACCATGGGTGGGTACGCTGGCCCCTGGCGAAGGGGCAGGATGTGATGTGCTCTGAGGCTCAAGTGGGCCCTGGAGGGAAGCAGAGCAGGCCTAGAGCTGCTCCAGGTGCAGGCAAAGCTGCTGGTGGGACCCTACAGGCAGACCAGGACTCGTTCCCAGGCCAGTTCTGGGAAAGGAAGGGCAGACTGAAACTCTGAGCAGATCCCACTCGATGGCTTTTGTCCCCTAACTTGTGGCAAAGCTTGATTTCTGTTGATGAGGAGAAATGTTTATTACTAAAAAGCAAGCTGCAGTGGCTGGAGTGATAGCACAGCGGGTAGGGTGTTTGCCTTGCACGCAGCCGACCTGGGTTTGATTCCCAGCATCCCATATGGTTCCCCGAGCACTGCCAGGAGTAATTCCTAAGTGGGAAGCCAGGAGTAATCCCTGTGCATCGCCGGGTGTGACCCAAAAAGAGAAAAAAATCAAGCTGCAGGGCTGGAGCCACACATAGGGTAGGTGGTGGAGTACAGTGTAGGTAGAGCACTTGCCTTGCCACCCAGGCAACCTGGGTTCCATCTCCGGCATCCCAGGCACCCCCAAGGACCACCGGGAATAATTCCTGAGTAATTCTAGAGCCAAGAGTAATCTCTGAATATCATTGGGTGTGGCCCCAAAACAACAACAACAACAACAAAAACCAAGTTGGAGCATAGCAGGTTAAAAGTAAACAATATATGTATCCCACCCCCAACCCCGGACTTTCTTTTTTTTTTTTTCTTTTTGGGTCACACCCGGCGTTGCACAGGGGTTACTCCTGGCTCATGCACTCAGGAATTACTCCTGGCGGTGCTCAGGGGACCATATGGGATGCTGGGAATCAAACCCGGGTCGGCCACGTGCAAGGCAAACGCCCTACCCACTGTGCTATTGCTCCAGCCCCAACCCCGGACTTTCTATTAGAAGGGTCTTCCTAGTTCATTCTTGGGAAATGCCTTATGTCCCTCCTCCGGAGACTAGAGTAAAATAGAGCCCTTCCTCCAGTTATTCCTGCCCAGGGGCCTTTTTCTCCATCAGCGAACACAGACAACCCTTGCAGGGGGTCGGTCAGAGCTATTCAAAATGTAGTGATACATTTAGATACATCCTGGTTTGGGCTGGAGTGTAGAACAGTGGGTAGAGCATTTGCCTTGCACATGGTCAATCTAGTTTGATCCACAGCATCCCATGTGGTCCCAAGCCTCCCAGTAGTGATCCCCTGAGCACAGAGCCCTGAGTAAGACCTGACCAGTCAGGTGTGGCCCCAAACACCAACAACAACGAATAAGGAAATGTAGGTATAGAAACAGATGACCACGTGATTGAGTAAACAGGCAAATGGTAGATAAACGTGTCATCAAGCATGACTGATAGAAAAGAAATATATGTAGATGTGTATATGAATCATGGACATAATGAATACATCTGTAGGCAGATGACTGACAGATGAAAGATAGAGGGCAGATAGGCAGGTTCACAGACAGATGCACAGCTCCTCTGCATCAAGCACCCCGTAACACACAATGCAAAGTTCAAGGACTAGCAACATTTAGAGCACCTTTCTGCAATTTTTGAGGCACTCTGGCCCCCACTCCTTGGAGCGTGTAAATGTGCTTGGTGTGGGGCAGGGAGAGAAGTGACCTAGAAGTGACAGGGGGACCATGGTGAGGACTCTGGATGTTTTGGTGATGGTGGTGTAGTGACTTTGTAGGCAAGGAGCCTACACACTAAAGCTGCCCTGACCTTGTTAACTCAACTACAGCAACAAAGAATCACACATGCCGGGCCACAGGGAAGCAGGGAGCTCCAGGGCAGGACCCCCTGTAGAGGAGCAGCCAATCCCATTGCAAAGCTGTGGGGATCACAGCTCTCAGCAGGGGCCGCTCCAGTGATCAAACTCACCCCCTAAGGTTTTAGAGATAGACTTGCTCCCTCCCCTCCCCGCCATGCTCCTGATTTGTGTTATATTATGATGTGTGAATTATAACATTGCAGGTTTATGTTTGTTTTTGTCTTGGGGCCACACCCAGTGGTGCTCAGGGCTTACTCCCGGCTGAGCACTCAGGAATCACTCCTGCTGCACTAGGGTGATGGAACTCAGGTCAGCCATATGCTAGGGAAATACCTGCTACCTCTGTATTATCACTACTCCAGCCCAACATTGCAGTTTAATTGTTCAGTATTCTTTGAATTTATGAACTTGCCATACTCTTAGAAAAATTTAGTTTAGAAATTCTTTAAATTGCAATTTGTAAAACCACAAGAGCCCCTGATAATAGGGAACTCCCTTCCTTAGTTTCTTGGACTGCCCCTTGCCCAATTTCTTGTCATGACAATGCCTTGTCTTATGACACCATGTAAGCCCCATCCCTTAGATAGATAACGAACCACATGTGGTACATTTCATGTAAAAGTGCCCTTGGAACCTTGACCTTCTGCCTAGCCTCAGCCACCGTTCTGGCCCCCTGGTGTAAAAAACCTCCTTGTTCTTCCACCACAAGACTCCGTGTGCTTGACTAAGTAGACTCCAGTTACAATATCCTTATTTGCACACTGGCGAAATCATCCAATACTTGTCTTTTTCCTGCTGACTCATTTCACTTTGTCTAATTTCCTTGAGTTCCTTTCATTTTGTTGCAAATGGCCAAATTTCATCTTTTCCACAACTGGGTTGTATTGGACTGCATAAATAAACCAAAGTTCTTTTGTTTGTTTGCTTAGAGGCCACACCCAGTGGTGCTCAGGGCTTACTCCTGGCCCCTGCAGTCAGGGATCATTCCTGGCAGTGCTCGGGGGACTGTATGGGATGCTGGGGGTCAAAGCTAGCTCGATCACATGCAAAGCCAGTTCCCTCCCTACTGTCCTGTCACTCCAGCCCTGAGACATCGGTTCTTTATCCAACTACCTGGTGCGGGGCACATCAGGAACCCCATGGCTCAGCTGCTGTACTCACTTGAAGGGCCCAATCACAGCTTTCTCTTCTGGCTTTCCCCTGTCCAACTTTCTGGAGGCTTCGGGGCTCTCACAGATGACTAGGGACGGGATTTCATGGAAAATGGGGATCAAGCTGGAAATTCCCAAGGAAATCGTGGTGGTGATGTTTCCTGGAGCCCTGGCTGCCTTTGTGGCTTTCTCTTGGGGCTCAGGGGAGCTGACTAACATCCGTCCCCTAGCCCCAGGACCTGTTGGTAGGCCTGTTCTCTGACTGCACCCAAACAGAGCTACCCACAAGTGCCTGTCCAGCCCCCAGGGCCCTCCTTGGGGTGCAGACCACCCTCTCCCTGTCTGTCCCCACTTGGGGAAAGTCAGAGAAGTGGGTGCCGTGGCCTGTCAGTCACAGGTCAGAACAAAAGCTATCAACAGGTGGTCACCTGTCATTGTAGGGGGCTCCTGCCCTCAGCACCCCAGGGGGCAGCTTCCTAGTGGGCAGTCCAGGGACTCAGAGCCGTGGATTCTGGTGCTAAGGCTGAGGCAGGGGGAGCCCACGCGCTGCAGACTCCAGCTTTTCTTCCTCGCCCCCCCCCCCGCTAGGCTTCCCAGTGGGACGGGGGACAGGCCAGGGCCATCCCAGTTCCAGCCCTGTCCCCATGGTCCCACATGCCCGTTCTGGGTCACTGGGCTACACCCTGGGCTCCATCTGGCCCATGCACCCTGCTTCCCCAGCACCCGCTTCCCTCTTCCTGAGTCTCCCTAGCCTTCTGTGCTCCCCCTTCTCTTGGGAGCCTCACATGAGACCCCAAATTTTCCTGCTCTGCTCCTTGGACACAGAGCCTGCTGCACATCCATCCACGTGTCCATCCGTCTGATTTCTTGTTCATCAACTGTCTGTTTGTCCATCCGTCTGTCTGTCCATCTGCACACCCATCTGTCTGACTGTCCACCTGCCTGTCCCACCGCTGTCTGCCCCTTGATAAAGCCCGCAGCTGTGTTCTCCAACCGACACTGCCCAGAGCAGAGTCCCCTGTCCTGTGCTTTGCCCACAGGGGTCTCATGCAGCAGCAGAGACAGCATGCCCTAGGGTGTCCCCTTCTTACCTTCAGGAAACTTGACCAAAGTTTGGGGGGCAGGTGCTCACCTGGCTCCAGGGACCCGGGATCCCAGCTGCCCCGCTGGCAGCATCAGCAAAGACTTGGCAGGGAGCCAAAGCTCGCTTGCCTTCATCCTCTGTCCCTCCCCATCAATAACGCAAGGCCTGAGCACTGGAGCCGAGATGCTGAGCAGGAAGGCGGGTCTGGCTGAAGCCCTGGGAGAGGCTGTGGAACCCGAGGGAGGCAGCCTCCTGCCTGCCACCTCTGTCCTCCTCGAGGCTGCGGGACACAGCAGGACAATGTGGCTGTTCCCTCCTGTCTGGCTGAGGCCACCAGCCCAGCTTCCAGTGCTCCTGAAGTCCCCCCAATCTCAGTCTGACCCTGTGCCTGGCCCCTTTCATCGGTCCACCCAGAGCAGGCTCATCATCTTCATTCACGCCTGTGGTTACCAGGACGTGGACACTGGATCACACGTGAAATTGCTGGTCTGTCTGAGAGGCTTTCTCTCCGGAGTCCAGGACAGAGAGACCATGACTTCCAGTTACTCCTGTTCCCCGCCGGATGCTCAGAAGCGTTTCTGTTTGGGTTCTGCACTCTATGTCATCCCCAGAATTTCTTCTTCATTTGAACGTGCCTGGAAGGCTGAATATGACCTGATTGCAAAGGAGGAAAAGAAGCTTCCTTGGAGTGACCTGGTGACCTGTGTGGCATGGGCAGGAGAGAGGGGGCAGCCTCGAGAAGGGAACGTGCCACTCTCTCTCTATCCCCCTCTGCCACCCAGGGATGGCTGGGACGTCGAGCTCTGGGAGCTGCTCCTGGCAGGAAAGGAAAGTCAGTCCTTGGCCTCACCCAGGCCTTTCAGGGTGCCCAGCTCCCAGGCACCAACAGAGCCACCTCCAGACACCGGGAGGAGGATTCTTCCCAAGGAGACGTCCCTCATGACCAGGGACCAGGCAAAGCTGGCACCCCGTGTATGCCCCGGCCCGGGACTGCAAGCCTGGGTGGACAGACAGATGCTCAGGAAGTCACAGTGGCCTGCGGCCCCCCATCCCTCACGGGGTGAACTGTGGGCACAGAGCCCCGCTGGTAACTCAGTGTGTGCCTGGGCAAAGGTAGGTTTCCATGAGGCTGCGGGTGCCCATCAGAGGTTCCTGAGTGAGGATCCCAGGACACAACAAGCCCAAGGGGTCACTGTGCCAGCCCCTGGCCATGACAGCGAGGCATGGCATGCCCAGCTCTGCCCCATCTCTGCAGTCAGAAGTTCCTTCCTGTGCTCCCTCAGGGCCAGGCAGCAGCAGTGGGGCCTGCCCTGTGGGGCTGACCCTCTCCATGAGGCCTGAGTCCAAGCCAGAACCCCAAGTCCAAGCCAGAACCCCAAGTCCAAGCCAGAACCCTGTGGGGCTGACCCTCTCCATGAGGCCTGAGTCCAAGCCAGAACCCCACCGTCTCTCTCCCTGAATTGTCCTTCACATCTCATCGGAGGTCATTGGCATAGAAAGTTCTAGAAGTCTGATCTGATCTCCCCGTGCACCCCTGTCCTTTTCAGCACCCACACTACATCCCACACCATGCACCTCACACCTGACCTTCCCTCCAGCCTTTCACTCCTAACAGCCTCGTCAGCTAAGGCCCGTAGACTCTGGTGTCCAGCGGGGATCATCCCTACATTCTGACGCGCATCTCTCCATGGGTACGAATGACCTGAGACACCATCCAGATGTCACCTCTCCCAGGAACCCACTTTCTGCTCTGAACCCAACCTGTGCTGGAGAAAATCCCTCACAGGACAGACATCACCTGCAGAGAGCCCAGCAGGTCCCTCCTGCCCACAGACCAGACGCCCAAATAAAACAGAGGTTCCAGCTCCTTTCAAGTGCCTCTACTGTCTGCCCTAGCGGCAGGCTGGGGACAGGAGGGAATCTGGGGACACTGGTAGCAGATGTGAAGTGGTGAAGGGACGGGTGTTGGAACATTGTAGGACTGGAATGCAATTGTGAACAACTTTGTGACTGTGACTCTCACAGTGACTCAATTAAAACCATTGTTTTTTGTAAGTGCTTTTGCCATCAGATCTCTGGGGTAATTTCCAGCCTGAGACAGGGTGTGGAAAGTGTGCTTGCCCCCATGGGAGGAGAGATGGACATTTTACCCACGGTCCTTCCTCCAGGACTTTAGCACCAGGCACTGGACTGCAGAGACCAAGCAGGGGACAAGGGAGGCAGGACTGCAGAGTCAGCTGAACTCTGACCTAGCATGACCCTGGCGAGCCCATGGACCTCTACAGCCCTGCACAGTCCCCCGGCTCAGGGTCCTGAGCACCACTATGGTGCTAATGCCTCCCTGAGCACCTCAGCACCCTCTCCTGTGATGGGGACCTCAATGTTCCACCTCAGAGAGCACAAAACTGACTCCACAAACTCAGGCCTGAAAGCAGGTCAGCCTGATCCCAACGTGCACCAGTGCAGAAGGACCCCAACAGTCCCAACTCCCTTGTCACTGTACCCAAGAACATGCACGGTGCTCTAATACAGCTCTTATACATGCACAATCTAATACAGAGGTCCCCAAACCTATTGGGACTAACACCCCCTTTTCAGAAAAAAATTAACCCCTCAGCAGCCCCTTCTTTGAACAAAGAGAAAGTACTCCTCCTGCATTGTGCCTGCAGCTGTTCATTGTTCATGCCCCCTACATCATCCTAGTTCCCCCAACCACACACTGGGGGCACTGGAATTTTATATATATATATATATGTGTGTGTGTGTGTGTGTGTGTGTGTGTGTGTGTGTGTGTGTGTGTACATATATATATCACTGTATCACTGTCGTCCTGTTGCTCATCGGTTTGCTCAAGCGGGTACCAGTAATGTCTCCATTCATCCCTGTTGCATTCAGGGTCAGGAGAATGAGGCCCATTATTGTTACTGTTTTTGGCATATTTAATACACCTCAGGTAGCTTGCCAGGCTCTGCTATGTGAAATTCTACATCTATCTCTTCCAGGAGCTTTGTTTTATAGTCTCTGGATCTTGGCCGTTGATGAGATTACATAGCGCCGGGGGCAGTTTGTGGGTATGACTGCCAAGCTACTGGAAAACTAGGGATCTGGGTGAAGGCCCAGTCCCAATCCGAGCAGACTTGGAGATCTCAGCCCCGGGTTCCATATACCTGGGTTCCTCTGCCAGTTCCTTCACACGTGAGGCTCGTCTGAGCATGTGGAGAGTGGCCTGGAATATGGCTGTGGTTGGGTTCTGGAGGTTTTCGGCTGCCTACATACAAAATTAAAAGTAAAATCCCTGTTCTCTGGACAAGTGAACAGTGACTCAGAGTCAAGGAGAGATCAGGAAAGAAAGCAATGCTAGATGTTTTCAAATGCAAATCTGGGTTAGAGATAAGGCAATTGCCTTGCATATGGCTCACCCAAATTCAGTCACCATGTATAGTCCCCTGAACCCTGTCAGGAGCCATCCCTGAGCACAGCTGGATGCAGTTCCCTGGTAAAAACAGTCAAACAAGGAAAAAAGCAAATCTTGAGCTGAGGCAATGGTAGCGCAGAGGGCTGGACACATGTTTCATGGTTTGTTTTGGGCCACACCGGTGATGCTCGGGGGTTACTCCTGGCTCCACACTCAGGAATCACCGTTGGTGGTGCTCAGGGACCAAATGGGATGCCTGGTTGGCCGCCTGCAGAGCAAGCACCCCGCCCTCTGTATCTCTCCAACCCCATGTTTCATGTTTTGTCTGCTGAAGTCTGGGGTTCTACTCATGGCAAGTCCACAGAGCACCACCAGAGCAGCCCCTGAGCACTGAGCCAAGAGTCGTCCCTGAGCACCACCAGCTGCGGTTCCCAAAATACTTTATCACTGTCATTCCATTGTTCATCGATTTACTTGAGCGCACACCAGTAACATCTCTATTACACTCAGCCCTGAGATTTTAGCAACCTCTCCTTACTCGTCTTTCCCAACAATGGAGGCTCTTTCAGGGTCAGGGGAATGAGACCTATCACTTCCAAAATACAATACAATTTAATTAATTAATTAATTAATAAAACCAAGAACAGCTACCAAGACAGAGTTGTGAGGATGAAGCCAAACATGACCAGATATTGGAGCCCAGCGAGAGGACTGGAGAAAAGACACTTGCCTTGCAGGCGGCCACTTGAACTGGACCCTGGTTCAATCCCCCTGAACACCTCCAGACGTCACTTCTGAGCACCAAGCACTGCTGGGTGTTAATTGAGGACCCCCCACCCCCTAAAAGTAAAACAGAACAAAAGACAGGAAATGACCTGGCAGGAGCTCAGGGTCATCCCGGGGTGGCTTCACACCAGGCACCCTCACTGGAGCCGCAGTTTCAGATCTGAGGTGGAGTTGGAGGAAAATGTTCCCAGCAGCATTTTACCAAGAGCAAAATATCGGGAGAGTCTTTTGTCCGAGTGAGAGCATTCCCTCCAAACCTCATCTCTCATGCAGCCAACTCCCAGTCTGAGGTGGCTTCTGATTGAAATCATGAAAGAAAAAAAAAGAAAAAGGAAAAAAATTGGCAACAAGATTGTATATTGCAAAACAAAATGTGTTGCTTTTAAAGTGATTCTGGAGCCTGTTGGTAATTAGTCTCGCGGCTCCCAAAGATACATTCTGTAGTCATCATTCATATTTGTTTCCTTTGGTAATCCGCCTTCCTAAAATAAAATAAAAATAAACTGAGGAAAACCTCTGTGAGAAGTTGTCTGTGCCCGGGGGGCCCCCTTAGGCCTGGGGGCTCCCGGATTGTGGGGGAGCCCTCATGTCCCCCGTTCCTACTTCCTGCCAGGCTGCTCCGGGTCACTTCGCAGCTCTGGTGGCTACTGAATCAAGACAGATGCTGCTATGCAAAATAACTCAAGAACATAGCAGAGTCTGTGGGTTCCAGCACTTGGAAAATTTGACATTCAAATATGCAAATATTTGATGGCACCACAAGAAAAAAAAAAGAGAGAAGAAGCTGAGAGTCGCATCTGAAAGGAAACCTAGGAGAGATGTAAGCAAACCAGAACTGACACTTCTGCCTTATAATTAAACCATGGCTATCAGCACAAGTGTGCCCTGATCCTCTGCAGGGTTTTTACGACCCGACTCACACCCCGCCTCAAAGTGCCCACTGGCATGGAGGACGGCAGGGCACAGGACCTGTCTTTACCCACTCACAGCCAGGCGATATGTGTGCTTATTTTAAAAACAGGAGTCTTCAAAGACAGGGATGAAAACTCTGCCGAACAGTGGCCAGGGATTTCGTGCCCCAGGAGCTGTGAGGGAAGGAGGCACTTCCCAGGTCGCCAATGGAGAAGGGAATAGAAAAGCATGCAGAGATCCTGGACAGGAGGGCCTGGGATCTTGAGATGAGTTACTTGGTGAAGAGGAAAAGTTTCCCCAGAGCATGGGTTCTTGCTCTGCAGCAGAAAATTAGACCTTAAAAAGTATGCTTTTGGAGCCAGGGTGATAGTACAGTGGGGAGGGTGCTTGCCTTGCATTGACCCTTGAATGCCTTGCATTGACCTGGGGTTGATCCCTGGCATCCCATGTGGTCCCCCAAGCACCGCCAGGAGTGATTCCTGAGTGCAGAGCCAGGAGTAACCCCTGAACATCGCTGGGTGTGGCCACAAAACCAAACCGAACAAGCAAAAAAAGCAAGCTCTTGCAGGGGCTGGAGAGGTAATACAGCTGGCAAAGTGCTTTCCTGTCTAGCCTACTGGGATTTTGTCTGGTATGACCTAAACACAAAACATTGGCTTCGGAAAAAAAAAAAAAAAAAAATGGGGCTGGAGAGATAGCACAGCGGGTAGGGCGTTTGCCTTGCACGCGGCCGACCCGGGTTCAAATCCCAGCATCCCATATGGTCCCCTGAGCACGGCCAGGGGTAATTCCTGAGTGCAGAGCCAGGAGTAACCCCTGTGCATCGCCAGGTGTGACGCAAAAAAAAAAAAAAAAACATTGGCTTCGGGACCTGGGAGAGGGCCCAGAGGGTTGGAGCACACGCTTTTGCAAGCCAAAGTCACGTCTACAAACTACCTCTGGCTCAGCTATACAAGCTCATTTATTGGCTTTATTTTAGAAACCCATAAATAAATCTCGAAAGAGACCAAAAGCTGCAGTTAAGTTCGGACCCAAGCATGACTGAACAGACTGGGGTAAATTGGAGGAGGGTGGGTTGGCCTGGTGGCACACCCAAGCAGAGCCCCCAGCAGCCGCTTGCTTCCATAATCCAAGATCGCTGGCATATCCCTGGCCTGACTCCACCATCTCAGGACAGACCTCACCAAGATATAATCTGCTGAAAACTCGGGTATGTGAATTTTGTGACTGAACTCTCCAGGCTTTCTCTGGGTCAGGATGGGCTACCTCCCCCCACCTTCCCAGACTTCCAGAAGCCTCGGCAGTTACATCCACACCCCAAAGCGACCACCCTATTGAAAAACTACTCCAGCCTTACTGTCCAGATAAAAATATCAAATTCCCTGAACAAACACCATGACCTCTTAGCACCTGTATTGCAAACTATAATGCACAAAAGGGAAAGGAGAGAAAGGGAGAGAGAGCAAGAAGGAAAGTCTCTCCCATAGAGGAAGGCTAGGGGTGGGGGTGGGGGGTTGAGGGATGGTGGTGGAAAATATACACTGGTAGAGGGATGGGTGCTGGATCATTGTATGATTGAAACTCAGTTATGAACAGCTTTGTAATGGTCTACCTTACGAATGGTCTATCTTATGAATGGCCTATCTTATGAATATGCAATTTAAAAAAGTTTTAAAAAGTAATGGGGGGGCTGGAGCAATAGCACAGCAGGTAGGGCGGCCAACCTGGGTTCAATTCCCAGTATCCCATATGGTCCCCTGAGAACCGCCAGAAGTAATTCCTGAGTGCAGAGCCAGGAATAATCCCTGTGCATCGCCGGGTGTGACCCAAAAAAGAAAAAAAAAAAAGCAATGTGAAGTTCGTGCCCAATTCAATCAGCTTAATCAATGGCTGAATAAATAGCAGTACTCCTACATTTTAAAAAATGTGGGGGAGCTGGAGTGATGGCACAGCAGGTAGGGCATTTGCCTTGCACGTGGCTGACCCCAGTTAGATTCCCAGCATCTAATATGGTCTCTCAAGCACCGTCAGGAGTAATTCCTGAGTGCAGAGCCAGGAGTAACCCTTGTACATTGCTGGATGTGACCCAAAAAGCAAAACAAAAAATTGCCTACCCTATCTGCACTGGGCGTGAATTTCTCTGTTCTAAGCTAAGAAAGTCCTGATTTTTAGAAGACCCTGTAGCCCTCCTGATAAAGTGCCATCATAGGGGCTGGAGCAATAGCACAGCAGGTAGGGTGTTTGCCTTGCATGTAGCTGACCCGGGTTCAATTCCCGGCATCCCATATGGTCCCCCGAGCACCGCCAGGAATAATGCCTGAGTGCATGAGCCAGGAATAACCCCTGTGCATCGCCGGGTATGACCCAAAAAGCAAAATATAAATAAATAAATAAAGTGCCATCATATGCTTGTGGCTCTGTGTTGCTGAGCCTGAAGCAGTAATAATGAGCTTGCAGTAATGCCCTATAAAGACAAGCGCTGGGATCCCTGAGCTTTGTCTAGGTTTTCAGGTGCTTGCCTGGTCTAAACCCAGCAGTCTGATTTTCTCGGTGTGCTTGATTAAGTGAATGCTTATTATAATGTAGGAAGATTTTGAAGATCAAGATCCAAGTGTTAATGTGGGAGGAAAGTGGGAGATGTCCAGGGGAATAAGCCACCACCTGAAATTATTTCAATAAAAATCCGCTGGCTTCCAACAAATGAAAAGGCCCATTTCATGTGTCTAAAGAACAAAGGGGCCTTGAGCCCCAAACCAGACAGCCTTAAGGTGTCCGACTTTCTGAAAAATAGGGGACAAAGAAACCCAAAACCAGCATTCTTCTGGAAAGCTCCCCCAATAGTGCCCGTCAACCCATGCTGAGGCTGTCTGGAAAAATACCCTGAAATCAACTTTGCAAAGAAAGTTCCATGCACACCTCGTCTGGGGTCTCTGCAGCCAGTCTGGCACACAGCCCCTTTATCTGAGTTTCCGAGACACTCGGCACAGAAATGTCCACACTGTTCTCCCAGGGACAAGCACTTCCGCTCCTGAACTCGCTCCAGCCTCCTTCCAAGAAGCCCAGGCTCCCATTAGGACCTGCCCCCTCGACAGAACCCTGTGATTCATGGTCCATCTTCTCTGGAAATTCTTTCCTGCTGTATGAAGACCAGAGCCTGTCTGGGGCAGCCGAGACGGACTTCCCTTCTGACCTCAGCCGCAAAGCCAGGTCCCCCAAGTCCAGGGTGCAGGGGCCAGCTCCAGACATGACAAACTGGGGGAGAGTGTCAGGGTCAGCTGTGTTGGGGTACTGGAAGGATGTCTGCATCCACACCAGGACAAGCTCATGGCAACTGTACCAGCCCCACGCTTCCAGGCACACACCCACCACAACATGATTGTGTCTTTGAGTAGGGTGATGATGCTTCTGAGGACCCCACAGATGACACAGCCATGTCTGTCATAGTAGGGCCCCTGAGTTTGGTTTTCCTGTGGTTTTCCTGTCTCAGGGCAGCCCACTGGGGAGACTGTACTGGATGCAGGAAATCCACGGGGACATTGTTTCCATCTATGATGACAGGACTTTTCTGTTACCCCAACTTAGCAGTTGGACGCTGCAATGTTCTTTTACTGCAGTCTGTAGGCCAGGGGAGGGGCAACAGTGGGCACATCTGGGCACTCCTTGCTGTTGGGGTTGTGCTCAGAGGTGGACCAGGGCTGCAGTCTCCTGAGGACACGGCTGGAGCCAGAGTGCAAGAGCCTGAGCCTCCTTTGGCCCGGCCCTTCCTACGGTGGTTCTGTTGGGTCCTGTTGTCTTTCCAGACCATGTGCAAGCCCGTCTCATTCTCACAGCAATTTCCCAAAGGATACAGCCTCTGGGTGGGGGTCCTAGGTCCAGCAGCACATGTTCACCACCTGCTTCTTTGCACCTGCTTTGGGCCAGGGAGCTGCGATTCTCAGCCTGCTCCATCACCACCATGCCCACCATTCATTCCTGTTCATTCGTGCAATGGATGTTCACGACACTGTCCTATGCATAATGCAGCCCCTTTCCTTGCCAGGATTTGATCTCCGAATAGGGTCTGCAGGGACCAGCCCCAGGGGGCAGGGTGGCATCAGGGGTGCTGCAGAAGATTAGAACGAGACAGAGTAAGTGAGAAAATCTTATAATCGGGGGCTGAGAGCCTCGTGACTGAGAACTCCAATGGTCCCTCCTGTTCACTATTTATTGCTTTGAATCAGGGATCATTTGGAGAACAGCATTCTCTTATCACAAGCCTAACTCCCCTGATCTAGCCCAGCTAAGTCTATGCATCCATGGGCCTCAGTCTATGGGGACAAACATCTTTACTGTGAGTTTATCTCGGGATTGTTTTCTCAAGGAAGATAAGCAGAGACGGAGCAATCCCGGGCCCTGTTTTACACATCAGCCAGCTTTCTGGCCCCCAGCGTCCTGCCTTTTTTTTTTTTTTTTTTTTTTTTGCATTTTGGGTGACACCTAGTGATGCTCAGGGTTTACTCCTGGCTCTTCACTCAGGAATTACTCCTAGCGGTGCTTGGGAGACCATAAGGGATGCCAGAGATCAAGCCCAGACCCAGTGCATCAAGGCAACCACCCTACCCACTGTACTACCTCTCCAGCCTCTCCTCATTCTGTCTTACCCTTTTGTTCCCAACACGGGTGTTCCCTGTTTCCCGAGGAGCATCATCCAGATTTCCTTCAGACCAGAACTCTGCAGGAAGATCCAGACCACAGATGAACAGTGCAGTGACTAAGAGTACTTGTCTTGGAAGTATGTGGTCATGAGTTCAAGTCCCTAGTGTCTCGCCTGCACCACTAAGCAAGCCACTGCGGCTCTGCAGCTGGATCCTGGCGGGCCGGCTGTCGATATCTCCTGCAGACAAGCCCGGGCACTTGGCAGTTAGGTTTGTGTGAGTGCATCAAAGAGCCGAGACTGCTGGAGACCCCCTCACAGAAGCAATAAAAATGGGCATGAAGTGCAGCCCTGGTGAGCAAATGTGTGTGTATTAAGTGACCCCCACACACTGTTCAACACCCAGAGCAGAAGGACCTCAGCCAAATCACCAGTGAATACAACAAAGGGAGCACAAGCCTCGGCGAGCCCCATGGCTGCCCAACATACACCTCTCAGGCACGTGTAGAGGTCAGCACGACATCCTCGCCAGCAAAGGAAGCAGAGCGAGGGGAGGGAGAATCCAGTTAGGTAGGTTCTAGAGGGGAGATTGAACGACACAGCCCACCCAGCGGCCAGGAAGGAATTGCACAGAGCACTGGCACTCAGCAATGGTTTGGCTGAGTGTCAGATGAGTGTTGGGGCCATAGCAAGGGACTTTCAGCTTGCCCAAGATGCAGCTCTCTCCCAAAGACATGGACAATGTCAGTGCTAGAGAGAAATGCAGAGGTAAGACTCAGAAGGGATTGACCAGATCTGACCGGGGAGGAGACTGAGAGAATCCAGAGACCAGAGTCAACTACTGCTCCCCCAGGGCACTTCACAATGTGAAGCCTTTCAGAGTTCCCAGGTAAAGCAAAGCCCACCTTCCCCAAAGCAAATGTCAGTGTTTTCAGCCATGATTGTATATACCCATATGCCCGGAATATTTCCAGATAGCACTCAAAATGTTTAAAAGGATGGTGATTAAATGCCACGTTTTATCTGGGGCCTCATCAATCACCCAGCTGAGCTAGGACAATCCTTTTGTAACAATAGGAATGACGGAGGCAGGCACCTCTATATATACCATCAGAGAGGATTTTATAGAGCTAATCTGATTGGTTGTTATCCAGGTGCTCTGATTGGTCCTTTTGTGTAACCAATCAGACTGAAGGTTTCTTCCACCCCGCCCTGTTTCTGTCAGGCGTAGCCAATCAGACAACAGGGCAAGGATAGTAGAGTATATAAGCATGGGTCATGAGCTGCTGGCCTTGTGGTGGTGGAGGAGAAAGAAGCTACCGTGAGAAGCTGCTGCTAGCACACAGCTGCTGCGGCTTGTCCCGAAGAGAGGCAGCTGTGACATTTGCGCTGTCACTTCCAATGGATCCTGTGAATGAGACAGCATCTCTGATTGTCCAGCACAGCGGGTGTCACTGAGCGCAGAGCACCTGCAGCATGCTCAGGTGCAATCAAGAAGAGGGCACCAGGGCTGAGATGCATGCTTAACATGCGCACACCCCGGTTCAACGCCCAACAACACCGGGTGCAGCCCTAGAGGCCTCAGGTTGCTGAGATGTCGCCCCAATAATGGGATACAAGGCACCCTGAGAGCATTGTGGCTCTGGGAAAAGTGGAACCGCCTCCCTGGACGCCAGCCACCGATGCACTTAGCCATTTCTCCATCCACAAATATGAAACCCTTCAGAGTTCCCAGGTAAAGCAAAGCCCACCTTCCCCCGAAGCAACGTTTTCAGCCATGATTGCCTATGTCCATATATGCAAGACAATTCCAGACAGCACTCAAAATAAAAAGTAAGCAAATGGATCATAGCTGAACAAATGAAAGCAGGTATTTTACATTTTTGAAAAGCTGCCCAGAAGTTCATCAAAAGCACGGAGTTAGCACGGAGTTCTCTGGAGTCACTCGCTGACCTGGGCTGGTCCACATCTCCCGTGAAGTCAGCATGAAATCTACATCTCAGCAGGAGTTGCTACAATCACTGTCGCACCAGCCTGCACCTCTGCCCTCTAGAAAGAAGAGGTTTTGAAAATGATCCAGGGTTCAGAAGAGGAAGCGCTGCCTGAGCGAACAGCCTGAGACAGAGCGCCCAAACCATATCAGGAAGACAAACACACTTCCCCCGTTCTGTGCAAGAGGCAATGGTTCAATGCCTCCTGAAACGCTTGACCTTTGTTCATTATGTTCTCTGCATGGGCATCCAACTCAAGCTTATTGATTCCTCAAAGAAAAGTCTTCGTCTCAATAATTTGTATTTTAAATTATGAACAGGGGCAGGGGGTATACATGGGATTAGGTGTTTGTCTTGCATGTGGCCAGCCCAGATTCAACCCCCAGTATACAATTTGGTTCTCTGAGCACCACCAGGAGTGATCTCTGAGCACAGAACCAGGAATAAGTGCCAAACACAATTGGGTGTGGACCCCAAACAAATAGTAAAACAACCAATTGGATCTCTAGATTATCCTCTCCCCTTCCTCTGTAACACTACAAGAGTCAGTCAGACCCCAGGTGAGCACTCACCCAAGTACCGAAACTCGTTGACTGAAACTTGAGAGTATGACCCTGGCAAGCAGGATGGTGAGTGTGGCACCCCGAGTTGGCTGTGCGGGCCCTTAGTCTTCACAGCAACAGCAGCCAAAGGGAAGGAAAGGGGTGGGAAATAAGATAATAGAAGCATGAACAAAGGTGTGATTCTGCACATTGTTCATTCAGTCAGAGCGGAACCTGGACTTACCCTTGGGAAAAGAGCAAGACTCCCTCCCCAGCCCTCAGCTGCCTCTGAATGAAGAGTTGATGAAACTAGAAAATATCTTGGAGTCCGAGAAAAGGGTCAAGGAAGTGGGACCCACTGCCCAGAGAGCTGAGTAGAGCCGGATTTGCTAGGAGAGAATGGCCAGGCTGGAAGTAGGACTACACACTAGGCCTAATCAGAAGGCTGGAGGCTGGGAGCAGCCAACTGGGGAGATGTCCCACAGAGTCGGGAATGGATGACCTCCCCCCATCTCCCTATTCTTCCAGGAGCCTGGCACAGTCATGCCCACAAACTGCCTCTGGCACCTTATAAACTCATTAACGGCCATGATCCAGAGACTCACAAATAAATCTTGGAAGAGAGCAACCAACTGCATAGATGCCTCCAGACCCTAAAGTCACTCTCCAGTTAAAGAATTAACACCAGCACTATCACCCTATTTAAAATTTTAGAATTTCTGGAGCACACAGCTGCATTTGTGGCCACACAACACTTTATACTTGATGCCACTGATGTACCATGAGTAGCACACCTTATTTGATGGGGTGTAAAGTAGAAGACAACCAATCTCAATTTAAATATATATTACACATATGTGTATATATATATATTAGCGCATAATACTCAACCTGTAGCAACATGTTAGTAATCTCTTATAGAAGGGCTTAATGCCCCGTGCGTGAAATACAGCAATCTTCAAACACTTTCCTCTAAAAAAACTTTTTTTGATAATTTTTATCAGATTATTCATAATAAGCAATTCAAAATAAATTATTTAGATCCTGCTTTGGGGACAAGCTTGTGGGGGTGTGGAAAATTTTGGAAAATGGTGTGGCAAGGTGTAATGGTGATGGGATTGGTGTTGGAATATTGAATATAATAAATTATTGTGAATAGCTTTATAAAAATAAAATTAAATTTAAAAGAAAAAAAAAGGGAAAGCTGTATGCCAAGGACCATAGAAGGTCCCTTAGCATTAGAAATGGGATCCTCAACTGGGGCAGGCAAGAAGGATGAGGCCGTTTGCGCCCAGTCCCAGGTGTGGTGGAGGCCAGGGAGCCACTAAGGGCTTCAGACCCCAAGCAAACCTTCCCTGGACTGTGGGGTTTTTCCACGTTTTATTCTGGACCCATCTAGGAATTCATGAGATTCACTGGCTATCCTTCTGTACACCACTGACGGAAAGATCAAAACTACTCTGAAGGCCAGAGTGATAGCACAGTGGGCAGGGAGTGTGCCTTGCACGCAGCCGACTCCGGTTCAATTCCCGGATTTCCATATGGTCCCTCGAGCACTACCAGGAGTAATTCTGGGATTCCTGAGTGCAGAGCTAGGAATAGACCTCTCAGCACTGCCGGGTGTACCCCCCACCCCACCTAGGTGTTTCCTGGCTTCTCTGAAACCAGCTGTCTGCTGCCCTACTCAGTCCTACCAGAGCCCATGCGAGTACCCTGAGTCTGGCCGCCTGCTCAGAGCCTCAGCCCTCGGGGGCCATGCACCCTTCTCTCTGGCCTCCCCGACCCTGGCTGTGCCAGGTGTATTTTTAGCTTGTCTTCTTGGAAGTTTTTCAAATGCTTTCCAAGATGCCTATGGACACGTATGAAGCACCACATCATGCAGAATTGGGGCACTCACCCCAAACCTGTCCACGCATCTTCCTTCCAGAGCCTCCCACAGACAGTTTCTGCCTTGTTCTGTGTCCAGGCTTTGCTCTCTGGCCATGCATGGGGGGCAGGAGGGGGCGGTGTGTGCAGTCACGGCTGAATCTATCCTAATAAATCAGCCTGAACCTTGGCATGAAATAGGAGAGAAAGCTTTTAAAGATATTACTTTTTCATCATTAGGCAGAAGATCAATTCTCCAAGGGATTCACCTTTCCTTGACTTTAGGGAGCTAACTAAGCGTGTGGCTTAGGAGTTGGGATATTCAGATGTGGTAACTTCAAGGAAGAAAAGTTCTGCAGGGTGGGGAAGCAAAGGTCAGAGGGAAGGTGAGCTGGCCTGTGGGGACAGACATGAGATGGGGTCCTGCCCATCTCTTTCCTAGGAGGTTGGAGTGATGGCCACCAGACCAGCTGGTGTTAAAAGTCTGAACCAGGGGCCAGAGAGATAGTACAGAGGGGAGGGCATCTGCTTTTCATGTGGCTGACCCAGATTCAATCCCCAGCACCCTATATGCCTTCCTGAGCCCCGCCAGGAGTGATCCCTGAACACAGAGCCAGGAATGAGTCCTGAGCACCACTGGTGTATAGCAGGTAGGGTAGGGCACCTGCTCTGCATGTGGTTTCATCCCCGGCACCCCATATGGCTCCCCAACCCCCACTAGGAGTGTGTCCTTAGTGCAGAGCCAAGCTGGGTGTGGCCCAACACAAACAAAAAATATTTGACCAGTGTGAAGAGAGTGTGGCCTGTCTTACAGGACAGCACTATGACGCTTTGACGCCTGGCCAAGAAACACATCCGGGGGCAGGGACGGGCTCCGAGGCTGACCCTGGCCTTGCAGGTTGGAGGCCCTGAGTTCCATCTCAGGCACCACCACCCCCCGTCTATCACCAAGGGCAATCCTGGTGGCACTGCCATCGAGAGCCCTCGGGACCCCAAAACCAGGTACCCAGTGTGGACGAGTACCCTAAACCACAGATATAGGGGGTACTTGAGGAAGCACATTCCACAGACACACACAGGCCAAATGCTGGGTGGCCGGAGGAAGCAGCAGCTTCCAGCCCTGGGGCCTCCAAAATCTTGGGGTGCATCTCGAGATGCAGATTCCACCCGAGTTGAGCACTTTCTGTCCCACTCAGGCTCCGCAGCAGTTGTCTCTGCACGGGATGTCCTTGGCTTTGTAAGGTTCTGCACTGTGACTCCCAAGGGGAATTCCTGCTTGAGAGGGCAGCAAGAGGGGATGATGCGGAGGAGCCACAGAGGGGACAGTGCAGATGACGGACAAGCCTTGCTC
Source organism: Sorex araneus (assembly GCF_027595985.1). NCBI lineage: Eukaryota > Metazoa > Chordata > Mammalia > Eulipotyphla > Soricidae > Sorex > Sorex araneus. The sequence goes on along the minus strand of NC_073304.1, from coordinate 154,644,352 downwards.
TGAGAGCTTTACTGCAAAGGGGGCTTGAACTGCCAGTCTAGCGGAGGACAGCGCATGCCCCTGAGTGCTCCCTGGCAGGCCAGGGACCACCACACCAGTGCTCAGTCCTGTAGTATCCCCTATGGACATGAAGCTGCTGACCAACGGCGTCCTCCTACATACCACAGAGCAGCAGCCAGATGGCAAGAGGGCGGGCAGGGTCTCTTTCTGAGTCTGTCCACCAGCTTTTCCAGCAATGCATGAGGCATTAATCCGGATGGCCAGCAGGGCAGTTGGCTGCCTCATCTAAGCTCTTACGTAGGAGCGCTCACCAGTGTCTTCATGGGAAAGGACACACGTCAGCAGGGTGAGCCTGCCACCCTCCTTCACTCAGCCTCCCTCGTGGAAGTTTGGGAATCAGAAGTCAGGGCAAGGGAGAGAGCCCAGCCATTGTGGGTACTTGCCTGCTTGCACTCGGACCCCATGTAGTGGGGCTGGAGGGGAAGGACGTCAGTGAAGGCTCTGGCTTTGCTCGCAGATGACCGGTTGGATACCTGCACGACATAGGGGCCCCTGAGCGCAGAGCCAGAAGTGAGCCCTGAGCATCACTGGGCGTGGTCCAAAACCAAATTAAACGAAAATCAAAGATCCACCTCGACCCCAGCACTGCTGGGCCCATATCGCATCACATCCCTGGTCCCGCAAGTGGATCTGTCCAGCCCAGCTGGCCAGGTGTAACTGGGAGTGGCCCCACGTGGAAGGTGCCACTGCAAAAAAGAAAGAAAAAAAAAAAAGAAAATTTAGCCGCATATTGAACCCTGTTCTCGGTGGTAAAGTGATCAAATAGAGTGTTATGAGAGGGCTCAGTGGCACCGCCCTCTCCATGAAGAGGGAACACATACACAACACACACACAACACATACATATACACATATGCATACATGCTCATACAACATTCATAAACACACAACTCATATATACACACAAACACACATGCATGTGTGTGCGTTCACACACACACACACACACACACACAAGCAGTATCTGCTCGGTCTGTTAGTAAGTTGTCCCCTGACCACTCGTCCCGCTCATGTGGCTCGTCCCCCTCACCTTTGACTGCAACTTTAGCGACTGCTTAGCCCTAGTGGCATTGAAGGCCATTGGTGAAAAGCAACGTGCTAAGTGACACAACAGGAAGCGCAGGACAGGCTTCTGCAGGCTTTGAAGCACCTTAGTAGCAGGGCATGGCGTCACCATCATATCACTGCACTGGCGTTGCTCGGGGAAGCTCCCTGCAGGCAAGACAGGAAGCTCCTGGAATCCCAAGATCCCACAGCCAGATCCTAAATCAGATCCCACAACTGGATCCCACAGCCAGATCACACAACTAGATCCCATCGCCAGATTCCCACACCCAGATCCTTCACCCAGATCCCTCACTCAGATCCTACACCAGATCCCTCACCCAGATCCCTCACTCAGATCCTACACCCAGATCCCTCACTCAGATCCTACACCCAGATCACTCACCCAGATCCCTCACTCAGATCCTACATTCAGATCCCTCACCCAGATCCCAGCCCCCCATCCTCCCTCCCTCCCCAGTGCACCCATGTTTTCTCATTTTGTTTCATGTTGGGAGCAACTCCCAAGTAGAGCTCAGTATACCTGGACTCCTTCTAGCAGTTCTCGGCCCTCCTGCGGTGCTCAAGGGTGAACCCCACAGTGCTCAAGGGACCAGGTTCAAGCTCAGGTGACTTTCCAGCAATCCCAGAGAGTGCAGGAAATCCCGATCACAGATGACAGACCTCGGAGTCCCTGAGGAGAGGACAAGTGGACACCAGCAGCCGAGGTCTCTCGGGGTCTCTCCATCTCTGCTCATGTGTGAGGACGCTGTATTCAAAGCTTCAGTGAAGACTCTTCTTTGCAAACTGGCAGAGGCAGCTGTGAACCCCCACCCCACCCGCGAGAAGCCATCTTCTCCCTGACAGGCCAACTCAGCCCTGGAACATTCTCTTCTCTGCCGTCTCTCAGCGGCCCCATCTGTATGCTGACTTGGTGCGGGGGAGCTTCGAGGAGCACTGCGTGTGCTCCAGGCTGATCCGGGTTGTGTGGGGAGCTGGCCCTAGGAGACGCAGAGGACTGCAGTGAAGTGGGGTACTTCAGGGGGGCCAGGCCCCCGCCCCAGGGAGGGGGTGCCTCCAGGAGATGTTCAAATCGGGAGCTTGGTGGGCTGAAGAGGGCTCGGAGGGCTGGAGCACGTAGTTTGCATGCAGCACCCCAGACAGGCCCCTGGCAATGCATAGCGGGTAGGGCTCCTGCCCTTCACGTGGCTGACCCAGGTTCCATCCCCAACACAGCTCATGGTCCCTGAGCACTGGCAGGAGTGATCCCTGAGCACAGAACCAAGAAGAAACCCTAAGCACAGGCAGGTGTGACCTAAAACTCAAACAAACGAACAAAAGAACTAGTGCTTCTTTGAAGGCCTTTGCTCTGCATGGACGTGCCTGGCCGCGCAGGCGCATGTGCTGTGCCCAGTCCACTGCCCCCAGTGGCCACATAGCCTCCACCAGCCCTGCCTGAGGTCGCCAATAAAAGTCTCTGTAGCCACTGGGGAGAGGCTACAGAGGGCTGGGCACAGGCGTCACATGCGGGAGTCCCAGGTTCCATCACCATGGTCCCCTGAGCACTCCAAGGAAAGACCCCGAGCACTGAGCTGGGAGTAGTCCCCAAGCACAGCTGGATGTGGCTCCCAAACCAAAAATAACTAACTAAATAAATAATTAAGGCCCCTATATGAAATACTTATTGTACTTCTTAATGACCAGAATCTTCATGGCACCTGCCTTCCCCTTCCACGGGGTCAAAGATGCATAATCTGCACCTGCTCCCAATGGCCACGTTTTCTTGGTCCTTCTTGGAAGACAGAAGAGAGAGATAGGAAAAGGTTATCGCTGCGTCTCCAGGTTGACCCTGCTTTCTGTAAGCAGAACAGTCCCACTGAGCATGCTTCGGGGTCCAGCATCGCTCAATTCCCACCCCTTTCTGGTGTATATTAATGGTAGAAGCATTCTCAGACCCCCAAACCTGCCTACTGGTTTTTACCGGGTTCTGCGTTTGGGTAGCTGGGTGCCTGTATGGCACACATGCCGACGCAGCCTCTGCCGCGTCCAGCCGCTCCCAGCCCCCAGGCCTCTCGTCTGTCCAGCTGTGCACATACCATCTCCTCCATTTTCTTGTTTTCTGGAGCCTCCCAAGCAGTGCCCAGGGCACCCAGTGGCCACTTCAGTGATATTGCATCACCTGCACCAGTGCGAGGCTGAAGGAGAGGAAGACGCTGAAGTCCTGAGGGGCTTGGATCCCCGGACCACCCCAGCAGTGCTCAGGGGCCCCAAGAGTCACCTTGGCAATGCTTGGGGGTCCACATGGTGTCAGCCTTACAGAGGCCCTGGCTCCCAGAGTCTGTCCTGTCCCCACCCAGTCTCTCTAGAGAGACGGTGGGACTTGCTAGCCTAGTGTGTGCAAATCAGGGTTCAGAGTGGGGGTCTCCGTAACTCTGCAGCCTCGGGGACCATCTCCCAGCCGGGAAGCCCCCATCTCTGACACCAGTGCTTCCACACGTGGATCCCAGCACTCAGAGAAGTTCCCAGCACAGCACCCGGCACAGCCGTGGAACAGGGGAGAAGCAGCTCCTGACTCACGCCCTCCCCTCCCCAGCCACCTCCCTGGGCTGGGTGGGGTGCAGGTAAGGGGGGCGGCAGCGGCGTCACCCAGCCCTGAGTCACGAGGCCCCCCAGAGCCTACCTCCCCGTGAATCAGCCCAGATCCACCACCTCTCTGCTAGTCATCCCCACCCTCATCTACTGCGCCCCCCTCCCGCCATCCCCCCCTCGCCTCCTGGTCCAAGATGCTGGATCCCCTCTCCAGCACCCCAAAAAGGTACCAGGCAGCCAAGTGACTCAAGGAGAAGGGCCCGCCCTGCTCCCCCTCACCATCTGTGCACAGCAGCGGGCGTCAGCGTCTGGGGGCCAGAGGAAAGGGGGCCGGCTCGCCCCCTCCCGGAGCCCTCCATTAGCTGATTGGATAATGCCTCCCTGAGGCTCGAGGCTCGCACTGAGTAATGAAGCTCTTGCTCCCGGCTGCTAATTACCCCTCCCCACACAGTGGGGTGCCACTGCCTGGCAGGGCTGGGTGATGGGTCCCGGCCCTGCTGGTGCCCCTCCAGCGGGCTGCGCAGTGCCCCTTGCCACCTTCTGCCCACTGGGGGTGGCCCCAGCCTCCCTCCTTCCCTCGGGGCTCCCTGCCCTGGGGTGGCCTTGGAGGAGCCGCGCCAGCTGCTGCCTCCACCGCCACTGCTCAGCCTCACAGGTCTGGCTCCAGCCGGTCTTTGTGGGATCCGTCGTGACCGGCACACACAGCGGCCCCTGAGCAAAGGCGGCGGCGGGATCACACGGCTGGTTTTCAGAGACAGGGAAGGAAGCAGCCGCTCCAGAAGCTTATACAACCCCCCCACGCTCACCCGGCCAGGCTGGTGCCTGCACGCCCCCAGCACCGGATTACAAAACAGGCCTTGCCCGGGAACCTTCTCCCGCAGCGCCTGCGACCAGAATGCAGCCCCCAGGGCAGCAAGGCCAGCCTGGCAGGCGAGAGGCCCTGAGTCCCACCCCTCAGGCCGCCCACATGCACCAAGCACAGCGTCAGCGGGCCTGGGAGCTCCAGGGCCAGGAGGGTGAAGGGGAAGGGGAGCGGGAGGAGCTTCCTCAGGTCCCCAGGCCCGGCAAAAGCAGAGGGAAGCAGAAGGGGCAGGCCTAGAACTAGGCCATGAGGGGCCACGCAGGGTTGAGCCGAGCCATTCACTTTTTTTTTTTTTTGCAGGGTCTGGGGGTGGGCAGAGCTGTGGTGCTCAGTGGTCAGGGGTCACTCCTGCAGGCTATGGGGACCATATAGGATGTCAGGGATCCAGCCCTGGTCAGCTGCATGCAAGGCAAATACCCTCAGATGTCCTACAGCTCCACCTCCGAATGGTACTCCTGGCTCATGCACACTCAGAACTTACTCCTGGCAGTGCTTGAGGGACCATATGGGATGCTGGGTATCGAACCTGGGTCAGCCGTGTGCAAGGCAAATGCCCTACCCGCTGTGCTATTGCTCCAACCCCCCGAGTTGGCACTCATACTTGGCAGATGCTCCCTGCTCCCTCTCAACCCAGTTAGGGTCCAGCCTCTCCTCCTAGGCTTCACTGTCTTTCCGGTCAGGGAGACCCGAGGGCAGCCAGTCCCTGTGGAACGTGCAGGTGCAGGAGCAGTGGCCCCCTGCCCGCCCCACCCAGAGCGGGGGTCCAACTGAGGCTCTGAGCCCTCCCCCCAGTCAACTCCCCAGAAAAACTCATATGCCGGAGACACAGTTACCCTTGCAAGTTCCCGGGTGACCATTAGATCACCATCAGATAGCCCCTCCAAACCTGACTGCAGGGCCCAGTTTCTCAGTGGGATACCTTCCCCAGAGACCTTCCCCAGAGACCTTCCCCAGAGACCTTCCCCAGAGACCTTCCCCAGAGACCTCCCCCAGGCTGTAAGATAGTGAAACCTGAGACAAACCAACCACAGCAAACACTGAGTGCACACTGCTGACCCGGGTTCAATTCCCAGCTCCCCATATGGTCCCTTGAGCACCGCCAGGAGTAATTCCTGAGTGCAGAACCAGGAGTAACCCCTGTGCATTGCTGGGTGTGACCCCCCCAAAAAATAAATAAATAAATAAAACACTGAGTGCTTTGTACAGCTAGCCCCAGGGCAGGGCCACCAGACAAAAGAGGGTAAAGGACAGACCACGGCCACATGACAGAAGCAGCTGCCTAACAAGTGCGAGGCCCATGAGTTGGATCCCCAGTGCCACCCACATGTACCCGGGGGCACTCCCAGTGTCAGTGCTGCCTGGGACCCCAGTCCTGGAGCGACCCATGCACACAGATGAGGTGGGTGCTAGGGGGCCCGACAGCTGGCATGGTGGGAGTGACTGCCTGTGTGCCCCCACCCCGTGAGGTGCCAGCACAGCAGCACAGCAGTGAGGGGAGGGGAGGGCAGGGCGGGGGGGGGGCTCTCAGTCCAGAGGTCCATGGGGACGCCCCATCTTCCCCTGCCTGGACTCTCCCTGCTCTAACACTGACCCTGAGAGGCCTCCGAGGCTTAGAAGCAAAGGCTGATTCCATGGGAGACCCCAGTGGGCTGTAAGACTCTGAGAAGAGGGCAGTGGGGAACAGGACAGCAGGGAAGGGGCCGTTGAGGGTCCCCTGACCTGAGCATAGCTGGGTGTAGCCCCCAAAACACCCAAAATAATCTGGTAAGAGCAATCAACTCCCCAGAAAAACTCACATACGCTGGAGACACAAAGTTATCCTTACAAGTTCCCGGCTGTCCATCAGATCAGATCACCAAGGGCCCCCTGACCTCACGGGCATGAGCCTCTGTCCACACCACCAGGCCACAGGCACAGGGTCCCATGACACCTTCTTCTGACTTCACCCCTTAGCACTCCCGCTCTCCTGTGCTCTCCCGGCTCCTTTTTTCCCTCTCTCCTCTCCTCTTCCCTAGCCCTTCTCCCTTCTCTCTCCCTCTCCCGGTCCTGAGTTCTTGATTCCTCCTCCTCCCCTCTCGCTTTTCTCCCCTTCCCCTCTCTCTTTCCTGTCTCTCTTTCATCTGTTTCTCTCATTTCTCTCCCCTCTCTCTCCTATCTTTTTTCTCTCCTCTTCCCTCCTCTCAGTCTCACATGTGCACACCTCTCTCTCTCTCTCTCTCTCTCTCTCACACACACACACACACACACACACACACACACACACACACACACACACACGTGCACTCCCCGTACCCCCGGCATGCTTGGCCTGTTGCCCATATTGCAATGGCGGCAATGCTGATGCTGTTGCTAAGGATGCATGGGGGGAGGGGAGGAAAGTGGGCAGCAGCCCAGCAGGGCAGCCCCCTCCAAGCTTGTCTGAGCGCCTCAGGCCCTGGAAACGGTGTTCCCAGCTGGCTGCCATGGCAACAGCAGGCTTGGGAAACCATTCACGGAGGTCTGGCCAGCTTTCTGCACACCCCCCTCCTGCTCCTCTTTCTTCTCCTTAAGTGGCTAATGGAGGTGTGAAAGGGTCCCCTGCGAGCTGGGGTCAGCAGAGCTGGCACCTCCGCCTAGCTGCAGCCAGGGACGATCTGGGCTCCCGCCCCAGCAGAGGGCCCTGGTGCTGGGCACTGGCCGCCAGCTGTCCTATCCATTATCTTCTGGGGTGCCTGCCCCCCTCAAACCTTCCCAGAAGGGACGGTTCTGCTGTGTTGCAGGTGACCGGAGGGCAGGTGTGTTGTGGTAGTTTAGGACACAGTCCTGCAGAAGGAAGCCCCGTAGGAGAACCGGGACTCTGGGCACTGAGGGTCACTGGGTCTAACTTCAATGGAGTCAAGGAACAGATGAGGTCAGAGGCCCAGGGCTAAAGCCTCGCCCCGGTCTGAGACCACCAGTGCCCTGGTCTAGTTATAGACATGGTTAAGCACTGGCTGCCTGGAAAAGCATCATGGTCCTCAGGCTGGGACAGCTCCGAGGCAAAGGCCTACCTCCCAAGCAGAAGGCTGTGAGTTCGGTCCCCAGTGCCACTCACATGCGCTGATTGTGCTTTGGGCAGCTCTGTGGCCCGGGACTCCAGGATCTCCCGGCAGCACCCCCAGGCATGCATGAGCATCACGTGTGAAGTGTGCGAGCCTGGGGAGCAGGGGTGTCACACAACCACCCTGAATGGCAACTAATAATGGGGGTGGAGATGACACGGGCACCATTCTCACTTGTGTCCCCTGGAAAGGGGTGGGCACACCCCTGCTGCAGTCCCAAACTCTGCCCTGAGGCTTGGCCACATCTGTCCACGAGTTCCATCTCTCACAGGACCCCGAGCTCATGTACTTGTGACCCGTTCTCCCTCCACATAAGAGCTAGGAACTCAGTGTGGACTTGAGGGCTCAGGGCCCCCCATCACGCGTCCTGCACCATGAGCTAGTCCAGTCTCCTGGAGCCCCAGGGTGGCCGCTTGGCTGATCTGTTGGTGAAGCATGAGGCAGAGTGCCAAGGGTGCTGTGGAGGAGAGGCCGGCATCTGCTCTCAGAGGCTGGGAGGCAACAGGAGGCCGTGGCCTCCCAGAGGGAATTTGCCTTGTAGGGACAAAACTGTGTCCCAGACTACAAGACTTATTCCTGGACTCGCAGGGACCCCTCCATTGCCCCTATTTGGGCTGGGGGAATATCTCAGAGGTCAGCCAGGGGACCCAGAAACAGGCCAGCAGCCCGAGCTGTAGGGGTGCTGGCGTGTGCGCTGAGTTCCACGGCGCTCTCTGCTTCCTGCAGCCTGTCGCAGCGGAGTTCCCAGCTCGGCCGCCTGGGGGTGGCGGGGGGGGGGGGGGGGGCGGGGGGAGTCCAGAGTCCTGGTCTCCTCGGGGCTCCCTTGCCCACACAGCAGATGGGCATCTCTCCTCCTGCGGCTATTTTTATTTCTCCTTTCCTGTACTCACCCTCCTGGCTCCATCCAAGCAGAGACCGGAAGTCACGCCAGCAAGTCTAAAGCCAGAGCAAAACCCTCGCTCCAGTTCTCACTCCTTCCGGAGGGTCTGGAGCAGGGTTGGGGGGTGCTCGGGGCTCGGTTCTAGAGGAGGCTCCAGAACTTACCCTCCGCTGGTCCTGCCAGGGCACGGGGACCTGGAGCAGGAGAGCGGCCCCCTCGGAGCAGGGAACATCTCTTTCCTGGGAGGGCCCTGTCCTGTTCCTGTAGCACAACTAGCTTGTGGGGGGTGTGCCCTCGAGGACGATTCTGAGAGGGGTTTGAGTCGCTGGGTGAGCCCAGGGTGGGGAAGCCAAACACCTGGGTTCTGTTCCGACTTTCTGAAACCAACAAGTGGGGCTAATCTTGGCCTTCAGTTTCTTTCCGATTAAAAAATTGGGCCAGGGACAAGAGAGAGGGCTCAGAGGGCTGGAGTGCGTGCTGGTAGGGAGGGTCCTGGTTGGGGCCCAGGCACCACATCCACTGGGAGCAGCACTCCCCTGGAGCTCAAGAGGGGACTGACCCCCTGATCACTATAGGAGTGGCCCCCACGCCAAAAGGAATAATGGAAGGGCCAGATCCACCCTCATACCCAGTGGTGCTTGCTGGGCATTGATGCTCCTGGCCCCCCACATTACCCAGCAATGCTTCGGGGCCTTCTGCCCCACCCCCATCGGCAGCTGCCCTGGCCTTCCTGGAGCCACCCAGACAGGAAGAGCCAAGGCACTTGGCTGGTGGTGTCTGATTTCTTCTCTGGCAGAAAGTGGAGTTTGAATTGGGTCCCATCAGCACAAACTCAGTGGCACCGTGAGGCACACAGAGGTCGCGTCTTGGCTCCGGCTCTCTCTGTCCCTGCTCTCTCCCAATCACTCAGTCAAGTAATGAGTATTCAGGGCTGAGTCTGCAAGGCAAGAACATAATCTGCATCGACAGGGTCCCGGTGCGGGAGGCACTGGGAGCCCAGGCGGAGGGACCGAGAAGGCAGCGTCATGCAGCAACACCGCGGGGAAGGACAAAGGGTCCCGGGCTGCTCCCTGTCTCCTGGCGGTTCAGCCCACAGTGACATCCCATTTGGGGTGCCCGTCTGAGAGCTGTGAGCCTGCCTCGAGGGAAGCAACGGCCACCCCCTCCCCCTGCTCGGGGGTCACCCCAACCCGGTGGTTTGATCTGGAGCCCACATGCGAGCCACGGCCAACAGTTCGGAGGCTGACACGCCAGCCAGGTATGTCCGGGTAACTGTGGGACCTGGCAGCCTGCTCCCTGTTCTCGTCCTGGGCTCAAGTGCCGCAGAATCCCACACTCAGGCCACGGGACTGAGTGCTGGCCCTGCCCCGCCTCCTCGCCCCTCCACACTTCACATCTTCTCCACAAACGATGGCTTCTCTAGGGCTCTTTATCATTTACAAAGAGCCTGCACTTGTATTTTCTCATTTAATCTTCTTCACAACGCTGGGAGACAGGATTATTACGGCTCCTTCTCGACAGATAAGAACCAGAGGCTCCAAGAGGCTTAGCCAGGGCCCCCCGGACCTCCCAGCTGGACACTGTAGAGCACAGCTTGGCCACAGAAATCAGAGAGGCTGCTGTTCCCCACCCCTGGGTCACTTCTGGGGGTGTCTCCAGCTCTCACACCCACACCTCAGGCTGCAGGGGTGTGTGCCCAAGGTACCCCACACCAGGGGTGTTGGCTCAGGAAAGGAGAGGGAGGGAGGGTAGCTGAGAGAGAATGGGGGGGCACAGGGCACTGTGGCCACCCCCACTTGAGGGTCTGGGCAGCACTTCGGGACAGGTTTAAAGCAGCATCTCCTGAGTGATTACACACGGCAGGGTGTGCCCGCTCTTCGTTGAGTGCTTGCTTGCCAGAGTGGGACCCCTGGCCTCAGTGCTCACGGTTTTATTCTTCTTGTTGTTTTGGAGCCACATTGGGCAGTGCTCAGGGGTCACTCTCGGCAGTGCTCAGGGGAATGTGTGATGGTGGGGGCTGAAGCCAGGGCTCAGCCCACTGGACTCAGGGCCCCTCAAGCTCTGTGTAGACAAATTGTGTCGCTGGAAATTGTGATGCTAGTAACAAGGCTGCAGGGAGATCAGGGGTCAGCTCAGCATGTGTGCGATCCTGTTTGGCCCCACAAGTGCAGGGGAAGCGCTTCAGCCTCTGAGCCATTTCCCAGCTCCCCACGATTTTATTTATTTGGGGGGCTCCTGTGAAGGAGGGCACACCCCACAGTGCTGGGGGCGGGGGAGGGGTTCGGAGCCCCACTCCCATCTGCCCACTTCCTTGTGCAGCCCGGCTCTGAGCAGCGTCCAGCACCCCACCAGGCACAGGCTGTTGTCAGAATGTCAGAGGAGTGGACAGACAGATGTCCCCCACAGGAGGGAAGACCTCAAGAGGCAGCAGCGGGGAACAGCAGGCAGGAAGGACAGCAGGAGAGAGGCCAGAGGCCAAAGGGCAGCCGTGAGGGGCAGGAGGCCCCTTTACCGATTACTGACAAATCAGCAGGAAAGGGCAGAAAGGGCAGCAGTGACTCTTCCCCTCCTGCAGCTGGTAAACCCAGGGTCCAGTGAGGGCAGAGAGCACCCCCCAAACACCCCTCTACCCCTCACGCCCTGTTCCCCAGAGGGGCCGAGCGACCACTTCCCAGGTTTCCCAGGACTTCCCCAGGGAGAAGAATCTAGCTGGACCTCAGCCATGGGAGTAGGCTGGGGCTTCCAGAAGCTTCCAGGGGCTTCCAGACCAGACCAGGCTCCTCAAGCAGAATCATCTGAGAGAGCAGAGTTGGGGGAGGGTCCCTGTTAGAGTAAAGAAAGTGGGACCTGCGCTGATGTCCGGGAGCAAACCACTGATGGCCCTGGGGGAGGGTCTTCCCTAGGGCCGGCGCACCAGGTCTCCGGGCTCTGGTCCTGTGCCTTATCTGCGGTTCTAAGAACCACCCCGCCCCGCCCCAGATGGGAGATGGGAGGCAGGGACCCAGCCAGGGGAGCAGCTTCCTCCCGGTTTCTGGTCAGCGCTCCAGATCTCCACTAGGAGCGGAGGGAGCAGACAGCAGAGGATGCGCAGAGTCCCGAGGAAAGAGGGACCCAGAGAAAGCACGGAGGCCTTTGGGGACGCTGGGGGACTGTCCAGGAGAGGGGGCGGGCGAGAGGGAGACTTGCCCAGCAGGAGGCTCGGAGCTGAGCCCAGGCTGAAGTAGCAGATGGGCCAGGAGGAGCACAGCCTGGAGAGCAGTCTGGTTTCCGTGGGAGGCGCTGACGGGGTGCAGGACGGGGGCACAAGGATTCTGCGGGGAGCCAGGACCAGCACAGTCCCCCAGGGGGCAGATAAATGAGATTCTGACCCCCCCGCCCACATGACCCCTTCTCGGGGGCGGGGGCAGCAGACGTGATATCTGGAAGGAAGGAGGTGGGCCTGGTGCGCGGTGCCTCCGCATCAGCACCGCACCTACAAGACCCCCAACTCGGCACCCAGGCCGAGGCCACCCGAGCTGCCCTTGTCCCCGCGGTCCCAGCAGCCGCGCAGCACCCGCTGCTCCCCGACCTAGTGGGACCCGAAGGGGACCCGAGCTGGGCTCCGGGAGAGATGGAAGGGGGCGCCGCGGGAGTGACGGGCAGGTACCGGGAGCAGATGGCGAGCAGAAACAGAAGTTCAGTGGGAAGAGGCGGATAAACAGCAGACAGCGAGCACCCAGCGAGCATATGCTCCGCAAGCCGGCGGCACAGGCCCCGCAGGCTGTGGGGCAGGGGCGGGGCCGCGGACCCCAGAAACCGAGAGGTGCAGTCTGAGCGGAACCAGGGTCCAGCGTCCCGCCAAGGAGCTCCGGGCAGGTGCGGGCAGGGCTCTGCGAGCGGGACGGGGCGGGGCGGGGCCGCGAGTGGGGCGGGGCCGGGCTGAGCCCTATGATCCTCCGGCTTGAAGTCTGGCGAGCCGAGACCCCAAATAGATTCCACCTCCCCCCCTCCGAGAACCGAGCCGAGTTTGGAGGGGCCAAGGAGTCCGCAGGGCCACTCTGGGAACTCCGAGCCCAGACCGGTGACGTCACCCTCGCGCGCGGCCGTGAGACGCAGGACCGGCGGGAGCGCGTTCGAGGTTACAGGCCCCGCCCCCAGCCGGCGCCGCCGTTTGCCGGCTCCTCCCCCAACCAATCGTGGCTCTGTGTGACGGCTCCGCCCCCAGCCCAGAGAGGCCAAGTGTGCAGGCTCCGCCCCTATATGGGCGTGGCTCAGTTGCAGGCTCCGCTCCCAGCCAATTGCGGTGTAATGTGCAGGCTCCGTCCTCAGGCCTGGCGCGGCTGTTTACAGGTTCCGCCCCCAGCCTGCGCGGCCAAGTGCGCAGGCTCCGCCCCCAGCCTGGAGCGGGCCGGTGTTCAGGTTCAGGCCCAGCCTGGTGTTGCAGTCACGGGACGGGTCTGCCGGACTCGCGCCGACCCGGGCTTGGGGCCAGCCTACAGAAGGCAGCTGCAGCTGCGGAGCCGCTTGAGGGAAGAATGGGGGATACCCCTGCAGAAAGCAGGGGCTGGGCTGGGCTTACATGGCAGGGGTGGGCTTTTCCCTTAGTTGACGGGCAGAATCGTTTCCTGGTACCCCACGTCTACCCGCCCCGGCGCCAGCATTTCCAGAAATGCTGGTCTGCTCTGCCAAGTTCCAGGCGGCCTCTAGACCTCTCTCCACAGTCTTGGTGGAGAGACTGAGGGCGCCAGCCCGAGGTTTGTGGGTGCCTGGAAAAGTAGCTGAGGCTCTGAAGGGAACCTGAGATTTAGGGGGCCCGAGGTCAGACAGCCTCCAACCTCCTGCAGAAACCTTTACCTCTCACACGCTCCAGGACCCTCAGTCTCTTTACCTCTCTGGCCCCTTACCGAAGCTCGTGTCTGCTGGGGAACCCTGCCCCTACCAGCTGGGTGACTGGGAGCTTGAGGTCCCTGAACCGGGCCCAATCCTGAACTTCAGGTGTGTCTGCCCAGAGCAGGTGTGGCCTGAGACAGCTCCCAGTATCACACAAGCAGCTCAGAATCAGAACCTGCCCCAGCCTGGCCCGTGGACCTCATCTCAGGGCCTCTCCCTTTCATTCTGGACTTCCTGGGCACCACCCCAGGCCAGGAGTAGCATGACGCTGTCCCAGGTGCAGGGGCAGAGGCTGGGCTTAGAGCCAGGCCCTCTTAGCCTTCATTGAGGCTCTGTGGTCAGCCGCCAAGTGTGTGGAAGGACAAAGTGAGGATGTGAGTGACGCTGGCAAGAAGGAAGAGGGCCCAGGAGTGAGTGACTCCCCATGGTCACTGAGCCCTGGACCACAGCAGCCCCCCACCAGTTCCTGCAGGGAAGCACGCCTCCTGCCTACTCCTCTGCCAGTTCTCACACTTCACCCACGGGGGGATTGCGCAGTACCCCCACACTGTCCCGTTCCACTGTCCACTTCCTTACTGGTCATCAGGTCTCCTTCACATGATCCATGAGAAGAAAGAGCAGGAGGACCCACTTTAGGGATGAGGAAACTGAGGCAGGGCCTATGGGTTTGCTTATGAACCAGACTCTAGACTCTGCTTATGAGTTCAGACTCCCAGGGTTGAGGGGTCAGGGGACAAGGGACCCCCACTCACACAAGTGCTGGAGAGACACTCATGCAAGGAGTGGAGAGAGGGATGGTGTGTGACCGAGTGAACTGTCACCTGTCTAACTGAAAACGTTCCTGGGCTGTTTTGTTGCTCTGTGGGTTTTAGGGGGGTTGTCTGTGCTTGTTTTGGGGACACACCTTCTGGTGCTCAGGGGACCTATGGGGTGCCAGGGATCAAATCCAGGTCAGGCACATGCAAGGCCAGTGCCCAGCACGCAGTCTTATGCCTCTGGCTCCTGTTTTGTGTTTTTTAAATAGGGGACGCAACAGCATGGAGACCAACAGGACTTCCACACCTGGCAGCTCTGGGCCCGGGGTTCACTGCGGCTACTCGGTCCATGCAGCCCTGCAGCCCTGCACCCCACTTCTTAAGTCACATCCCCGGCCCCCACTCCTATTTCCCAAGAGGGAGTTAGGAAAGGCGGTTGGGATTTTGAGACTTGAGAATACAGGTGGGCAGATGAGTAAAGCATACTGGTTACAAAGTAGGTGCTGCAGGAAGGAGTGGAGAGGAGCAGACTTTGTTTAGCTTCCTGGGGGAGAGAAGAAAGAAATTCCAGACAGGCTCCCTCACTATGGACATGACTAAAGCTGTATGAGTGCATGAGCGCGCCACCAGCGAGGACTCGCTCCCAGAGCCCCAGCCTGCAGGGGGGCCCTAGGGGTCTCCCCGTCTGGGACCCAGAGAGTGCCTGACCAGCCTCGGGAGCCTGAGCTGCTTTGCAGCAAGGAATAAGGACTCAGATCCATTACAGCTAATAAGGGGCCCAGCTGGCCTGGGGAAGAGGAAGGAAAAGGTGGTGTGGATTCCCGAGGCGGACCTGGACTTGGCACCGCTTTACCCTCAGGGCTGCAGGGCCTGGTCCCAAAGTCCGACCCGGGTAGAGAGCCCTGAAACCCTCCATGGCCCAGCTCCTGGAGGCCAACCCGCTGACAAGGACACCTCCAGCAGATGCCCCGGGGTCACCCCCAGCAAGTCCTCTGGGGTGGTGGGGAGGCAGGGAGTGGCCCTTGCTCTGAGCCCACCCCTGGAGCTGTGATTGACATGCTGGCAGCTTTCTCAGTCCTGCAGGCTGCTTGGGGAGCTGAAGTCTAAACCCCAGGGCAGGCTCCAGGGCAGCGATCCAGAAGAATCCAGAAAGCTGCAGAAGGAGAAAGGCCTGGCAGATAGGCAGGCTTCCGCCTCAGCAGCAGCAGGAATGAGGGCATCTCCAGGTCAGGGGCCAGGCCAGGGGGCCAGAACAGGGGGCCTGTTATTCTCTGTGGGCGGGCAGGGAGGAACCCAAGCAGTGAGGCTGAGCCCCCAAAGAAAGAAAAGGACCCCCCAGCAACTGCACCAAATTTAGGATTCATTAGGATTCAGACTTGGAGAGTGTGCTGGGTCTCAGACACTTCCAGAAGGGTCCAGGGGCCAAGAGCCTCTCCCCAGGCCAATGAATGGGGTGGACACTGTCTGGGGAAGGTGGGGGGCGGGTAGTGGCTGTAGGGACACAGACCCACCCGATCCCTCTGCTTCCAGCCTCCTGGTGTCTGCCCTGAGCACCTATGGTGTGGGCTCTGCCTGAGAGGCCTGAGCCTTGGGCTCAGGGATCTGGGCTCGGGAGAAATCAAGGCCTAGCTGATGGTGCAAAGAATCCCTGGGTGGGGCTGGAGCGATAGCACAGCGAGTAGGACATTTGCCTTGTATGCGGCTGACCCAGGTTCGATTCCCAGCATCCCATATGGTCCCCTGAGCACCGCCAAGAGTAATTTCTGAGTGCAGAACCAGGAGTAACCCCTGAGCATCTCCAGGTGTAACCCAAAAAGCAAAAATAAAAGAATCCCTGGGTGGAGCTGCTGTTTCCAGGCCAGGGGCCGTGGGAGCTGCAGTGTGACCTGTGCAGGTTCATGTTAAAGCTTGAGGTGCTTCTCTTCAGGTTTCCTTCACGGGGGCGATGCCCTACTGATAAGAAGGATTTTACGGACCAGAGTGATAGTACAGCGACAGGATGCTTCCCTTGCACAGGGCCAAACCTGGCTCAGTCCCTGGCACCACATGGGGGCCCTGGAACCACCAGACATGAACTCTGAGTACCACTGGTGTGACCCCAAAACAGAGAAGCCAACAGCATCGTTCTGGAATTCAGGGCTGAGCTTCAGGGCTTTTGTGGCCTGGAGACAATCCCCTAGGGAAAATCAGAGCAGTCCAGCCATCCCCACGCCCCCACCTCCCTGCCCTTCGCCTGGTCCCCCACTGCTGCCAAGAACCTTCTAGAAATGGCTATGTAGGCAGAAGGGGGTGCCTGGAAAGCAGGAGGGTATGAACAGCTGCTCTCAGACCTGGGCTCAGAGTCCAGCTCTCAGGGGCCGGAAGGGAACGTCCCTACCCTGAGGAGCAGCTGCGGTGGCGGGGCTGGGGGCAGGCTCCCCTCAACCCCAGCTCCTTTCACATCCCACTGTTTGGCCTGTAGGGCTCAGCTAAGTCCACCAGGAATTTGGGAGGTGGGGCAGAGACCCTCTGTTCCTCCAAGGGGGCAGGAGAAGGATCTGGGGGGGGCTCCTTTGGGGGGACCCTGTGGCCGATTCCCTGGCCATGGAGCCCGGACCCTGCATGGGAGGGGAGAGGCGGCTGCTGGGGATAGCACAGCTGCTGCTGAGGCTAAAAATAGCCTCACCATGACACATGGGTCCAGCTGCCTCGGGGAGGGGAGGGCCTGACCAGAGGGGAGGAGGAGGGGGAGGCTCCCTGGGCAGTGGCCAGAGACAAGAGCCCCTGATAGGGGCACAGACTTGAGAGATGCCCTTCAGGAAGGGACGGGGTTTCTCCTTCCTGAGCAGAGAAGGGAAACTGAGGCAGAGCAGCCCAGATGATCTGTTTGTCCCCTGGTGGGTGGGCACCATGGGAACAGAGGGCCCTGGGATGTCATTTTCACCCTCTTTGGCAGCAGAGGGACAATGCGCAGAGACTGAAGCCTGCCCGGCCGCAGCCCACAGCCCAGCACAGTCTGCCGGACGCAGGGACCCAGGAGCCAGGAGCCGGCTCTCACCCTCAGCCACTTGCTGAGGCCTGCTACCCATTTCCAGCTCCATCCTTTCTCTCTGCCCAGTCATGAGCCCCCGTTTCTGGAAAGATGTAGAGGGATGAAGCCCCCTCATCTCCCCAACCTCGTCCCCAGAGACGGAGGAGCAAAGCAGCAGCCCGTGACGCCCTTCTTGGGGCGGGCAGTGGGGCAGCTGCGGCCTTGTGTGAGTTACTGAGATGGAGTTAGGCACATCACATTCACCCCACACTGACCCACGGGGCCACACCTGACCATCCCATGGCCATTCTGTGCCTGGAACCGGGACCTTGGTGGGCCCTGGGCTGCGGAGCCCTGGACAGTGTGAGCCCAGTGGTTAGAACATGACACCCGAGGCCCGTCCTCACTGTGGGCGTTTCTGTTGGACAGGCCAGGTAACCAGTAATGCAGTCAGGAAACGCTCACACATGCCCTGAGCTGACCACAGCAGAGGCTGGCCAACAGGAGCCCCCCCAGGAGGCCCCCTGGGTGGGCCCAGGACCATGGGGACCCGGGAAGCAGAGAAGCCCCAGGTTGGGGCAGTGCTGTGAACTGGAGGCTGAGCGGGCAGGGAAGGGGCCTTGTTTCCTGAGACCCTTCCCCAAAGACTCGGCTCTCCATTCCCGGCACCGAGCAGGAGACGAGGCTGAGGCGTGTTTGTGTCTGGGGGGCGTGTGCACATGTGTGTGCGTGTGTGTCTGTGTTTGCTCCCCGCCTGAGAGCGGGTGACTCACTGGCACGGAGCCTTCCCGCTGTGGCGGCTCGTTCCCGGCTATTTTTATCTCCTCTCGTCTCCTGGCCTTTCTCCCCTTGGTGTGTTTTTGTTTCTTTCAGACACGGGGGACCGAGGCCCTGGGTGGGGCTGCACATGGAGTCTCAGGGTGGGATGGGAGGTGGAGCCCCGGAGGAGAGAGACTGCGGGGACACGCTGACACAGACCCCACGGCCTGTGCCCACCTGTGGGCGAGCTGGTACCAAGTTTCCACATACCTGCATGGACACTGGTGACTGGGCACAGCTGTGACTCTGTGTCTAGCCCTGCCCACACCTGCCCCAGAGACTCAGTACTGGGGACGGCCCAACACTGACCACGGGGCCACAGGCGAGCACCCCCGCCCCCACACGGACCCCAGACCGTACTGTCCAGGACGCCATGGTTTCTCTGTGGCTGTAAAACTGGCCAATTCTGCCCCCCAGGATTCCTGGCACTTCTGCAGGTGTTCCCGGGGGCTAAAGTCATGGCAGAAACTTCCCGCCCCACAGGCTGTGCCTCCTGGGCGGACACGGAGGTGCAAGGCAGTCGCTGGCCAGGACTCGGCCTTCTCAGCACTGAGGACTCAGAGTTCTGGACAGTCCCAGGGGCTCCTGGAGGGTGCGGGAAGACAGCCCTGGAGGGAGGGGACCTGGAGTGACAGGGAGGCTCGTCCAGGCGCCCGGGCAGGAGGACAGCTGGGGCAGGGCGGCATGCACGGGGCTTCTCAAAGAAGCGGGCAGATGCTGAGCCGCCTCCAGAGTTTGGGAAGGGCTGCCAGGGGGGTCACAATCAGGGTGTCCCCTGCAGCCCTCCAGATTGTCGGTGTCATGCTTCCCCTCATGTGTGGGACCCCCGCCAGAGACCCCTTCTCCAGGGCCCAGGAGGGCAGTCAGCATCGGCACATCCGTCTTCCTCTTCCTCCCAGTTCCCTGAGAGAGGCCCCAGCCCTCACAGGCAACCCCCTGGAGGAGAGCCCCCTCCGACCCCGAGACTGCCAAGGACCAGTGTCTGTGCTTGGCTGTGGGGAGAGGAGCAATGAAGGGTGTCAGTGTAAACATGTGACCCTGCCACAACCCCGCTTGACTAACCCCACAGACACGTCCAGGGGACCAGGAGAAGCCCAGGGTGTCACCCGGATGAACGTGTAACCTTGGCTTGTTCTGAGGAAGATGCTAGAACAGTCAGGAACATCGTTCCGGGGTACAAGAGGGTGGCAGAGTGCATGCCATGTGTACAACCTCCAAGGCCGCTCCCGGCAAGGCCAGGCTCGCCTTCCCTTCTCCAGGATACGGGGTCAGAGAGGGCCAGCGACCTGCTGCATGTCACACAGGTGGTGGGGGACGCGTGCTTGCTACCCGATCCACAGTGACAGGCAGCCCAGGCCTGCGTGCAGAGCCCTCAGGGCAAGAGGAGAACCTCCCACTACGGAATTCACCCCCAGAACCCAGCCCCGGCCTGGTGACCCTGAGCCCGGCCCCGGGCTCCCTGTCCTGAGTGCTCAGCGTCGCCGATGAACAGGAGCACGTGTCCAGCCCTGCACGGCATACTCAGCCCTACTGCTGCCTCCCCTCAGCCCTGCTGGCTACCCGGGGCTCCCCTGCCCCTTCACCCCCCACCCCCAGCCCCAGTGCAGGGGCAGCCCAGCTCAGAGCCCCCTGCCCCCTCTCTCATTCCCCCAGCAGTGCCACGCAGGCAGGACACAGATCTGACGGCCTCTGGGAATCCCTGGGGGCGGGGGCTTGATCCCTGGGCTGACCAGGGGCTGGGGGCGCGGGGGCGCGGGACAGTGCTCTGAGGCTCGGAGACACAGATGGGAAGTAGTGCTCCCCATACTTAGGTTGGCTTGTAATCCAGTGGTGATTCAAAGCTGCATTGGCAAGCCATGACGCCAGGGGCCAGGGAGAGCTCCAATGCAGAGCACAGACTTTGCGTGCCGGAGGCCTGGGTTCGAGCCCTAGCACCACTGGGAGTGATCCCCCAGCAGAGCCAGGAACAGCCCCTGAGAAGCAACCGTTCCCCACCTCCCCCTGCATAAAAGGCTTTTTAATAAGTCCCAGCAGGCTGGGACTCCCCAGCCTTCCCAGTCCCCCTCGCCTGCCCACTTCTGCTCCTGCTCCCGTTGGTTCCCTCTGGCGCTGGCCCCCTCCCCGAGCCCCTCCTGCCTCTCCGTCTCCCCTCTCCCCGGGAACTGTCTAGCCCTGAGCAGGGATAGAGCTGAGCCCTGGGCTGGGCCATCCTCCACCTCCAGCTCGACTGAGTCCTTCCTCCCTCCATCCCGGTGCGGGGGATTCTCTGTCCCTGTCATCCTCGTCCCAGAGCCACCCACACCCGCGCCTCATTCCTGCAGCCACCTTGAACAGTCCCCGCTTACCTCTCCAAAGCGCGTGACCCCAAACAAATGATGAAGAAGAAGAAGAAGCCGATTGCAGAGGAGGGCAGAGCTGGGTCCCCTCAGGGGCTCGGTGACCCCCAACCACGAAGCCCTGGGCCAGGGCAGTCCACGGAGCAGCCCCCACTCCTCCCCCACACCCCCCCACCTCTCTCCCCTCCTACTCCCACCCCTCTCTTTCTCCCTCCCCCTCCTCCTCCCTTCCCTGTCCCTACCTGCACCTTCCTGCGGGCCTGGTGGGGGCCTTGGCCGGGGCTGGCACGGGGACAGGCCGTCCTTCAGGGCTGGCACCCCGGCTCCCATCACTCTGCCTGGGGAGGAGGTGACAGGGGACAACAGGGCTGGACAGGACAGGGGACAAACTACCCCAGCCCCAGCAGCTGTAGGTGTCAAGGCCTGTGCTCCTGGGGGTTGGCAGGGGTGCTGGTCCCTCTCTCTCACCCGCTCCCAGGCTAGGAGCACTGCCCAGGAGCACCCCCACACTCTCAGAGCGCATGGAGGTACTGCCCACCTTTCCCATGGCCTCCTCACCCCGCCCCTGCAGCTTGGGGCCCTGGGGAGGCCGCCTGACCCCAGGCACCCTACTGCATGGAGCAGTTACATAAAGCTCCAGCTGACTCGGGGAAAGCTGTGACTAAGAAAACTTTCCCAGACAGTTGGTGGCCCCCCACCCCCTCGCCTGGCGAGCGGCCCCCACAGAGAGCAGAGATTAGGGCTCCTCCAGGCGCTGGCCCTGACTCATCCGCATCATCACTCCCCAACACTCTTTCCCAAATCGGCTCCCCTCCCACCCATCCACCCTCCTACCCGGGCTGGGTGACAAGAAACCAACGCCCCACGGATCTTGCCAAGTTCTGGGCCAGGCTGAGCCCGAGGAACACGCAGTTCCCCCCAGAACAGGAGGGGCCCACCGTACCCCCCCAAGCCCCGCACGGCCAGGCCACCGGGGGGAGAACGAGACGACTCCGCCATGCTCCTTCCAAGCTGGTTTCTCAGGAAGAACGTGGAGCTCAGGACGAGTTGGGGAGCAGAGAATAACGGGGCGCGCCCCCCTGGGCCAGCCCCACAGCCGTGCCTGGAGCTCCTGAGCAAGCCCCTGCCCCGAGGGGTGGATGTGGGCAGAGGAAGACCCTGCTACTCCGTGCCATGGCCACCTGCCCGGGCAGGAAAGAAGGGACCCAATCCCAGAGCCCCCAGCCCCGCACAGGACACCCGCTGCCTGGGGTTTTCATGTCTGGGAGAAACGGGGCCCAAACTCCCATTGGCAGAAGGGAATGCCCTGGTCCTCCACAAGCAGTCTCTCGGCTCTTTTTTAAGGGGGGGACAGAGGGTGGGGGGCCACACCATTCCTGTGCAGGGGGTTAGGCTCTGTGCTCAGGAGTGGCCCCTGGCAGTGCTGGGGGGTTGTACATAAGATGGACATTGAACAAGGGTCAGCCAGGCCCACGGCGAGCACCTTACCCACTGGACCGGTCTCTGGCCCTTGTGCAGCTCCATGTTCCTTTTGTTTGGGGGAGGGCCACACCCTCTCTGCGCAGTACTCGGGGCCTGTGTGATGCTGGGAATTTAACCTGGGGTCCCACATGCGCTCAGCCTCTGAACAGTCTCCTGGCCCACACCCCTTTACTTTTTAGGGGTCCCCCAGTTCTCTCTCCCTCCTGTCAATGCTGTTGTTTCGATGACCAGGTTTGCATACATGTCAGTCTGTGGTGCCCCCATGGTCACGTACCAGGCTGCAGCTCTCCATCCTCCTGTGGTGTGGCCTCGGGTCTGGCTCCTTCTGCAGTGGGGCTGGCACATACGGTCTACTAGAGAGCGACTTCCTGGTAGCAGTGCAGTGCTTCACCAAGGGGCGACTTCCTGGCAGCAATGCAATGCTTCACCAAGGGGCGACTTCCTGGCAGCAATGCAATGCTTCACCAAGGGGCGACTTCCTGGCAGCGGTACAGTGCTTCACCAAGGGGCGACTTCCTGGCAGCGGTACAGTGCTTCACCAAGGGGCGACTTCCTGGCTGCGGTGCAGTGCTTCACCAAGGGGCGACTTCCTGGCTGCGGTGCAGTGCTTCACCAAGGGGCGACTTCCTGGCGGCAGTGCTGTGCTCCGCTAGGGAGTGAGCTCCTGACTGTGGCTCAGTGCTCCACTAAGGACAACCTCTTGGTGGTCAGCCCCTTTTTGTGGTGTTCACACACCTGCGGGTCAGCTCAGCTGGAAACTGTCCACAGCCCTGGGATGGCAGGTGGCCGTGCTACGGGGCATCTGGCTGGAACTTGGGACCAGCTGGCAAGGCGGGTACTCCGGGCCCCTGCACTGTGTCTAGGGCACATGCAGCTGTCCTTCATGCACAAGGGCAGGTCTGGGATATGGCAGCCAACTGAGGCACAGTCCTCCAGTCTCTCAGCTGGGAGGTACCAGTGCCCCACACACGTGAGGAGGAGCTCCCAGGGGAAGGCACCATGGGAGTCCAGGGCGGATTTAAGAGAGACTGCTGGGAGATCAGAGAGGGGCACTGGGAGAAGCCAAAGCAGGGGGATTCCACCCAGCAGTGCTCAGGGACTGTCCTCGCAGTGCCATAAGCCAGGGTCCCGCATGCAGAGCACACCTTCTGCTGGGGAGCCAGCTTCCCGACACAAGATGTGGAGGCTGGACTCCTCGTGGGCCCAGATAAGAGATGGGCATGCTGAGGGGTTGGGGGCCACTGTGCAAGGGAAAGAAACGGTGCAGCAAAGTTGAAGAGCCACTGATAGGCAGCTGGGGAAGAGCTGGGCAAAGGGCCCCCAGGTCCCTGGGGTGGCCCCCAGGCTCCCTGAGCACCACTGGGGCAGTCTCTATCTTCCTTGGCAGTGATATCTGTCTACCAGTCTGACTTGCATGCACGGGAGAAGATGTAGCGCTGGACTCAGCCTAGAGGGGCTCAAGGCCGCGGACGGTTCTTAAACCTAAAGTGAGGCCCCAAGAGAAATAGCAATTTCCTCAAGTTCACAGAGCTAGTAAGTAGCAAAGCAGATGTGTTCAGTTTTTAAAGTTTTTTTAAATAATACTTTATATTTTTTTTGCTTTTTGGGTCACATCCGGCGATGCACAGGGGTTACTCCTGGCTCTGCACTCAGGAATTACTCCTGGCAGTGCTCAGAGGACCATATGGGATGCTGGGAATTGAACCTGGGTCAGCCCCGTGCAAGGCAAACGCCCCACCTGCTGTGCTATCGCTCCAGCCCCTTAAATAATACTTTTAATCATTGTGAATCAGAGAGTTATAAAGTTATTCATTAGTAAGTTTCAGTTGTACAGTGTTCCAACACCAATCCTTCCCCGTGTCTGCTTCCTTCCACCCTAGTTTCCTTCCCGCCCCCAGCCCAACTCTGTGGCGGGCACTTTCCCCTTCCTTTGTCCTAATGTTCCTTTCCACAATTTACCCCCCTATCCTGCTGCCAAGTTTCCTAGAGAAGACCAGTTCTCCTGCTCTTCATTTCTATTGTCCTTGGGCATTTGATATTCCCTTCCAAAGTTTCTTTATGTCCCATGTACAAGAGATTCTCAATCTGTCTCTCTTCCTCTGGCTGATTTCACACAGCATGATGCTCTCCAAATTCATCCAGGTAGCAGCAAATTGCATGGCTCTATCTTTTCTTACTGCTGAGTCGCGTTCAATCTGTGGGGATGTACCGCAGGTTCTTTATCCAGGCATCTGTTCTCTGTTCTCAGGCATTCGGATTGTTTTCAGATTCTGGCTTTTGTGAACAGTGCTGCAGTGAACATAGGAGTGCAGGTGGCTTTTCTGTTTTCTGCTTTAGGAACCTTAGAATACATTCCAATAGCGGGATTACTCAGTTGTCTAGAAGCTCAGTTGCTAATTTTTTTCTTTTTGCTTTTTGGGTAACACCCTGCAATGAACAGGGGTCACTCCTGGCTCTGCACTCAGGAATCACCCCTGGCGGTGCTCAGGGGACCATATGAGATGCTAGGAATCGAACCTGGGTCGGCCGCGTGCAAGGCAAATGCCCTACCCACTGTGCTATCACTCCAACCCCTCAGTTGCTAATTTTTTTGAGCAAAGAAGATCTGAACTCAGCTTCAGGGCTTCTATTGTCCAAGGCTCAGCTTTCTTCCCAGGCCACGCTCTCCCCATCCTAGAAGAGACTCATTGTAGATCTTGGCCACCAGCACTGTCTGCTCGGACCTCGGAAACCAAGACTGTCCACTCAAACCTTGGAAATCAGTGCTGTCCACTCAGACCTCGGCCACCAACACTGTCCACTAGGACCTTGGCCACTAACACTGTCCATTCAGACCTCAGGTCACCAACACTGTCCACTTGGACCTTGGCCAGCAACACTGTCTACTTGGCCCTTAGCCACCAACACTGCCCACTCGGATCTTGGACACTCTCCCCTGGGACCTCAGGCCACCGACACTGTCTGTTCAGACGTCAGGCCACCAACACTGTTTGGACCTTGGGCCCCAATGCTGTCTGATGGTTCCAGTTGCTGCTTCCCTCCTCTTCTTCTCTCTTTGCTGCCTGTGCTCATTCCAGTGGCCCCACACATGGTGATGTGGTGGCAGAGCTCAGTGGGGTTTGCACAAAGCTCTGGGATCCATTCATGGCTGCTACTCCCAGATG
Organism: Sorex araneus; assembly: GCF_027595985.1. Taxonomy (NCBI): domain Eukaryota; kingdom Metazoa; phylum Chordata; class Mammalia; order Eulipotyphla; family Soricidae; genus Sorex; species Sorex araneus. The sequence goes on along the minus strand of NC_073304.1, from coordinate 154,619,402 downwards.
GGTTTGCACATCCTTTGTGGGGGTCTCAGTCCTGGCTGCAACATGCTCAGTGGGGTTTGCATGCTTGTTCCAGGGCTCCTGCCTGCTTCTGGGGCTCACGCATTTTGTTCCAATGTTAGCTGAAGTTTGCACACTTGTTCCAGGTCCCCACACAGCTGCAGTGATAAGTGAGGCTTGCACACGTGTAGTGCTGGGATCCCAAAGGCAGTGCCACCAGGCTAGCACATGGCATATGAGGTGGTGCTGGGATGGATCTTGCAGAGACAGGTACTGAACCTCTGATTCACACTCAAACCTCCAAACCTGCATTCAGATGCATGGAAACATGTTTATGAGATTCATGAGCAATTTCATAAAACTTAAGATTTTCAAAAAACCATAACATTTTTGGTGGATCTAAATAAAATTGTCCATTCATTTGATTAACAGTTTTCTTAGACTTACAAAAAAGTTTTATTTAGATAAATGAAGAATATCTGGTTTTTGGTTTTTGGGGGGAGTCATGCCCTGCAATACTCAGGGGTTACTCCTGACTCTGCACTAGGGAATTACTTCTGGTGATGCTCAGGGGACCAAATTGGATGCTGGGGATTGAACCCCGGTCTTCTGGGTGCAAAGCAAATGCCTTACCCGCTGTGCTGTTGCTCCAGCCCCCGAGAATATATGTTTTTAACTCATGAACAGTCTCCCTACCTGATAAGCCAACTTAGGGTCTCACCTTCCTTCCATCCAGCCTGATAGAAGGATTCGGTGGAAGGATTTGGAGTTTATATATATACACTTTCTTCTTATCCACAAATACACTGACCCGTAACTTCTAAATTGCGTTCTATGTATGTTCTAAATATCTCTGTATGTCTCTGTACGTTCTCTGTATGTCTCTGTATGTTCTAAAACTCAATAAACGCCTGTGCCCGTACACAAAATTCCCCTGAACAGCGTATCACCATCAGGAGCCGTAACCGTGAGCCTCGGCCACCAGGTGGCGCTGTGAGGCTGGCGGAGGCCGCGGACACCCGCGGACCAGGGTCGCCTCTCTCTCCTGGAGGACAGAGGTCTACACGGGCAGGACCGGGGCCACCGAGGGCAAGTGGAAACGCCCGGAGAAACGTCCCAGATGGGCGGGGAGCAACCTGGTGCGGGGTCGAGGGTAGGAGGTGAGGGATGTGCTGGGAGTAGGGCCTGCCCCCCAACCCCCCCGCAGGAGCCCGGTGGGCGCTGGAGGTTTGGGGGTCAGTGGGCGGGTCAGAGGCTCCGGAGACAAAGCGCGGAGTGTCCATGGGCGGGGCGGAGAGCTGCGCTTCCTGTGTCCACCCGGCACACAGGGGCTGTGCAGACCGCAGGCTCCATCCGTTCAGAGCTGCTCCATGCGCAAGACGCCCACAATGTGCTTTCTCAGACCACGGTTTCCGCAAAAGGCATCCACAGGCCCCTGCCGTGAGGAATGCACTCACCCCTTATTTTCCTCGGGCTCCTGCCGGCCCCTTATACATCCTGCAGGCCCCATAACCCACCTATAGTCTTCCATATACACCTTACTGGGTCCCATATACCCCTACAGATCCTGTATACCCCCTACAGGTCCCAAATGCCCCCTACAAGCCCTATATACCCCCTATAGGCCCCATGTACCCCCTAAGGACCCATATACCCCTACAGGCCCCATATACCTCCTAAGGGCCCCATATACTCCTACAGGCCCCATATACCCCTACGTGCCCCATATACCCCCCTATAGGCCCCATATATCCCTACAGGCCCCATATACCCCTACAGGCCCCATATACCCCTACAGGCCTCGTACACCCCTACAGGCCCCACATACCCCCTATAGGCCCCATATACCCCTACAGGACCCATATACCCCTACAGGACCCATATACCCCTATAGGCCTCGTACACCCCTACAGGCCCCATATACCTCTACAGGCCCCACATACCCCCTATAGGCCCCATATACCCCTACAGGCCCCATATACCCCCTATAGGCCCCATGTACCCCTACAGGCCTCATATAACTCTAGAGGCTCCATATACCACTATAGGCCTCATACCCCTACAGGTCCCATATACCCCCTATAGGCCCCATATACCCCTATAGGCCCCATATACCCCTATAGGCCCCATATACCCCCTATAGGCCCCATATACCCCTACAGGCCCCATATACCCCCTATAGGACCCATATACCCCTACAGGCCCCATATACCCCCTATAGGCCCCATGTACCCCTACAGGCCTCATATAACTCTAGAGGCTCCATATACCACTATAGGCCTCATACCCCTACAGGTCCCATATACCCCCTATAGGCCCCATATACCCCTATAGGACCCATATACCCCTACAGGCCTCGTATACCCCTACAGGCCCCGTATACCCCCTATAGGCCCCATATACCCCTACAGGCCCCATATACCCTCTATAGGCCCCATGCACTCCCTACAAGGCCCCATCTGCCCTGGCTGCAGGAGAGATGCCATAGCCTGTCCCACTCTGGAAAAGGAAGCTGAGTGGGGTGGGGGCGGCAACCAACATCTCACCGGGGTGCAGCACCCCAATCCCTGAGGGGGATCAGGACCCAGAGGAGAGGCAAGTGGGAGGCTTGGCGCTAGGACTTGGAATGGCTGGGCTGGGGTGTTTCCTGGGCAGGAGCCCGGTGGGCTGCTCCCTGCTGAGGGTAATGGCAGAGAAAGGGGGGCTGGGAGGGCAGAGCCCAGGGAAGAACTGCGTCTCCTGCAAGCCCAGGGGTGTTTGTGACCGGCCCCTGCTGGTTGGGGAGCCCCCGAGCCCCACCCCCATCTCAGGACCAGCATGGTGGGAAGGAAATGCTCTCAGGAGCCTTTTCCTTGCTGGGCCTCATCCTGGGTATTTTCCAAAGAGGCATTTTTCCATTTTGCCTAATTACCTCAGTTGACTCATGGGCTGGAGTTTGGGGAGCTCCGTTTGTTTGCTTGGGCTCGGTTCTTCCTCCCTGCGGTGGCTGGGGCTGCACGCATCTTGGTGGTGCTGCTAACGGAGCAGGGGCAGGCGGTGGTCTGACCATGCACAGTCGGGGGACGTGAGCCCTCTGGCACACAGAGTTGCTTTGGCCGCAGTGCTCGGGTGGGGAGGTTGTTTCATGCTTCAGTTGTGGTGCTCACACACTATGCTCGCTTGCTGCACTCCAGAGGCCCCAGACAGGAGCCGATCAATGCCTGGGGCATGTAGGCAGCACCAGGAATTGCACTCGGGACCTCATGCTTTCAAGGACACCAGGCCCCAAGTGTCCCCCAGCACCCCCATATGCTCATTCCTGGAAGTTCTATGTGTTTTTTTTTTTCTCATCTGCCAATTGCTTCTTTTGTCTGTCTTCTAGCTCTTCAATTGTTTTCTACTTTCAAGGCAACTTACCATGTATTGTCTTTGGGATTATTTCATCATGTCAGGATTTACGGTGCTGATTCTCCCACTCGGAAGAATGGGATGCCTCTCTGCCTTGTTTCCCTGGAGGTTGCAAATATATTGTTAATGGTTCTTTGTCCCCAAGAATTTTTTTTCTTTTTTTTTTCTTTTTGGGCCACACCCGGCGATGCTCAGGGATTACTCCTGGCTTTGCAGTCAGGAATTACTCTTGGCGGTGCTTGGGGGACCATATGGGATGCCGGGGATTGAACCCGGGTTGGCCGCGTGCAAGGCAAACGCCTTACCTGCTGTGCTATCTCTCCAGCCCCTGTCCCCAAGAATTTTTGGGGGGGCATCTTTCTGTTCATAGGGCTTCTTAAAAAGTCTTTGCATCTGAAAATTGCCCAGAATTCCCCCCCCCCCCCGCCATGAGAATATGTTCTACATTCATTTGGGAGCTTGGAAACTTCCATCCAGAGAGAGAGAGAAGGGAGAGAAAGAGGGAGGGAGAGAGAGAGAGAGAGAGAGAGAGAGAGAGAGAGAGAGAGAGAGAGAGAGAGAGAGAGAGGGAGAGAAACCAGGAGAGGGAGAGGGAGAGAGAGGGAGAGGGAAGGAGAGGGAGAGGGAGAGGGAGAGTTCATGCTACACATCACACACCAGAGTGACAGAGGCCTGGAAATTTGAATTTTGTTCGGAAATCTATTTTGGGTGTTCTCCTTTTTCCTTGCCTGGAGCAGAAAGTGATGGATGGAGGTATTTCCTAACCACCTTTCCCAGAGGGACAGGAATTGTACTTTCAAAGTCAGGTTCCAGAAGGTTCCTGGTTGTGTGGCCTCACACACACACACACACACACACACTCACACACACACACACACACACACACACACACACACACATACTACCTCTGCTCATGAACTGGTCCGGCTTTACAGTCCTTCCTAGTTTCTGTCCCTTGGGGAAATTCCTTCTTCCTTTCCAGCCCTGTAAACACGTGATTTTCGGGGGGCTAATTTTATTACCATTTCCTGTGTGATGTGATGGAGCAACCCACCAGCTCCTTCTGGGAATTACTAACATCAAAGGCCTCGGCTATTTTCCCTGCTACTCCTCCCCACCCCCACCCCCCACAATGCTTACAATTGATTGCTTTTGTTTGTTTGGGGGTCCAAGCCTTGCGGTGCTCAGGGCTGACTTCTAGATCTGTCTCAGGGGTTACCCCTGCCGGGGTTCAGGACACCTTATGTGGTGCTGGGGATCAAACTCGGCTATCTGCGTGCAAGGCAAGTGCCCTACCTGCTGTACCCTGTGGGCTCCTTGAGGCAGGAAACAGCCCACATCATGTCTGACCCCTGTAAGCACTTGACGTTGGGTCCAACTTCCATGTTGGGTCCCAGGCACACGTGGCGTCATGTTTGCTGATGGGACTCACAGGTTGCGGGGATCACCGGCCAGTTCTGCACCCAGCAGAGTTCCCACACCCTCCTCTGTGCAAAGACTTACCCTGACTCTGAAACCCTCCCGAGGAGATTCTAGAGTGGTGCATGAGGGCGCTTGGAGAGTGTGGAGCACGAGAAGGTCCGAGTAGGACCCCTGAGTCACCACCATGGCATAGGCCCCCGGGAGCAGAGCAGAGAGAGATGGGCAGAGCCCAAAGCGAGGCCGACCTCTGAGTCTTCCGCGGTGGAGGGTCCGGTGGAGAGGGGACCCCTAGCCCAGCGCTGCGGAGAGAGAGTCATGAGCTTGATTTCCAGTGTGACTTGGCCTGGCTGGTTTGCAAGATCACATGTGCAGTGCCTGTTTGGGAGGCGCAGCCAGCACCAGAAAAGGAGACTCCTTGGGGCCACCTCACGGGCTGGAGGCAGGGAGAGAGGGAAAGGGAAAGAGAGGGAGAGAGGGAGAGAGGTGGGCAGGGAGAGAGGGAGAGAGGGAGAGAGAGGACAAAAGCCATCAGTCACAGAATCCACACCACTCCGTAACTGTAACGAGAAGCAGGTCAGGTTCTTACCCAGCGTGATGCTGCAAGAGTCACCCCTTTTCACTGTGGGGTCACAGCCAGGAGAGCAGAGCTGCTGAGTGAGCTCTTGGCTGCCTCCACGGGGCTTGAACTCGCGACCACACACTCCCCAAGGCTCCGCTCCCGGGACAGTGAAGAACGAAGAACGTTCCTTCTGAAGCAGGCAGGAAGCCCTTCCAACAGCTAACCCTGCAGGCCGTCTCCGCAGAGACTGGTTCTCCGAACACAACCAGGAAGTCAGCGGCCGGACAGGGACAGATCTTAACGCTGCGACTCCAGAGAGCCCAGGCGGGAGGCGGGGAGTGTGCTGGGGAGTGACAGTGGACACTTGCAAGCACAGCTCGTGGGAACAGTGGGGTCAGGAAACGGCTCCCTGAGGGCATGCGGCTGGCTGGGGACGTGCAGAGTCAGAAATGTGAGCAGACCGAAGGGCAGGGCGATCCCGGCCGAGGGGACAGTAGAGGCCATGCAGAGCTGTTCCCACGACACAGTGGGACTAGATGGCTGGGCTTGCCGGAAAGGGCACTTCAGGACACTCCGACCAGGGGCAGCATTTTCAGCCCCAATGTCTCCTGGGATCAGGGGGCTATGGCCAGACTCGGATGGTGCTCAGGAGCGAGGGAAGTATGTCCTACATTGGAATGGCCGCCCCTCGTGCTGTGTTCACTGAGTATCGAGAGCCCTCGCTGGCTGGCTGGGCTCCCCGGCCCGCGTGTCCCGGCAGGACTGGATTGGGCCGGGGGAGCAGTCTAGCTTAGGCTGGGCCGAGCCGAGCCGAGGGGCAGTGCTGGGCCCCAGAGTGGGTGGAGCAGGCGAGCAGGACGAGAAGGGGCAGGGACAGGCTGCTCAGGGGACAGTCACTCCCGTCCTGTCCTTGGGAGGGAGGAGGGGCTGTCTCAGCCCACGGGTCCCTGCTGTCACCTGTGTTCCAGCGGCCCCACAGTCAGCGGCATTGTGTGTGTGGGGGGGGCAGACAGTCGCAGCAGTGCCTGGGGACCAGGGCGGTGCTGCAGATGGAAAATGTTTCAACTTTTTATTTCTTTCTATTTGGCTTTTTGGGTCACACCTGGCGATGCTCAGGAGTTACTCCTGGCTCTGCACTCAGAAATTACTGCTGGTGATGCTTGGGGGACCAGATGGGACACCAGGGATGAGGTCAACCGCATGCAAGGCAAACACCCTACCTGCTCTATTATCACTCCGGGCTCGTTTCATTCTTTTCTCATATTTTGTTTGGGGGCCACACCCGACGGTGCTCAGGGCTACACTAGACCCAAGTCTTGGTTTGTTTTTGGGCCACACCTGGCAGTGCTGCTCAAGGATCACTCCTGGCCAGGCTTGAGGGGAACTATACGGGATGCCAGGAACTGAATCTGGGTCAACTGCTTGCAAAACAAGCGCCATGCTTGCTGTCCTACCCCTCAGGCCCCTGGAGTCCTCTTGTCGTCATCTGCACGTTGAAGAAGCTTGCAGGATCTTGGGGAGCGCAGCTTCTCAGGCTCTAGCCCTCATCGTGCCCGTCCGCTGCCCTCTCCAGCCTGTGACACGCTGCCAGTGCCTCTGCAATGGCGACCAGAGGAAGGGCCCTCTCTGCGGTGGCTCGTGTGAGGGAACCTGCCTTCCAGGTGAGGCTGACACTCTGATCCCCCACCCCACCCAACAAGGGAAGCCACAGCAAAAGCCTGGGCCGTCGGGAGCAGCACAAGAGCATGTGAGCGCCGTGACCAACCCCACACCCTTCCTGAGCCCAGAGCACCATCCGGAGTGGCCCAGAACCTAAAATGAAAACGAAGATCCAGGGCTGCAGAGTCAGCAGAGCAAAGACTCGGTGGACCCAGCATCATGGATGGCTCCCCAAGGCCTCCCAGGAGTGATCCCAGAGCACAAGGAGTCAGCTCTGAGCACTGCCAGGAGTCAGCCCTGAGCACCGCCGGGTTTGGCCCCCAAACCAAAATGTAATAAAAGAATGAAATGAGCCTAGAGTGATAGTAGAGCAGGTAGGATGTTTGCCTTGCACGCGGTTGACCTGGGTTTGATCCCTGGCATCCCATATGGTCTCTCAAGCATCACCAGCCGGGTGTGACACAAAAAGCGAAAAATAAATAAATAAAAAGATGAAACAGGGGCTGGAGCGATAATATAGTGGGTAGGGCATTTGCCTTGTGCACGGCCAACCCAGGTTCGATTCCCAGCATCCCATATGGTCCCCTGAGCACCGCCAGGGGTGATTCCTGAGTACAGAGCCAGGAGTAACCCCTGTGCATCGCTGGGTGTGACCCAAAAAGAAAAAAAAAAAAGAAAAGAAACAAAAATGCAAACTGGTCCAGAGTGAGCAGGACCAGTCTGCAGGTTGAGGTTGGAACCCCTGCGCCCCCCCCCCCCCCCCCGCCCTCCAGCCCTGCCTCAGGGGAAGGCAGGGTGCTCCCTGATCAGAGGAGGGAGACCAGCTCCCGCCCAGGCCTCTGAGGGAGCCTCCAGGAAATAAACCCTGGATGGTGCCAGTGTGTGTGTGTGTGTGTGTGTGTGTGTGTGTGTGTGTGTGTGTGTGTGTGTGTGTGAAGACAGAATTATCTCTAATTGGAGGGTTGGGATAAAAATACCCCCTTTTTGTAAACAAAGTCGTGCAGGCGTACTGGGGGTGGGGTGGGGGTGGGCTGCAGCCTCGCACAGGGACTCAGGGAGGAAGCTGCTGCCGCCCCACTCTCCCCCAGCGCCTCCCCAGCCGCAGTCCCTGCCCCTGGCTTGGCTCCAAGACGACACGAGAGCGTGTGAGAGCGTGCATGTCCCTGACGTTGGCCCTGTCTGTCCAGCTGCAGGCCCAGCCAGGGAGCTCTCTTCCTGGCCTCCACAGTCCAAGGAGAAGCCATGGGTGGAGAAGAAAGCGGAAAGGAATAGCTCCTGGCATTATCACCCAGCATGGGCCTGCCCAGTGAGTGTGGGGAGGACACACACACACACACACACACATACACACACACACACACACACACACTCTTGCAGGGCCCACTTAGCCAGGCTCACACCCTGTGCCTGGGGTGTGTCTGGGACATGGGGCCAAGCCCCGCTTCCCCTCCCAGCCAGGATGAAACTGAGGCATCACCAGACCAGGGCAGTGTGGATTCCTGATGCTATGACCAGCGTCCTGGCTGGACCCACTTCTGCCCCTGCCTGTGGGGGGCCCTCTTCTCAGTAGAGCCCCGGGCTGATGTTGGAACAAGTGGGACACTACAGCACAGGGGTGAGAAATACACACACATACACGTGCATGCACACACACTCACATGTCCACACATGCACATACATACCTCATAAACATAAAAACGCAGCTTCCTTTTGGTGAAAGAAGAAAGGCTACTAAATCGGTTCCTCCCTCCCCTCCACCTCCTTCCTTCCCTTTCTCCCCCTCTCTCTCTTTCTTCTTTCCTCCTTCCCTTCCTCTTTTTCTCCCTCCCTCCCTCCCTCCTTCCTTCCTCCCTCCCTCCCTCCTTCCTTCCTTCCTTCCTTCCTTCCTTCCTTCCTTCCTTCCTTCCTTCCTTCCTTCCTTCCTTCCTTCCTTCCTTCCTTCCTTCCTTCCTTCCTTCCTTCCTTCTTTCCCTCCTTTCCCCTTCCTCTTTCTTACTTTTTCCTTGTCTCTTTCTCCCTCTCATTAAAATTTCATTATTCTATTCTTGGTTTATAGACAATCTGGGATTCGGCAACTGTGTATAAGCCTCACCCCCAACCCCAGTGATCCAGCACCCTAGCCATGGGCACAGTAGCTCCTTCCTTCCCTACCGCCCTGTCCCCCCGCTCTGCACCCATGATGTTAGGCGCCGAGGAGCTTTTTGCTGCGATGTTCTCTTCTTACTCTGGTTGTTTATACGGCACGTAGGAGCGGAGCCATCTGGCGCGTGTCTTACACTCGCTGACTCCTTTCACTCGGCGTCTTCATGCCAAGTGCCATCCACGCCGTGGTGAAAGACACAACTTCATCTTTGTGCGTTCTCCTCCCAGCACAGAGCTGCAGCTTCTTCTGTTTGTCTTTTCACTCTCTTCGACAACTTCTGGAGATAGCTTCACAGGAAAGCAGGAGTAGAGCAGCTCCAGAAGTTTCCAGCACAAAACCAGGATTCTGGTCTGACATTTTCGACTCAGCCCCTGCAAAGGTGAGGGACACACAAATAAATCAAGCTGTGGAAGAACTTTCCTTCATCTTTTTTAAAGGGATATTTTTAGTTTTTTTTTAAATTTCAATTTAATTTCTTTTAAAAAGTGATTCCCCTTCTCTTTGCTGTCCTTGCAAAGCCCAGAGTCTGCACACCCTGCTTGGTAACGCTCAAGCACACAGATCTGTGGTGCTGGGGATTCCTTGGAGATGCTGGGGTTGCCCTTGGCACGTGGGGCAGTGCTGGGATCGAACTCAGTCTTCCAGCCTTGTGACTGTAAGGCAGGCACTTCTCACATTGAACAGAAGCCATGGTAAAGTTCCTTTTTCAGAATATAGGGCCGGAGGACTCTGTGGTAGACAATGTGCTTCCAGTGTTTCGGTGTGTCCAGTGTTTCGGTGGATTGAGGAATGACAGAGGTGGGCTTGAGGACAGAGTTCTGCCACATCACTGCTGACCCATCTTGGCCACCATGCTTGGGAACTTGCCTGGCATGGGTCAGGACTGGTAAAGTCAGTCAGAACCTTGGCACAGGCCTTCTGGAACTCTCACCTGTCCCTTGCAGAAAAGAATTTCAGGCTCTGAGGTGCCACCAGCAGGTCAACCTGTACCCATGGGGCATATGCGTCAGGCAGCCCCAAACTGCCACTCTGCCTCTGGCCAGACCCCAACAACTTGGGACCAAATTCCCTGAGAAATTAAATGGCCAAAAGTTAGATATATGGTAACCATGTCCACAAATCACCTCTAGCTCACTATACAGGCTCATTTATTGGCCTTGATTTAGAGACCCATAAATAAATCTTCAAAAAGACCAAAGGCTGTAGTTAAGCTCAGACCTGTGCAAGGCTGAACAGACTGGGGTAAATCGAAGGGGGGGTGGGTCAGCCTAGCGCCCTCCCAAGCAGAGCTCCTGGCAGCTGCTACTTGCTTCCACATCCAAAATTGGCACCATGCCCCTGACCGGACTCATCATCTTAGGACAGATCTCACTGAGATATAATCTGCTGAAAATTCAGGTATGTGGGTTTTGTGACTGAAATCTCCAGGCTTTCTTGGGGTCAGGATGGGCTACCTCCCCCCATGTCCGTATACTTCTGGAAGCCTTGACAGTCTTGTTTACACTCCAAGCAGCCATCCAGTACTGTCCGATAAAAATTCCCTGAACAAAAACGATGACCTCTTAGTATCTGTACTGCAAACTACAATGCACAAAAGGAGAGAGAGAGAGAGAGAGAGAGAGAGAGAGAGAGAGAGAGAGAAGAAAAGTGCCTGCCATAGAGGGAGGCTGGGCAGGGTGCGGGGGTGGGTGTTGGGGTATGGTGGGAGGAAACCAGGGTACATTGGTTGTGGAAAATGTACACTGGTGAAGAGATGGGTGTTGGATCATTGTATGACTGAAACCCACACATGAACAGCTTTGTAATGGTCTTTCTAGTGGATATTTAATAATTAAAAAAATTTACCAAGAAATAAAAAGAAACATATACACCCACACTCACACCCCCACACACAAGAATTTCAGAAAGAGATAAAACAGTGAAGCAAGATAGGTTTTTGTTTGTTTGTTTGTTTGTTTGTTTGTTTGTTTTTTGGGTCACACCCAGTGATGCACAGGGGTTACTCCTGGCTCTGCACTCAGGAATTACCTCTGGCAGTGCTTAGGGGACCATATGGGATGCTGGGAATCGAACCTGGGTCAGCCGCATGCAAGGCAAATGTCCTACCTGCTGTGTTATTGCTCCAGCCCCTCAAGATAGTTTTTATTGAATGAAACTTAGTAGAAAGATGTGAGGGGAGAGAAAGAGAGGAAATACATGTTCAAGCGTGAACATGGGCTTCAGAGTGGAAAAAGCAAAGAGACAAGCATGAATGATATTGTGTTCAAGGGAGAAAGCAGGCTTGAAAAAGCAACATCCAAATCTGGGCGTTGATTTTTTTTCTCCCCATAATCTCAGATTCTTCTGTAGCTTCTCCATTTCTCCTCTGGATGGGGTCTTGTATATCTGCATCTGGGTGGTGCCTCAGTTTCTCCTCTCCAAAGAGCTCAGGATTTGTACTTCAAAGGGAGGCGGTTTGGGTCAGAGTGATAGTATAGTGGGTAGGGCACTTGCCTTACAAGTTGCCAACCTGGGTTTGATCCCCAGCACTCAATATAGTCCCCTGAACATAACCCGGAGAGGTCCCAAAACAAAACAAAAGGGATGTGATCTTCAAACCTTTGGGCTACCTGTGGGCAACTTCCGGGACAGAAAATCTTTTCTCAAGTTATTATTATTATTATTATTACTATTTCGCAAAAGTACATTACTGGAGCCCCCCTACCTATCAACCTGCAACATAGACACAAATAAACAAATAAACAACACAAAGGGCCAGCTAGAGGCTCAGGACCTTGCACATGTCAACTCCTGATTTAATGCTTGGCTCAAAGCACTGCCAGGGATGGTCCCAACATTCTGGGTGACTTATTTTAAAAATAAGAATTGAGGACTGGAGCAATAGCACAGCGGGTAAGGCGTTTGCCTTGCATGTGGCTGACCCGGGTTCGATTCCCAGCATCCCATACGGTCCCCCGAGCATTGCCAGGGGTAATTCCTGAGTGCATGAGCCAGGAGTAACCCCTGTGCATCACAGTGTGCCCTACCCACTGTGCTATTGCTCCAAAAATCCAAAAAAAAGAAAAAGGTAGGGTGACTATAAAATGTCTTTAAACTAAATATTAAAATATGAGTTGTTGGAAAACCCGGCACATTTTATTAGTAACTCTACTCAGAATTCTATTTTCATTCTGTTGTTTCCTGGAGCATTAGGGAAAGACTAAAAATATTTTTTGGGGGGCCATACCAGCTGTGCCCCTGCTTGGGGATTGCTCCTGCTTGGCTTGGGGTACCAAATAGGATGCCATAAATTGAACCAGATTTCGGTGCATGCAAGGCAAGTACCTTAATCATTGCACTATCTCTCTGGCCCATAGATGTACTTAGAAATGGTGCTGGGGATAGAAGCAGGCTGCACATTTGCAAGCCATGTGCTCTACTATTGAGATACAGAGGGTATGTTTTATACATCAGAGAAAATGCCAGATATCTCAAAACTCTTCCACTGTCTAAATAATACTTTAAAACCAACCACCTACACTTTTTTTTGCGGTTGAGGGGGTGGGGGACTTGAACAACACCCAGTAGCTCTGTGCTCAGATATGACCCTGGTGCTGCTTTGGAGACTATAACGGAGTGTTAGGGATGAAACTGGGGTTGGCTGCATGCAAGGGCTTGTGACCCACACTCTTAAGGTCAATTTCCAATATTTTTTTCTTTTCTTAATCTTTTTTTCCTTTCCTTCCTTCCTTTCTTTTTTTCCTGGATTGAACCTGGGTCAGTCAAGTGCAAGGCAAACACCCTACCCTCTGTACTCTCTCTACAGTCTCCCTTCTGTAAATATAAATATATATATATTATTTTGCTTTTTGGGTCACACCTGACGATGCACAGGGTTACTTCTGCCTCTGCACTCAGGAATCACCCCTGGCAGTGCTCAGGGGACCATATGGGATGCTGGGAATTGAACCCGGGTCAACCGCGTGCAAGGCAAATGCCCTACCCACTGTGCTATTGCTCCAGCCCCCCTTCTGTAAATCTTTTTTTTTTCTTTTTGGGTCACACCAGCGATGCTCAGGGGTTAGTCCTGGCTTTGCACTCAGGAATTACTCCTGGTGGTGCTTGGGGGACAATACGGGACACCAGGGATCCAACCCGGGTCGGCGTGCAATGCAAATGCCCTACCCGCTGTGCTATCGCTCCGGCCTTAAAGCAGATAAGATTTAAAGATTCTGTAAATCTTATCTGCTCCTCATTCTGCTCCATTTTCCTCCTACACGACCATTTCCAACATCCAGAAACCGTCACTGTTACTGTCATCCCGTTGTTCGTCGATTTACTTGAGCGGGCACCAGTAACATCTCTATTATACTCAGCCCTGAGATTTTAGCAGTCTCTCCTTACTCATCTTTCCCAATGATTGGAGGCTCTTTCAGGGTCAGGAGAATGAGACCTATTGTTACTGTTTTTGGCATATTGAATATGCCATGGGTAGCTTGCCAGGCTCTGCCGTGCTAGCGGGATACTCTTGGTAGCTTGCCGGGCTCTCCGAGAGGTATGTATATATCTGTTACTTTATTTGGGATATGAATACGCCACTGGGAGCTTGCCAGGCTCTCCCGGGTGAGCAATAGCTCTCGGCAGATTGTCAGTTTCTCCAAGAGGGAGAACTAGGCTATCAGGTATCAATTAATATTAGATATATTAGAGGGGCTGGAGCAATAGCACAGCGGGTAGGGCGTTTGCCTTGCACGCGCCCGACCCGGGTTCTAATCCCAGCATCCCATATGGTCCCCTGAGCACCGCCAGAGGTAATTCCTTAGTGAAGAGCCAGGAGTAATCCCTGTGCATCGCCAGGTGTGACCCAAAAACCAAAAAAAAAATATTAGATATGTTAGATATACTAGATAACACGACCATTTCCAACATTCAGAAAGTAGAGCAAAAAAAAATAAATCAGCCTGTTTCTCAGCAGAAAAACTCTTGGTACACCATCCTGCTTTTGATCTATCACAGACACCAATTATGTTTATCTTAGAAGGATATCACTTTTTTTTTTTACTTTTTGGGTCACACCCAGCGATGCTCAGGGGTTACTCCTGGCTTTGCACTCAGGAATTACTCCTGGCAGTGCTTGGGGGACCATATGGGATGCCGGGGATCGAACCCGGGTCGGCCGCATGCAAGGCAAACGCCCTACCCGCTGTGCTATTACTCCGGCCCAGAAGGATATCACTTTTATGTAGTGTATGATGTATGCTTTCCTTGTGATTCAAATTTCAGCGCTTTCCACTTCTATGATATTTGGAATTGGGGGCCTCAGAAGAGGTACGGCAATAATGCTTCCAAGATAAGTGGGTGGTATCGTTATGTAAAATAAGAAACTCTCTTTTTCCCATTTTTTTTTTCTAAAATAAGTGGTGCTCAAGAATTACTCCTGGCTGTCCGCCAGGGATTACTCCTGGCAGGCTCAGGGGATCGTATAGGGCGCAGGGGATGAACTCTGGTCGTCCTCATCTAAGGCAGGCACCCTGCCCGCTTGACTATCACTCCTTTCCCTACTTTAAATTGAACGTCCCTTTTCTGATATGTAATGGATAGCTTTTCTGGCTATGAAAATTTAGCCTTTCCACTTTTTATTTTTTTGCTTTTTGGATCACACCTGGTGATGCAGGGGTCGCTCCTGGCTCTGCACTCAGGAATTACCCCTGGCGGAGCTCAGGAGACCATATGGGATGCTGGGAACTGAACCCGGGTTGGCCGCGTGCAAGGCAAACGCCCTACCCGCTGTGCTATCACTCCAGCCCCAAGCCTCTCTACTTTTGAGCACTCTCCTTAACCCTGCTGTCACTAAGTTCATTGAGAGACCCCACAGACTGTCCGGACTGGAGCATCCCTGCATCCATGGCAACCAGACGTCGCGCTTGCTCTGTCGCCATGGGGACGGCTCCGTCGGGCCGCGTGGTCGCTATGGTACCCGGGGGCGGGCGGCAGGGTCCTGGCGGCGGGGCGCATGCGCGCGGGGAAGCCTGGCGCGCCGCGCGCCCGCGGCCCCTCAGTCCCCGCGACATGGCGCTGAGGCGGCGGCTGCGGCTCGGGCTCCGCGCCCCGTTACCCGCCTTCTTCCTGCTGCTGCTGCTCCGGGGTGAGCGGCGCGTCCCGCCGGGCGGCGCGGGGCCGGGGGCGCGGGGCGGGGGCGCGGGGGCCGCGGGGCGGGCGCGGCGGCCGGCCTGTCCCGCGCGCCCGGGCCGCGAACAAAGGGCCGGGCGAACCCCACTTGGCTTCCTCGGAACCGGAGGGCTGGGGCCCCCCGAGCCCTCCTTTTCCTTTGTGCCCCAGTCCCCGGCCCGGGGACCCCGCAGAGCCGAGCCCCCGAAACGGACCCCGGACCGCTGGGGACGGGGCAGGCGAGAAACTCGGGAGTTTGGTCCCGGGCACTTGGGGACCCGCGTGGGCGCTTCGGAACCGCCGCTCGGCCCGACGCCCGTAGGGGCTCTCGGTTCGGCCGCAGCGGGCCGGTGGTTCTGGAGGAGCCGCGCGCGCCCCGCGCCTGCTGCGCCGCGCCGGCCCGGCCGGTGCGCTGGGTGCGAGGTCGGGCTCCCCCGGTGGGCGCCGCGTCCAGAACGGACCATCAGAACGGGACGGGACTGCTGGGCGCGGGGGTGCGGGGTCCCCGAGCAAACCCGCCGGTGCCCGCGCGCCCCGGAGCTCGGGGGCTGCGGGCCCGGGGGCCTGGGGTGGAGGCTCCTTCTCGGCGCCGCGCTTGGCCCGCTCGTGATCGCCACCGGCACGTGGCCGGGAGATCCAAGGCCCAGAGGCTGGCCAGGGGACAAGGGTGTCAGGAATGTCCCGCTCCGGACCCCGCCGCTCTCATGGACACTGTCCTATTCACGGGCTGGAACAACTCCCCATTGTTGGAAAGGTCCGTTCGCATCAAAGTCTGCAGCTTCTATTGCAGAAACGTTTGGGCATTTAGTTCAGGAACAGTTTCAACTTAGGATGCTTTAAAGAGGGGGAGATGCTAAGAATTGTGTTCCTTGTAACCTCTGATTTCTCGGACTGGGGGAAATAGTTTCTTAAACTTTGTTGATTATAATGGCTGGAATTTCTACCTGTAGATTTTAGGGAGGATAATTCAAATATGCAAATTAGGAGCAATGACAAAGAAGCAAGTTGGGATACTTAGCAAGGGGGTTCTTTCTTATTCTGTTACTTGTTTATACTCAAAACATACTGTAGTAGTTTAAGACTATTCTTTCATCACAGGTCGTAACAGCTGAGTCTTTTATGATTACTTTTTTTTAGTTGCTCTTTTAAGTATTCTTGTTTTAAAAGTCTTTGGTGCCTGACATTATACAGACATTCTTTGTATACTGTTTCCAAGCTCTATTATAAGAATCTAACATGGGTTCGTGTAACACTGATAACGCTAAGGACCGTTATTATTATTTTGTCCATGTTGTGGATAAAGAAACAGAACTTAAAGAGTCAGTGATTCGTTTTGGATATGTAATGGATAGCGCCCATAGTGTCTGTCTTAGTTTGGAAATGCCCAGCCATTTGTGTTATTTCAATTTTTGGTTACTTGTAGTATTCTCTTTAATGGTGGAGTTTTTATCATGGCTTACTTCACACCAAATTATCAGGTGTTCAGAACTGTGTAGTTTGTGTATAATATTCTTTTGTTGAATTGGTGATAGGTGCAGCTCAACTTTACAAATGTTGTGCAAATCTTTTTTGCAAGATTGTGTAATAATTACCATTGGTTTCTAAAAACCCTTGGTTGCCAAGGGAGGTATTTCATTGAGAATTGAAACACCAACTCTTTGTATTTTGGGGATACGACATTTGGTGTAAGGAAGCCAAACACAGTCTGAAAATCAAAATTTCCAAGGAAATTTTGGGAAAAAGAAAGTAAATTTCCACTTGCATTTCTTGGTTTACTGAAATTCTTGTGAGAAATGCTCCCTTTGTTGTTTTCCATTTTCTGAATTATCTATTTTCATCATTAGGTGCTCACATGTGTGTTTGTGACCATGTGTGTGTGTTCCCAGAAAAGTGAGACCATCTGCCCTGAGGCATGCAGGGGTCCCATCAGCTGTCTATTCCCAGAGCGGCTGTAGGCAGACATTTGTTCAGAGATGCTTGGAGCTTGGGAAGCTGAATGGAATACCAGGAACAATGTCATCGTGCAGTGCTCGATCTAGTCTCCGATCTCAATCCAATCCTTTAGTTCCAGGGAACTCCCTCTTAGCAGCGTGGTAAGGTAGGCTTAAATAAGTTCTTTTGAAATAAACCAGATTTTCCCTTTCCCTTTCCTTTCAACAGGTCGAGAAGGAACTTTACTGCTCTCTCTGACGAGCTAGCCAGCAGGTTGGAGGAGGGTGGGCTCATGTCTTTGATGTAAGCCTTTGGTGCTCATCATCACAAGAAGGGTATTAATAGGGAAAGGAAGGTGGAAGTGCACTGTTAGGAAAGGTGAAACAGTTTCCTTGGGTGCACTTCTGCGATAACCGCCCAGTGTAACTGAAGAAGCTGTGGATTTAGTACATCCAGCTAGCAGCTGCTCAAGATGTGATTAGCAAATTCCTTCTCTATAAATTCTTTGCATTTTTTCAAAGCACAAGTGGGTAAAAGAAAGGAAATTATGTAGTGAATGAAGTTAGGATGTATGGAATCTGCTGGATGGCACCCTGGTCATGAGTTGGATTTTTTTTTGGTGAAAGGTGGTGGGGCAGGGAATTGAACAACACAGGGTCTCAAGTATACAGGGGCAAGTGCTTCCCTGAGCCACACACCCCAGCCTCTGGATTCTCCCCTGCCTCCTCTCTCCCTCTACCTCTCCCCCTCCCTCCCTTTTGTTTTTTTGTTTTTTGTTTTTGGGCCACACTAGACAGTGCTGAGGGCTTACTCCTGGCTCTGAGCTCAGGGATTACTTGTTGGTAGCTTGAGGGACCATATGCAGTGCCAGGGCTTGAACCCTGGGTTGACTGTGTGCAAGGCAAATGTCTTACCTGTTGTACTATATCGCTGCAGCCCTGGATTCTCCCTCGTGAAATATGTTTCCAGTCAGGTGGTAGGTGGTGATGCTGATGGAGTTGGATGTGGGTCTTCTTGGTGTTTTGTTTTGGTGTTTTTGAGCCGTACCCACTGTGCTCAGGGGTCACTCCTGGCCGGCTTGGGGAGTACATTTGTGGTGCCCAGAACCAAGCCCGGGTGAGCCGTGTGCAAGAGAAGCGTCCTTTCTGCTGTCCCATCTCTCCAGCCTCTGGATGTGGTTCTTAAATCCCACGCACCCTCTGAACCCAACAGGCCATGCTGTGGGATGCGTTGGCGTAGCCTGAGGCCTGCAGCCGTGGTCAGCACATTCATTCGCGCCTGGCCTGGCAGGCACAGAGCCCACACAGAGATCGGTCTGGGGACCTGGTGCTGAACTTGCTGCCAGCTCGCGCTTGTCCCGACGCAGAGAGCGTCCAGAGTCCAGAACCAGCCTGAGGAACGCTGGAGCACTCCATGTTTTCTATTTTTTTGCTTTTTGGGTTACACCTGTCGATGCACAGGGGTTACTTTTGGCTCATGCACTCCTGATTGTTGTGCTCGGGGGACCATATGGGATGCTGAGAATTGAACCCAGGTTGGCTGCATGCAAGGCAGATGCCCTAACCACTGTGCTATCACTCCAGCCTCATTCTGTGTTGTCTTTGTTTCCTGAGTGTTCGTACAACCAGAGTTTCAGAGTCGACTGTAGAATGAATGAGGTTCCCGTACTCGGTGCCTCCCTGGAAATTGCCCTTTAAGCTGTTAAACAGGAAGTCTCTCCTAGTTGCCCCGGAGCTGCTGCCGCCCCTGGACTGTTCCAGGGCTCCCCACTTTGGGAAACACTGGTGGAAAGGCATCACACCTGTAGAAGCATGTCCTGTGCATGCTCTCTTTCATACAAACCATCCCGGTGCTTCCTCATGTGATCCGTTCTCCGCCGTTCATTTCTCGTGTCAGCCCCTGGCCTTGCCCTGCTGCTGGCTCTGTAGTGTCAGCTCGCCCCAGCCCCTTGGTAAGCAGTCCTCCTCTGTGCATTCAGCCCCAGCGCTGACGCTTGCTGCGTTTCCCTGAGGTGCCAGGCACTGCTCTTCCCACACGGGGCACCGACTGGGGCCCGGGGTCCCTGCCTGCGGAGAACCACAGTGACCGTGTGCTGGGCTATGCTGGGTGTTAGTTCTCAGGCATAAGTGCGTTTGACCAGAAGCTATCAGCAATATTAAAGACTTGCCAGGAACAGAGGCCGAATTTGCCTTTCCAGGGATGATGAGTAGTAAATATTGTCTTACTGGAGAGTCACTTAGCATTTCCTTAAGCACTGCCAATATGTTTAGGCATTTTCATGAATCTTAGTTCCAGTGGCTCATGGGGCTGTTGGTAATTCAGTTTTTATGACAGCAGTTCCTATAGAAGAAAGATGGACTTAGTTCCTTCTGAAAGTCTTGTGTCTGCCCTGTACTCTGGGCAGTTTTTTGAGGGTAAGGAGAAAACTGGGGGCTGGAAAGAGGATACTGTGGAAAAGGCGCTTGCCTTGCACACAGCTGACCCAGGTTTCATCTCTGGTATCCCATGGGGTCCCGCAAGCCCTGCCAGCAGTGATCCCTGAGTGCAGAGGCAGGAATAAACCCTGAGCACTGTTGAGATAGCCCCAACTGCTCCCCCAGCTTCCCCCCAAAAAAAATCAGAAATGCGTGTGCTACAACTTTGGTGACACCGCTGTGGGTCTGACTGGTTAATAGACTGTGGTGACAGTCACACAGGATTTTACACATTCTGGAGAAGATGTGTGAGTGGAATGAGCCAGTGTTTGTACGCGGTGCATTTGACGGCAGCCTTGCTCTCATATTCTTTTGTCCTTTTTTTCTTTAGTGAGAATGAAAGTGTTTTCATAATTAAAAAATCGTTTTGTTTGGGTCCTCTTATAGAATAATAGATTTTCAGATGAGTTTAAATTTTGAAGATTTTTTTTTTTCTTTTTGGGTCACAAGTGATGCACAGGGGTTACTCCTGGCTCATGTACTCAGGAATTACTCCTGGCGGTGCTCGGGGGACCATATGGGATGCTGGGAATCGAACCTGGGTCGGCCGCGTGGAAGGCAAACACCCTACCCACTATGCTATCGCTCCAGCCCCTAAATTTTGAAGTTTTAAACTTTTCCGAGCTCCTTCATGAGTGACAGCCCCGCTGGGTGGGGGATGGTGGTGGGGAGGGGGCAGGCCTGGCTGGGCTCAATACTTGGCCTCCGTGTTCTCTGAGCCGTTTTGGAGAGCTGGGCTGGGCGCGGGAATCAGCTGCAGCATCCTCAGCAAATGAGTAACTGGAAAACTGAGAGCTGTTGTGACTACCTGCTTCTGCCTTCTTTTAGACAAAAGCCCCACACCTGCTTGGTGCCAGCTGAGCAGTGCCTGGAGGCTGTTTCCTTTGTCTTGGGTGAGAATGGCCGGTCAGATAGACTTCCTTGGACAACAGACTGGGAAAGATGTTTCCTGAGCTGTGAGCTGATGCATCCTTACTTACCATCTTTTCCTGCCCACCACCAACTTCCTGTTGGATGTCTTTCTCCGAGGAAAATAATGTCTTTGAATAGAGTGCAGCTGTCAGAGGTTACGGAGAATGCAGCAAACCTAAAACAGCTGCCCTGTTGGGGTGGGGCAGGGAGGGGCATTTTCCCTCTCAGGTTTCTCTGTCAGGGTGTTGGGGCTTGATTAGCCAGTCCTTATTTTTTTTTTGGTGATCTCCATTTCCACATCAGAAAAACTTTCCATGGACAAAAATGAGGAAACCTGAGTTAGGCGCTTTCCCGGAGGAGGAATGGCAGGGCTGGAGTTTGCTCAAATGGTAAACATGTCTTCTGGAGGTAGAGCAATGGCTGCAGGCAGGCATGGGCCAGGAGCTGACCCAGGAGGGACTGTTTCTCGTTTCCCTGGGACACATTTGGGGAGTGCAGGGAGATGCCCTGAGCGGCGAGGGGTTGGGACTGCTGCTGGGCGGTGTTTGGGTGCTGGGGGTTACTTTATTGATGCTACAAACCAAGCGCGCCTGTGCACGGGAGGCCGGATGCCAGGCCTTGTGTGGCAGCATTCTCGTGGCGGCTACCTTCCTTGTTCGCACGTTTCCTTACACACATTGAGGAGAGTGTCAGATGCAGGCGGGAAGGTCGCCCAGCCCGTGGTCACAGCCAGAACGTGGCCAAGTCAGACGATCCCTCAGAGAAATTGCTGGCAAGTCTCCAGGCTAAGCACTTCGAACTTCTAAGTCAGTCTTGGAAGTTCTGTAGAACCAAAATCATTTTAGCACTGGACTGTGAGAATATGTTCAAGAGAATATCAAGAGTATCAGAGAGGGCAGGTCAGTTAGGAAGCTAAGGACAGCTCACTTCTTTTACGGTGGTGTACTGGTGTTGAGTTTATTTTCACTTCTATCTGAAATGCTATTTTGATCTTTTTGAAAGAGTTTTACTGGATACATAACTTGAAGCTGACAGTCACTGTCCTGGAGCTTTGCTGTCTCACTCGGTGTCCTCTGGTGTCTGTTAGGACTGTGTGACCAGCCCTGCCATCCATCTTTTGCAGCCTCTGCACAGAGCTTTTCTTTGTCCTTGGCATTCTGAGATGTTAGTTATTGCAGTGTGTTTTGTGTGTGTGTGTGTGTGTGTGTGTGTCTTTGGTTTTTCTGATTGCTTTGTCATTGTGTCATACTTTGTACTCCTTTGAGTCTTTATTTTTCCCCAGACTCCCCAGGCATTATTTGTTCCAATGCTGCCAACTTTTGGGGGCTGGAGAGATAGTACAGCGGGTAAGGCCTTGCACATAGCACATCCATATTTGGTCCCAGGCATCCCATATGGTCCCCAAGCCCAAAGAGTGATTCCTGAGTGCAGAGACAGGAATAACCCCTAGGCACTCCTGGAAGTGGCCCCCAAACAAACAGAAAAACCTAAAAAACAACAACAAAAGGGGAGCTGGAGCAATAGCACAGCGGGTAGGGTGGGTAGGGTGTTTGCCTTGCACAGCCAGGGGTAGTTCCTGAGTGCAGAGCCAGGAAGGAATAACCCCTGTGCATCGCCAGGTGTGAAAAAAAAAATGTTACCAGCTTTTTATTTTATTAATTCTCTCCTGGGACTCCTGATTACCATAGATTTAGCCTGTCTGTCTTCCAACACTTTTTTTTTCTTTTTGGGTCACACCCGGCGATGCTCAGGGGTACTCCTGGCTTTACACTCAGGAATTACTCCTGGCGGTGCTTGGGGACCATGTGGGATGCTGGGAATTGAACTTGGGTCAACTGTGTGCAAGGCACACAGTTGTACTATCCCCGCTGTACTAAACCCGCTGTACTATCTCTCCAGCCCTTCTTCCAAGACTCTTAACCTTTCTCTCATGTTTCATATTCTTACCTACTTGTCTTATTCTGGGATATTCATTTAGCTTTGCTTTACAGACATCTCTTCCATTTGCATCAGCTTTGTTACTTAGCTACGTCATAGAGTCTTTTATTTTTTTCTTTTTGGGTCACACCCAGCAATGCACAGGGGTTACCTCCTGGCTTTGCACTCAGGAATTACTCCTGGCGGTGCTCAGGGTACCATATGGGATGCTGGGAATCAAACCTGGGTCGGCCCTTTGCAAGACAAATGCCCTACCTGCTGTGCTATTGCTCCAGCCCCATAGTTTCTTTTATTGTAACCAATTATATTGTTCATTTCTAAAATGTAACTTAGTTCTTTTTATAATCTGATCTCTTTGGCTTGCTTATGCTTTTTTACCTCTAAAAATACTGCAAGCATTTGTGCTTACCTATTATAAATGTGTTGTGTGATATTCCAATCATTTGAAGTTCTGGGGATCTAGTGAGAACTTGACTTCTTCCTTTCGTATCTGGATGCCTCTCCCCGCTTTTTTTTTTTGTTTACACCTGGTGATGCACAGGGGTTACTCCTGGCTCTGCACTCAGGAATCACTCTTGGTGGTGCTCAGAGGACCATATGGGATGCAAAATTATTAGCAAAATATTAGCAAACAGAATCCAACAACTCATCAAAAAGATCATACACCATGACCAAGTGGGATTCACCCAGGGGATGCAAGGATGGTTTAACATTCGCAAGTTGGCCACGTGCAAGGCAAATGCCCTACCCACTGTGCTGTCGCTCCAGCCCCTCTGGATGCCCTTAATATCTTTATCTTCCTTAACTGCTATGGCAAGTACTTCCAGTACTATATTGAATATAAGTGGCAAGAGTGGGCATCCTTGTCTTTTCCCTGATCTTAGAGGGAAGGCTTTTAGTTTTTCTCCATTGAGAATAATGCTTGCCATGGGCTTGTGGT
Source organism: Sorex araneus (assembly GCF_027595985.1). Lineage (NCBI taxonomy): Eukaryota > Metazoa > Chordata > Mammalia > Eulipotyphla > Soricidae > Sorex > Sorex araneus. The sequence goes on along the minus strand of NC_073304.1, from coordinate 154,595,892 downwards.
TGATGGTTTTGACTTTGAGGAAAGTTTCTTCAACTCCCATTTTGTTGAGAGTTTTCATCATGAATGGGGACTGAAGCTTGTCAAATGCTTTTTCTGCATCTATTGATATGATCATGTGGTTTTTAATTTTTTTCTTTTATTGATATGATGAATTATGTTGATTGACTTGCGAATGTTAAACCATCCTTGCATCCCCTGGGTGAATCCCACTTGGTCATGGTGTATGATCTTTTTGATGAGTTGTTGGATTCTGTTTGCTAATATTTTGCTAATAATTTTGCATTCGTGTTTATCAGGGATATTGACATGTGATTTTCTTTTTTTGTGGTGTTTCTGTCTGCTTTTTTTTTCCTCTTTTTTTTTTTCTCTCTCTTTTTTTTCTGTCTGCTTTTGGTATCAAGGTGATAAAGTTCTGGGAATCTAAAGGCCACTGTTTGTCTCTTAGGATTCCCACGCGTGGTGGCTTTTCTTCACCTTTAAGCTCAAAGTGGGTTGGTCTTATCGGCAGATCTGTGTGGCCGAGGTCCCTGTTGGGGCTCAACCTCAACCTGGCCTCTGCCACCCCATGACCCGAGAGCTGTCTCCTTACTGAAGGGTGACATGAGCACTGGCCTTGAGGGCCATACTCCAGCTGTCCCAGCCAGTGCACTGACCTACCCTTCTGTTGGCCCTGGTGTAGCTGCTCTCTGCTGGAGTCTACCGTTCTACCTCCCCTCTGGACACAACTTCAGCTGGGCTTTACCGAATCCTCCCTTTATGAATTAAATCTACCTTCTAAATCCACCAGGCACACACTCTCATTGTTCAAATGTTAGCCTGATGCTTCTCCCTTATGGCGAGCACCCATCGGGCTCCCGCTGTGTTCCTTGCTGAGCTTCAGTGCTGTCAGGACAGACACAGTCCTGCATTGGGTGGCTCTATGTCTGCACAGTGTTACTATCTGGATGGACTGGAGCGATAGCATAGTGGGTAGGGAGTTTGCCATGAACACGGCTGACCCAGTTTCGATTCCTCTGTCCCTCTCGGAGAGCCCAGCAAGCTAACAGGGTATCCTGCCTGCATGGCAGAGCCTGGCAAGCTACCTGTGGCATATTAGATATGCCAAAAACAGTAACAGCAAGTCTCACAGTGGAGACATTACTGGTTCCGAACGAGCAAATTGTTGAATAACAGGACGACAGTGCTACAGTGCAGTGCTACTATTTGGAGATGGTCTCTGAGCAGTCACTGCTTGTGCATTACTAGGCAGTAATTGCAACTTCAGAATCACAGCCGTTTCACAAGTGAGACAGCAGCTACCCTGCTACTAGTGAGAGAGATGTAAGGGGCTTTCCTGTGGAAATCCCAAACTGGGATCCAGGTGCCTCCAGGATGCACAGGATGGCTGGCTGAGAGGTCAGCAGAGCTGTAAGTACAGAGGTCAATGTCTGTGAGAAAGAGAGGTCATGGCCTGTAGGAGAAGTCAGGCTGTGAGGAGGAGAGGTCATGGTCTGTAGGGAGGAGAGGTCATGGTCTGTGAGGAGGAGAGGTCATGGTCTGTGAGGAGAAGAGGTCATAGTCTGTGAGGAGGAGAGGTCATGGTCTGTGAGGAGGAGAGGTCATGGTCTGTGAGGAGGAGAGGTCATGGTCTGTGAGGAGAGGTCATGGTCTGTGAGGAGGAGAGGTCATGGTCTGTGAGGAGGAGAGGTCATGATCTGTGAGGAGGAGAGGTCATGGTCTGTGAGGAGGAGAGGTCATGGTCTGTGAGGAGGAGAGGTCATGGTCTGTGAGGAGAAGAGGTCATAGTCTGTGAGGAGGAGAGGTCATGGTCTGTGAGGAGGAGAGGTCATGGTCTGTGAGGAGAGGTCATGGTCTGTGAGGAGGAGAGATCATGGTCTGTGAGGAGGAGAGGTCATGGTCTGTGAGGAGAGGTCAGGGTCTGTGAGGAGGAGAGATCATGGTCTGTGAGGAGGAGAGGTCATGGTCTGTGAGGAGGAGAGGTCATGATCTGTGAGGAGGAGAGGTCATGGTCTGTGAGGAGGAGAGGTCATGGTCTGTGAGGAGGAGAGGTCATGGTCTGTGAGGAGAAGAGGTCATAGTCTGTGAGGAGGAGAGGTCATGGTCTGTGAGGAGGAGAGGTCATGGTCTGTGAGGAGGAGAGGTCATGGTCTGTGAGGAGAGGTCAGGGTCTGTGAGGAGGAGAGATCATGGTCTGTGAGGAGGAGAGGTCATGGTCTGTGAGGAGGAGAGGTCATGATCTGTGAGGAGGAGAGGTCATGGTCTGTGAGGAGGAGAGGTCATGGTCTGTGAGGAGGAGAGGTCATGGTCTGTGAGGAGGAGAGGTCATAGTCTGTGAGGAGGAGAGGTCATGGTCTGTGAGGAGGAGAGGTCATGGTCTGTGAGGAGGAGAGGTCATGGTCTGTGAGGAGAGGTCAGGGTCTGTGAGGAGGAGAGATCATGGTCTGTGAGGAGGAGAGGTCATGGTCTGTGAGGAGGAGAGGTCATGATCTGTGAGGAGGAGAGGTCATGGTCTGTGAGGAGGAGAGGTCATGGTCTATGAGGAGAGGTCATGGTCTGTGAGGAGGAGAGATCATGGTCTGTGAGGAGGGGAGGTCATGGTCTGTGAGGAGAGGTCAGGGTCTGTGAGGAGGAGAGATCATGGTCTGTGAGGAGGAGAAGTCATGGTCTGTGAGGAGGAGAGGTCAGGTTGTGAGGAGGAGAGGTCATGGTTTGTAGGGAGGAGAAGTCATGGTCTGTGAGGAGGAGAGGTCATAGTCTGTGAGGAGGAGAGGTCATGGTCAGTGAAGAGGAGAGGTCAGGGCCTGCCCCTGTGTTTGGGCTGTCTCCAATTGTCTGCCTCCTTTGAAGCTCTTCTCCTGAAGGATTCGTGGGCAGATTCTTTTCCAGTTTTGCATGCAGCTCATTTGGGGGCCTTTGGGAATAATAGTGCTTTCAGTCAGAACATTCGGAAGAAATTACATACCACTTCTCACACTACCACCCAAATAGCCACATTTCTTTCTTGCTAGACACGCCTTAGGTATCTGAGCTTCAAGCCCAGAGAAGTAAGTTTAAGGGAATATAAGAAAATTTTAGTTATTTACAGTGTTTCCCCACACCGGTGGTGCTCAGTGCTTACTCCTGGTTCTGCTCAGAAAACTGACAGTGCTCAGGACCATATGGGATGCTGAGGATCAAACCCAGGTTGTCCGCGTGCAATGGTACCTTACCCACTGTACTGTCTCTGGCTGTGGTAGGGCATTTGGCTTGCATATGCCAACCCACTTTGATCCCCAGCACCACATACGCTCCCACATTCGGTTCCTGGGCCTGCTGGGATTCCTGATGCACAGCCAGGACTAAGCCCTGAACACTGCCAGTTATGGCCCCCAAACCTAAAATAAAATAAAATAAAGAGATTATGTTCTTTAGGAAGTGGGTGATTAGTGCAAGGCCTGGAGCTTGATTCCTGACAAGCTGCACCCCTGCCCTGACACCCTCACCCCCTCCCTGGCACTTGCACTCCTGCCCTGGCATCCTCACCCCTGCCCTGTCACCTGCATGCCCACCCCAGCACAGCCTGGTGTGCTAGAAAGCCCCCACCTCCAACTCCTGGGGTGCCCTATTTTTCTTTTTCCCCTTTTAATTAATTATTAACTAATTAATTACTTAATTTTTAATTGAACCACCGTGAGATACAGTTACAGAGCTTTCATGTTTGAGATTCAGCCATGCAATGATTGAACACCCATCCCTCTACCAGTGCAAACTCTCCACCACCAGTGTCTTCATTATCCCCTGCCACCCCACCCCAGTCCTCACCCTGCCTCTAGGGCAGACAATTTCTCAGATTCTCTCTACTTTTGGGCATTAATTTTGCTCAGATTTTCCCACCACCATTCAAGCCTGCTTTCTAGGGGCAGACGCTACATCATTTATTTTCCATTGCCCGTTTTGTATCTCTCTCTCTCTCTCTCTCTCTCTCTCTCTCTCTCTCTCTCTCTCTTTCTCTCTCTCTCTCTCTCTCTCTCTCCCCCCTCTCCCCCTCTCTCTCCCCGTCTCCCTCCCTTCCTTCTCCCCACCCCCCTTTCTGGACTGTACCTGGCCTTACTCCTGGCTCTGTGCTTAGGGATCACTCCTGGTGGGTCTAGGAGACCATGTGGGGTGCTGGGGATCATACAGCTGTGTGCAAGGCAATGCCTTTCTGTTTGCATAACTCCCACCCTGTGGGCTGGTGTTTTGATTCAACCTGCTTCTTACTAGTAGCTAAATCAGACTTCTCCGTGTCCTGGTTGCAGATGTGGTGGTAGTGCAGACTGGGCCTCGAACCTTAGTTGAAGCTCCTAGAGCCTTGGGGCACTGAGAACAAATGTTTAAGTGTTTTTAACTTGCTCGGAACGGTTCATTTGTAATTTTGCTTTGGTATGTGCTTCTCATAGGAAATGATGAGAGCTGTGAACCCTTTCCTTCAAAAAAGCATTCTCATGTAAATATGTCTGTGCACTTGTGCGAGGGTCTGGCCTCAGATCATTCTTGTTTCTGCAGTTGAGGAGCTTGCTTCAAGGTGTAGGATGCTCAGGGGACATGTTCAGAATGAAGGCCTTGGGCCCGTTGAGTGTGGAAGCTGGCCACGATGGACAAGCACATTGTATTACTCTAGCATTTCCTGGTTCTGTTATGGCACAACTTTTCATCAAATGTCTTGTTCTCGACTTTTTTTTTTTTGCTTTTTGGGTCACACCAGAGATGCTCAGGTGTTATTCCTGGCTCTGCACTTAGGAATTAGCTCCTGATGGTGCTTGGGGGGCCATATGGGATGCCAGGGATTGAACCCAGGTTGGTCGCATGCAAGGCAAATGCTTTACCTGCAGTACTATCACTCCAGCCTGTTCTCTACAATTTTGTAATTTAAATTTTGCAATATTTTCTCCTCATTTTGCAATTTGACCCTATAGGTTGGTCAGTGAGGGAAGATTTTGATGGAAAACCAGGTGTGTATTTCTCTGCTTTCTCTGGTGCTCCGAGAAGTTTCTCATCCTGGGTGGGTGCTTGAGGCCCAACGTGTGTGTGTGTGTCTGTGTGTGTGTCTGTGTGTGTGTCTGTGTGTGTGTCTGTGTGTGCATGCACGTGCTCAGAGGGAGGAGGGGAGGGGGAGAGTTAGGCCAGAGGGAAAGGCTGAGCTGGGAGGGCATGGGGGTTCTCCTCTCTCTGCCCCTGGGGTCTTCCTAGCTCTCTGGCCTCTCTGAGGCCCCTGGATGCTGTCCCGTGCCATGGGAGAGGGGAGTTTTGAGTGACACTTGCTGACCCAGGTGGTGTGGGATAGAGCAGAACCTACACTCCCCTCCTGGTGCCCTGCCCAGAGGCCCTGGGCTGCTGCTGTGGTGCCCACAGTGTTCAGGTGAGCAGGCAGGCGCCTGGCAGCAGGTACTGGGTATCTGTCCTGCCCACACATTGCTCTCGGCCCTGCCTAGCGGGTCTGTTCTCTGGGTGGCAAGTCAGTCAGCTCGTTGTTCTCAGCGAGCTGCACTTTCTTGCATATCATTCTCATCTCCAAGAAGGCAGTGAGGGCCCTGAGAGGCTCGTCCCGCCCTGCACCCTTTGGGACTGACCCTGCTGCGGTCATCTGGCCATGGTGGTGCCCATTTCCTGACAGCCCTCTGCTGGAGGGTTCAGCCTGTGGGAACAAAGTCCTCTGTGTCACAGCCCTTCCCACGGGGTCTGGCCTCCGGAAATGCACTGTCCTTGACGAGGTTGCACCTGGGAACTGGGAGAAGAGGGACCCAAAGACTGATGGGCTCCTGCCCGCACAGGGTCGGGCTCTAGAACACCCGTCCCCACGCATCTGTGGACTCCCTCCCTGATGTCTTCTTTTTTTTTTTTTTCCCTTTTGCTTTTTGGGCTACATCTGGCGATGCACAGGGGTCACTCCTGGCTCTACCCTAAGGAAGTACCCATGGCGGTGCTCAGGGGACCATATGAGATGCCTGGAGTCAAACCCGGGTCGGCTGCGTGCAAGGCAAACACCCTACCAGCTATGCTATGCCTTCCCCCTCTCCACTGTTTTCTTTATTTTTTTTGCTTTTTGGGTCACACCCGGTGTTGCACAGGGATTACTCCCTGGCTCATGCACTCAGGGATTACTCCTGGCGGTGCTTGGGGAACCATATGGGATATGGGATGCTGGGAATCGAACCTGGGTCAGCGGCGTGCAAGGCAAATGCCCTACCCGCTGTGCTATCACTCCAGCTCCGTCCCTGCTGTTTTCTGAGTCAGCTCTTGTGGCTGCTTTTGTGGTGTTGGGGGGGCCCACCCACAGTACTTTGGAGCCTTCTGCGTCCTCCTCAGCCTCGTCTCTGCCCGTTGGGTCTCATGGTCAAAGTCTTTTTCCATCTCTGCCCAGGAGTGATTGCTTTTCTCCTCAGCACTGTTTCTCAGGCGAACCTTAGCTGGAACGTGGTTTGAATCTCAGATCTGCTGCTTGCTGGTGTCAGCTCACCGTGTCACTATTTCTTTCTGTACAGAAAGCCGCAATTAAGTATGACTGAGAAGCATTGGTTGTATATGTATGATTCCTGTCCAAGTGTCTGTGTAAATGGGAACAAAAGCAGAACTAGTATAGGGGCCTGTGGGCATTGTGGGGATAGTGACATTGTGGGCACACAGGCACAGTGATAGTAGGGCACAGTGGCACTGTGGGCCCAGGGGCTGTGGTGGGAGCCTTTTCCTGCTCTGTCCTGCTGGGCCTGTCTTTGCTGCTCTGTCTCTGCAGGAGCCTGGAAATCTGCTCCCAGTTATGCATCCCAATCTCTAGTTAAATAATTTAGACTTAGAAGACTTATTTGGACCCTGATTCTTCCAGATTTTGAGAGTTTTCAGTTTATCCGAGAGCTCAGTCCCCTGCAGTGAGTCCTTGTTTTCCCCTAGTGTTTTACCTACAACACATGAGTCTGAGAGTGATACTAAGAATTATAAAATGTATACAAATAAAATATTCTTTTTATTCCTTCTGACTTCTACAGTTTCATAAATTTCCCCCTGAACTTTAAATTACAAGTCTAATTTAGATAACTTTTTCATATTAAAGCTGTTTCATAAATCCTGATGGCTTATTTTGATAACAACTATTTTTTTGGATAAGACAGCTGCTTTTAAAATGTATTTTTCTTTTTTTTTCTTTTTTTTTTGCTTTTTGGGTCACACCTGGCGATGCACAGGGGTTACTCCTGGCTCTGCACTCAGGAATCACCCCTGGCCGTGCTCAGGGGACCATATGGGATGCTGGGATTTGAACCCGGGTCGGCCGCGTGCAAGGCAAACGCCCTACCCGCTGTGCTATCTCTCCAGCCCCTTAAAATGTATTTTTCCTACATTGAAAAAATATATCTAAAGTACAGATTGGTGTACTAAATTTTTTGATAAAAAGCAAAAATCTAGTTTTAAGTTTCAAGAGTAAAGTTCTCTTTGGCATTCTTAGATTTAAGAAGTGGCTAAATGATATTTGTAGAAAAGATCAAACCTCTTATGCCTGAGGGAAATTTTCATGCCTGAACTAGCAAACAATGAATAATAAAAATTTTGGGGGAAATTCAAGTATTTCTTTTAAGTAAAGGAGCTGCCAGTATAAACCAGTGAGCTTTTACATGAAAAATAACAGGTAGAGCGTTTGCCTTGTACGTGGCCAACCCAGGTTTAATCTCCAACATCCCATATCGTCCCCCAAGCACTGCCAGGAGTAATTCCTGAGTTGAGAGTCAGGAGTGACCCCTGAGCATCACTGGGTGTGACCCCCCCCCAAAAAAAAGGCATCTTGGGGCCAGAGCAGTAGTACTGAGAGTAGGGTGCCTGCCTTGCATGCAGCTGATCTGTGTTCGATTCACTGTACCTATATGGTTCCCTAGTGGGGCTCAGGGTACAGAGTCCCTGAGTACAGCAGAGACAGGAGTAAACCCCGAACATAGCTGAGTGTGCCCCCCACCTCCCAAACCCACACATCTTAGGAGGCACAAAGTTATTAAGAAAGAATGACTTCAGAACAAGAAGATACCGTGCAAATAGGTAGGTTTCTCTATATAGGTTGCTTATGCTGGGAAATTTTATTTTTATTTATTTTGTGGTGGTAGTAGTCGTGGTTGGGCTGGCAGTGCTGGGTGTGAGACCTGATCTGAACCACTTTTGGCCGAGTGCATCACAAGTGCTGTATTCCCCTGCTCTTCAGCCCTTTGCTGGGGAGTTTTAATGTCACCTTTTCTCAGACACCTAGAGAAACAGAGGGATGACAATCCAGTCCTGAGGTCAGTGTGCTAGGAGCCATTGAGATGAAGGATATATTTATTTTCTTCTGTATATTAAGAAGAAGGGGCAATATTGAAGCAAAGAAGAGTGCTGAAACAATAATAATGAAATATTTCTGCTTTGATCTGATCAACGTATGTTCTTCAAAAAGTGCTGAAACAGATTTACTGTTGGACATTAAACATGAGCAGTAGAGACACTGAATTCTGCTTTCTTTTTCACAGATCCTGCTTATACTGTCTTCAAAGCCTTAGTTGAGTCTAGAGAATCTGGATGTATAAAGTAACGTTCAAAAGCTCTAGGTGCCCCTGAGTCAAGAAGCTAGCGCAAGTGGTTAGGCGCATGTGCAAGACCCTGAGCTAGCCCTCTGACCACTAGTTCTGGCCCTGGTGGTCTGAGCATAGCCAAGCCCAGCTCTGCACTGCCAGGTATAGACCCTATTAAAGATTTAATAGAAATAAACAAAACCAAAGCGTTTTATGGAAGATAATATCTAAAAATTCTTTCAAAAAGGATTTTCTCTTTTTTTTTTTTTTTTCTTTTTGGGTCACACCTGGCGATGCACAGGGGCTACTACTGGCTCTGCACTCAGGAATTACTCCTGGCGGTGCTCAGGGGACCATATGGGATGCTGGGAATCAAACCTGGGTCGGCTTCGTGCAAGGCAAATGCCCTACCCGCTGTGCTATTGCTCCAGCCCCAAGGATTTTCTCTTTTAAGGCTGTTCTTGTGGACTTCTTTACTACCTTTCTTTTTTCTTTTTAATTAAAACAATTTTTTTTTTTATTGAATCACAGTGAGATAAATTCTCTACTGTCTTATAAACCAAGTTGAATTTCTTCCAGACTGAACAGGTTATCAGACCTGAGTCTCACCACTGATTCACAGTTTTCTCGGCATGTCATTGAATCTGTTTTGCATTGTATCTCCCCATGAGAAGAACAGATGCCTTCTGCACTCACACAGACAGCTAGGTTATTAAATTCTAGAGCTGAGGGAAAGATGCTGCAAGACAGTTTTTCTCAGCCTTGATGCTGTTGATGCTTGGTTGTGGAGTAATCCTAGGTCTGTACACTGCAGTGCAGCACCCCTGGCCTGCCAGGCCAGTGGCAGCAACCAGTCTGACACGTGCCAGTGACCCCAGACCTTTCTAGGTGTCCCATGCATGGCTGTAAGAAATGATGCCAGACGAGCACCACAACCTCTGAGATACGGATTGTAGAGAGAACACGTTGAGGAAATTAGTGAGCTCAAGCAGTAGCACAGGTACAGAAAAGTATGAGGTCAGAAATCATAAAACCACAGTCAGCTGTGACAGAACTAATGAGTTTGGTGGGTGACATAGACAGCTCAGTAGAAGACTTGGCAGCAGCTAAGGGTAAAATATCTTTAAGATGGGATGCAGGAAATCTTTAAAAACAACAAAGGTGGGGGGAAAAGGCTCAATAAATGACTAGTCTGGAGAACTATGAGATGGGTTCAAGAGGAAAAACATAAGAATCATTGGGGTCCCAAGGAGGAGGAAGGCAGTCTTGGAGGAGTATCACTAGTCAAAGATTTCATAGTGAGAAAAACCCAGAGTTGAGGAATTCATGTGTCCAGATTCAAGAGTGAAAGTACTCCACAGCCCATCCCAATCTGACTGCCAACAGCCAAAGGTAGCAATAGAATGTATATTGAAAGTAAGGTCACAGAAGATACAAAGTAAGAAAGTAAACAGTAAATATACAGTAAAGTACACAGTATACAGTATACAGTAAGGTCAAAGAAGAAAACTATGCGAGAGCTTACTTAAGACTCATAGCAGATTTGTCAAGTGAACTTCTGTGGGCTGGACGAAAATGGTGGGATATTCTCAGAAAACCCTCACTAAGAATCCTCTGCTAGCTTGACTTATTCAGAAATGAAGGAATAATACAGTTTCACAGATCAGCAGCACTCAGGAACTTTATAGCCTTGAAATCCAACTTTGCAAGAAGCATTGAAGGGGCTTCTTTAAAACAAGGCAGACTTCATAAACATGGATAACTTCTATAGAATGATGGCAAAGACTCCTTTATATTAATCATCTTGCTGTTAATGGCTTAAGTGCACCAGTCAGGAGACAAAAAATGGTCCCATGGATCAGAAAACCAAAGCCCACTTTCCACTGCTCACAACAGACACATTTGAACAGTCAGGGAAAACACAGATTCAAAGTTAAAGACTGGAAAATGTATTTCAAATAAACAATTCTCTTAAAAAGGCTGGGGTGGCCATACTTATATCAGACAACATAGACTTCAAATTAAAGCAAATGTATAAGGACCAGAAGTGGTCATTTCTTTCTTTCTTTTTTTCTTTTGCTTTTTGGGTCACACCCAGTGATGCTCAGAGGTTACTTCTGGCTCTGTGCTCAGGATTACTCCTGGCGGTGCTTGGGGGACCGTAGGGGATTCTGGGGTTTGAACCTGGGTCGGCTGCGTGCAAGGCAAATGCTGTACCTGCTATACTATCTCCCTGGCTAGGCCATTTCTTTTTTTTTTTTTTTTGTGGTTTATTTATGTTTTAATTTCCCCCCTACACTTTATTATGTAAACACTGCGGTTTGCAAAGTTGTTACAGACATTCAGTATACCAGTGCTAGTTCCACCACCATTGCACCTTCTCACCACCATTGTCTCCAGTTTTCCCAACCACCCGTTAAGCCTGCCCCCGTAGCAGGCCCTCAGTAATTTATTTTATATTGCTTGTTATAATTTGCTAAGAGAATGATCCAAAAATGTTTCCACAGAAGAAAGTTAGTGCAGATTGTTTTTTCTCACCATGGAGCCATTAAACCCCTGTATTATAAGACATTACTGAGATGTTTTTATGGGTTAAGCCTTCTGTGTTGGTATTTTTAAAATCAGATTGGATGCCTTCTATATTCCATCCCATCTAATCTTGTGTGCTTCTCCTGGCTTATCAGTATTGTAGAGTTCGAGGTGTCAATGTGGCTGCATTTGAGGCTGCATGCTCCAGGAATTCCAAAAATTTTAACAGGGTGATAACAGCTGGAGTTAAATTTTTAACTGAGTGGCAGATTTGGGGCTGTGTGTGACTGCCAGGGCTTCTGGAAGTACAGGGAGATGGGGTGAGGTAGCCCATCTCTGATTCCGTGGAAGTCTGGAGATTCTAGTTACAAAGCCCACATACTTGAGTTTTTCAACAGATTAATTTCTGGATGAGGCTAGTCCCGAGCAGTAAAGTCCAGCTAGGAACATGGTGGTGATTGTGGAGTGTGGACGTTTTTGGCTGCTGGGACTCTGTTTGGGGCCGATGCTGGGCGCACCCATCCCTTGCTGGGGGTGCACCAGACAACTCAGACCCTGTACGGGGTCTGGAAGAATCCCTGCAACTTGTTGATCTCTTTTGAAATTTATTTATGAGTTTCTGGATCATAGCCGGTGAATGAGCATATATGGCACCACGAGGTGGTTCATGGGCATGACTCAGGGATGGCCATTTCTTAGTGATTAGGATGCATATATACATTAGGAAGAACTCACACATTCAAACATTTTTGCACCCAATGAGGAATTATAAAATAAAAACTGCTAACAGACTTGAAGAAAGATATCAATAGCAATGTAAGAGTTGTTGAAGACTTCAGCACTATTTTGTCACCTCTAGATAAATCAACTAGACTAAAATTTGTCAGTGGTTTTAAAGAAAGAAATGGAAGAGATGGGACTGGCACATATATATATATATATATATATGTATGTATATATACACATATGCAAGATATTGAAGCAAATATATATATGCATGTACATATATATCACTGTCACTGTATCACTGTCATCCTGTTGCTCATTGATTTGCTCGAGCTGGCACCAGTAACATCTCCATTGTGAAACTTGTTGATGTTTTTGGCATATCGAATATGCCACGGGTAGCTTGCCAGGCTCTGCTGTGTGAGTGAGATACTCTCGGTAGCTTGCCAGGCTCTCTGAGAGGGACGGAGGAATCAAACCCGGGTTGGCCATGTGCAAGGCAAACACCTTAGCCACTGTGCTGTCGTTCCAAAAGTTGAATGCATTCCTTTTTTTTTTTTTTTTTTAATTTCCCCCAGTTGAATGCATTCTTCTCCAGAGCACATGGAACATTCTCCAAGACAGACTACATGTTGGATCACAAAACACACCTTCATAAAACCAAGAAGGTAGAAATTATACCAGCTGTCCTCTCAGACCATGATGCATTGAAAATGGAAGTTAAACACAAACAAATGGTTTCAAACACTTAGAAACCAACTCACGACTGAAAAACCAGTGGGAAAGATAGGAAATCTAAAGATTTTTAGAAACAAATGAGAATGAAGATAGGAGCTACCAGAACATATGGGACACGGCATTAAGTGTTGTTAAAAGGAAAGTTCATAACAGTGCAAGCATTCTTTAGGAAGTAAGAAAAGACCCACATAAATAACCTAACAAAACAGCCTAGGCAATTAGACAAAGATAACCATAAGGAATTGAAAGCAGCAGAGGGAAGTAAGTAGTAAAACATACTGCAAAAATCAATGAACTGGTGTATCTCATGGTGATTCAGTTTTTTTAAAAAAGCTAAATATGTACATTTGTTGTGGTAAGCCACTACACAATTTGGGGAAATTTTGTAACATGGCAATAGATAACAAAAAAATTGTAAACAGCCTGAGTATTTACAAAAACGTAGGCCTCTCAGAATTATATAATACTGTAGACCTTTCTAGAAAACATTAAAACTGGTAAAATTTTATAAAACCTACTTTCCTTGCGCCTTCTAGTTTGTTAATTTCTTCTCCAAAAGTTTTAACATGCTTGCTTGTGGAATATGTCTCCTGTAGAAATATGTTTCTAATGGCACAATAAAAGTCCAAGTAAAATTTAGGTTTACTTTAAAAAAATCAATGAAATGAAAACTAAATAATTCACATGATCAATGAAACCAAGAGCTGGGTCTGTGGAAGAAATAAAATTGACAAAATGGTTTATTAATGAGCAAAACTCACAAAGAAACAAAAGTCTAATAATAAGCAGAAATTAAAAGGATCATCAGGGATTATTTTGAAGATTATTATGCCTTGAAACTGGAGAACCTAGAAGAAATGGGACTCCTATAACCTCTAAAGGTTGAGTTGAGGAAACACAGCTCTTGAACAGGTTAGTTGCTATGAAGTAAAACAAAACAAAATGGTGATCAAAGGTCTTTCTCAAAACAAAAGTCCAGGCCCAAATGGGTTTACCAGTGAATTCTTCCAAACCTTTGTTTTATTTTATTTTTTGTTTTTGGGCCACCCCTGGTGATGCTCAGGAGTTTCTCCTGGTTTTGCACTTAGGAATTACTTCTGCTGGTGCACAGGGGCCTTTAGGGATCAAACCAGCTCTACCTCATGCAAGGCAAACGCCCTACCCACTGTACTGTCACCCCAGCCCTTGCTCCATCCTTTAGAGAAGACCTACTCCCAGCTCTTTTCAGGCTCTCAGAATGTTGAAGAAATGGGGATCCTTCAAACAGCTTCTACGAGGCAAACATCACCTGATACCAAAACCAGACAGGAACATCAGAGAAAAGAAAAATTACAGAGACCTGTGTCTTTGATGAAAGTAACTGCAAAGATCCTTAACAGAATTATTGGCAAACTGAATTCAGAAATACATCAGAAAGATCGTATACTGTGACCAAGTAGGATTCATCCAGGAATGCGAGGATGGTTTAATATATGCAAGTAAATCAACATAGTTCACCTTATTGGCACAAGGAAAAGTAAAAAATCTTATTAATAAATGCAGAGAGAGGGGCCGGAGCGATAGCACAGCGGGTAGGGCGTTTGCCTTGCATGCGGCCGACCCGGGTTCGATCCCCGGCATCCCATATGGTTCCCCAAGCACTGCCAGGAGTAATTCCTGAGTGCAGAACCAGGAGTAACCCCTGAGCATCTCTGGGTGTGACCCAAAAAGCAAAAAAAAAAAAAATAAATAAATAAATGCAGAGAGAGCATTTGGCAAGCTCCAGCACCTACCTGTGGTTAAAATGCTCAATAAAATGGGAGTTGAAGGAACTTTCCTCAATAGTTAAGGCCATTTACCACAAGCCCACAGCAAACATGATACTCAGTGGTGTGAACCAAAAATACCACCTCCCTAAGATCAGGCACAAGATGAGGTTACTCACACTGACCACAAGGCAAGTTACTTTCTAGGTCCCTCCATATAGCAGCAAACTGCATAACTTTATCTTTTCTTATGGCCGAGTAATATTCCATTTTGTAGATGTACCATTTCTTTATTTAGTCATTGTTGGACATTGGGTTGTTTCCTGATTTTGGCTCTTGTGGATAGTTCCCCAAGAAACATAGGGGTTCAAATGTTTTTTTCTCTATTTTGGTTTTGGGCCCTTGATGTATTCCTAGAAGTGGGATTGCTGAGCCAAACGAAAGCTAGGTTTTTAGGAATATCCACATTGTTTTTCAAAAAAGCTGGACCAGTTGACCAGTAGTGAATGAGAGTCCCTTTCTTTCCACGTCCATGCTAGTGCTGGTGGTTCTTGTTCTTTTTGATGTGTGCCAGTTTCTGTGATGTGAGATGATATCTCATTGTTGTTTTAATTTGCATCTCCCTGATGATTAATGATGCAGAGCATTTTTGCATGTCTCTTTTGGCCATTAGTATTTCTTCTTTGAGGAAGTTCCTTTTCATCTCTTTTCCCAATTTTCTGATGGGGTTGAATTTTTTTTCTTGTAAAGTTCTACCAGTGCCTTATATATCTTGGATGTTAACCCTTTATTAAATGAGTGTTGGGTAGTTTCTCCCATTCTATGGGCTGTCTTTGTATTCTGATTATTATTTCCTTTGAGGTGCAGAAACTTCTTAATTTAATGTGGCCCATTTGTTTATCTGTGCTTCCACTTGCGTGGTCATCGGTATTTCATCCTTGAAGATGCCTTTAGCTTCCATGTCATGGAGAGTTCTGCCTACATCTTCCTCTGTGTACCTTATAGCTTCTAACCTAATATCAAGGTCTTTGGTCCATTTTGATTAGACTTTCATGCATGGTGTGAGAAAAAAGGTCTGAGTTCGGTTTTTTTTTTTTTTTTTTTGCTTTTTGGGTCACACCTGGCGATGCTCAGAGCCAGCAGTAGCCTTGAGCATGACTGGGTGTGACCCAAAAAGAAAAAAAAAAGGTGGACTGATCATGTACCTGAAATTCTGTCTTTATTCTGGTACCATGCAGGTTTAATTATTACTGCTTTTACTGCTTTGTAGTACAGTTTGAAGTTGGGGAAAATGACGCCTCCCATCGTCGTCCCCCCCCACCCTGTTCCCCTGGGCCGGATTGCTTTAGGTATTGGTGGGGGAGGGGCAATTATTGTTCCATATAAATTTCAGGAGTCAAGTTTGATCTATTTCTTTGAAAAATGTCATGGGTATCTGTAAAAAACTAAAGCTCGCCGAGGGGGCGCAAGCACTCGCGGGCTCACTGGGCGGCTCTTTCTCACCACCCATGTTCGGTGCCCTGGAACCACTGTGTGTGCTGTCGGTCGAGGGCAGGCGACGGAAGGAAGGCCAGACTGGTTGCTCGATCAGTTTATTTCATTCTTTTTCTCTGCTTCTCTCCCAGCTCTCGATCTCTCTCTGGGTCTCTGGATCTGTCCCCCCAACCCACTCTTACAGCCTAGTTAAATCTCCCCAGCATGGGGCCGGAGCGATAGCATAGCGGGTAGGGCGTTTGCCTTGCACGCGGCCGACCCGGGTTCGATCCCCGGCATCCCATATGGTCCCCCAAGCACTGCCAGGAGTAATTCCTGAGTGCAAAGCCAGGAATAACCCCTGTGCATCGCTGGGTGTGACCCAAAAAGCAAAAAAAAAAAAAAAGAATAAAAATAAATCTCCCCAGCATGAGGGGGTTGAGGTGTACACATAGGTGTGGTCACCATCAATAGGGTTGAGGTTCCTTTCCCTTAGGGGATGCTTCTCCTAGGACTTAATTCTCTTTCAGCAGGAGGATCCACCCAAGGGCGGAGTCCATGAGTGTGTTTCTCTTCTCCTTAGCCAGCAAACATATAAGAATTCATAATATTAATCATTTTGTATGGACACAATAAGAGATGCATTAAAGCTTATGGAATTGCTCTCCTGGGGCCATCTCAATCTCAGACTACAGTGCTCAGGCCAGATCAGTCTTTCCTATCCCTGGCAGGGTCCTAGTCTCATCATTACTTTTGGATCATGACAGCATTTGTCTATGATCAAGCTCTTAACTTATAGTTAAGAATTAGGCACTTTGGCCAGGCCTATTTACTGGAATTTAGTATTTCCAGTTCTAAATTGAATAGAAGTGGTGGGAGTGGGGACCCTTGTCTTGTGCCTGATCTTAGAGAAAAGGCTTTTAGTTTTTCCCAAAGTATGTTTGCTGTGGTCTTGTGGTAAATGGCTTTGACTAGGTTGAGGAAAGTTCCTCAGTTCCTATTTTTTTGCTGTTTTTGTAAATTATTTTAAAATTATGAATAGGTATTGGATCTTGTCAAATACTTTCTCAGCCTCTATTGAGATGATCACGTTATTATTATTTTTTTATTTTATTTTATTGATGTGGACTGGAGTGATAGCGCAGTAGGTAGGGCGTTTGCCTTGCACGCGGCCGACCCAAGTTTGATTCCTTCATCCCTCTTGGAGAGCCCAGCAAGCTACCGAGAGTATCCTGCCTGCATGGCAGAGCCTGGCAAGCTACTCGTGGCGTATTCGATATGCCAAAAACGGTAACAATAGTCCTCACAATGGAAAAACTAGTTAACATGCAAAAAAAGGAAAACTAATTCAGACTCATTTTTAGGGTGCTGGATTATAATATAGTGGGTAGGGCGCTTGTCTTGCATGTCACTGACCTGAGCTCGATCCCCAGTAACTTATATCTCCTCTGAACCCCTCCAGGAATGATCCCTGAACACAGAGCCAGGAATAAGCCTTCAGCACAGCAGGGTGTGGCCCAGAAACTTAAAAACAAAAGAAAGCAACCCTAAAACTCAGCTATCAATAACTTTGTAAATTACAGTTCTTAAATTTAAAAAAAATATTAAAAGACCCCTTTCAATACCATACACAAAAGTAAAATAAAAATGGATTGAAGACCTCATGACCAGACCCGAATTTGTAGATCGTGATGTGGAAAGAAAGTAAAAAACTTTGTCATTGAAACTTGAGGTATCTTCAATAGTTCAGTGCTGCTGGCCAAGCAAACAGAAGCAAAGATAAACAAATGAGGCTATATTAATCTAAGAATCTTGGACTGGAGCGATAGCACAACGGGTAAGGCGTTTGCCTTGCATGCGGCCAACCGGGTTTGATTCCCATATCCCATATGGTCCCCTAAGCACCGCCAGGGGTAATTCCTGAGTGCAGAGCCAGGAGTGACCCCCATGCATCACCGGGTGTGACCCAAAAAGCAAAAAAAAAAAAAAAAAAAAACCAAACCAACTTCATTCAGAAAAGAAATTTGCACTTCTATATGTATTGCAGCACTATTCACAATAGCCAAAATCTGAAAATAAATCAAGAGTCCAAGAACAGGTGACGGGCTGGAGCGATATCACAGCAGGTAGGGCTTTTGCCTTGCACACAGCCGCCGACCCAGGTTCGATTCCCAACATCCCATATGGTCCCCCAAGTAGCTCCAGGAGTGATTCCTGAGTGCATGAGCCAGGAGTAACCCCTGTGCATCGCTGGGTGTGACCCAAAAAGAAAGAAAAAAGAACAGGTGACTGGATAAAGAAACTGGTACATAAACACTGTGTAATACTGTTTGGCTTAAAGAAAAGATGAATTTGCTGCTACCTGGATGGATCTGGAGAGTTTCACGCTGAGTGAAGGAAGTTAACAGGTCAGACTGAATGAGCTCTTTCATATGCGGGATGTTCAGGAACACAGCTGGGGAAGAACAGATGTGCAAAGGCAACAGAAACTGAGAAATGGGTTTGGCCAGAAGGTTGTTGGGGGTCACTGTGGCAGTGGTGGAGGGAAGTGGACAGTGGTGGAGGGCGTGGTGCTGGAATGTTTTATGTGTGAAATCTACCAGTACAGAGGGAGAGAGAGTAAATGTGCTAGTGGCTACTAATGCTGATCAGATAAATACCAATTTAGGGAGCCAGAACAAGAATTAATACAGTTAACACACACCAGCCCAGTTTTGTGGTTTTCCCCTTAGTTTAATTCAGCTTCATTTCATAAAGAATTGGAATCTCTGAACTTTGGACAGTTCTTCCACATTTATCCGTGTTGCTCACTCTCTTCACCCCACCAGCTCCAAAGCTTCCAGGAGAGGCCCCACACTTTTCTTTTCTTGGCTCTTAGCAGGAGCAGCGCCTGCGAGCACTTGGGAGCAGTGATCTGGGACCCTCAGCTTGTACGGTGAGTCGTACCTAGTTTGGAAGTGGTGTATTGGGTGTGGTTCTGTGCTGGCAAAGAGCAGGCGAGCCAGAGCCTGGCTAGTGAATGAGGGTCCTCGCCCCCTGGCTTCCATCTGTGCTTCCAGCAGAGGCAAAATCTAACGTATGGTAGCAGTGCTTAGTAAATTCTGTGTGATGGTTTTATTCTGTTGAATTCCATTCTGCTGTTTCAGTTTATTTGGGTTTAGTACAGTGAAATTTAGGTTTGACCTGAAGGGGAAGATAAACAAAAGGATATGAAAGCGCAGATTAGAGAAAATTGTTGAAAGGAACTTGGCGTACGTCGGAACTCGTGGAGCCTTCAGAGTCAGGGGCGTGTTCCGAGCATCTGCGTTCTAAGGGACGCTCGGGCTCAGTGGGAGCGTTGCATGTCAGTGTGGCCTCCTTTGGGAACCCTTCTTACTTATTCATTTATTTAGGTTTTTTGGGCCATTCCCGGTGTTGCTCAAGGCGTACTCCTGGAGATCACTCCTGGCAGTGCTCAGAGGACCATCTGGGGGTGCCCAGATTTTGTTCTTTGCTTGGCCAGGTGCACGGCAAATGCGCTACCCATTGTTCTGTCATCGGCCTCAAGAGAACCATTTTTAATCTTTTGGTGCTGGGGTTTAGACCCTGAGTGGACCTGCCCTGCCCCACTGAGTGATGCCCAGCTCAGTTCCTTAGCTGAATCTTCTCTTTCACAGCCCTTTGGAAATTTCAGACTTTTGCAGTGTTGATAATCTCAGTGCTCACCATTGAAAGTACTTCTTTTTCATTGTATCACTGTATCACTGTCATCCCATTTTTTGTTGATTTACTTGAGCAGGCACCAGTAATGTCTCTATTACACTCATCTCTGAGATTTTAGCAGCCTCTCCTTACTCGTCTTTCCCAACTATGGAGGCTCCTTCAGGGTCAGGAGAATGAGACCTATTGTTACTGTTTTTGGCATATTGAATATGCCATGGGTAGCTTGCCAGACTCTGCCGTGAGGGTGGGATACTCTTGGTAGCTTGCCAGGCTCTCCGAGAGGTATGTATATATCTGTTACTGTATTTGGGATATGAATATGCCACAGGGATCTTGCCAGGCTCTCCTGAGTGGGCAATAGACTCTCTGTAGCTTGTCAGGTTCTCCAAGAGGGAGAACTAGGCTATTATATGTCGTGCGGCTGCTCTCTTCCGGGAGCTTGGTTTTATAGTCTCTGGATGTTGGCTGTTGATGGGATTACACGGCGAGGGCAGTTTCTGGGTGTGATCGCCGAGCTACTGGGAAATGGGGACTCTAGGTGGGAGAGGCCCAGTCCCGACCCAAGCAGCCTTGGAGATCTCGGCCCCGGCTCCCGCACACCTGGGTTCCTCTGCTGGTTTCTTCATGTGTGAGGCTCGTCTGAACATGTGGAGAGTGGCCTTGAGCATTATACTTCTTTTTCATCTATTAAAATCTTTGGGTTGTGACATAGCATGTATAAACCCACAGTATCAGGGACCATAGAGGCAGCTCGGAGGTGAGGTGCTTGCCTTGTGTGTGGCAGGCTCTGGTTCAAATTCCTGACACCGCTTGTGTTCCCCTGAGCCGTGCTGGGGGTCACTCGTGAGCAGAGCCAGGAGTATATGTAGCCCCTGAGCATTCAGGGTGCTCACCCCACTCCCGTCCAGATTCAGAGTGAAAAAGCTTGAAGTCCCAAAGTAAGGCTGGTGGATGGACTGAGATTAACCTAAACAGGGAGCCACCAGCCGTTCCCGCATCACCTGGAGGCTTTTCCTTCTTCCTGGCACGTTCATCAGGGAAACTAAAGTTGCAGCCCGTGTGGTTCTTTCCACAGGCATCGCTTTCCTCTGGGAAAACTAGGAGAGCAGGAGGCAGCTCCGGTGGGCCCAGTGCTTGGGAGAGTGAGCGTGGAGGCGGGAGGCTCAGCTGTGCAGAGGACGTGTGGCATTGCTAGGACTCGCAGCAGATGAGGCGAGGCGACAGGGAGGCCTGTTGCAGAGCCGTGGGCGCCGGGCAGGAGGGGGACAGCCACACCATTTGGGTCTGGGACACATGATTATTTTTTACTGTTAGAATCTATGGACAGTGTAAATTTGGTAAATACTGGTTCTGGAGAGAGAGTACAGCAGGGAAGGCGCTTATCTTGTACATGGGTGACCCAGATTTGGTCTGCAGCACCACATATGGTCCCCCTGAGCACCAGGTATGGCCCCAAAACTAACGAAAAATAAATAAAAGTAGTTATACATAATTACTAGGACATTGATGCAATAATTTAACTTTTTTTAAAAATTTTATTGAATCACCAAGTGGAGGGTTACATAGTTCTCAGGATTATGTCAGTTATACAATACTCAAACACCCTTCCCTTCACCAGTGCCCATCTTCCATCACCAACCCCCCCCCAGTATACCTGCCGCCCCCTCCCACCTCCCCAGTCCCCACTCTTGTAAGTGATAAGTTTCACTTCGTTTACGCTTTATCTCGATTACATTCCATGTTTCAACACACAACTCACTACCGTTGTTGGGGTTTCCCCCCAAAAAGAAAAAGACAGTCCTATTGCCAAGGAGGCATTTGATTGTTCTCCATTGCTAAGAATATAGAGATATTAAGTCCCGCTGTTTGTTACATAAGTTTTCTTTTTCCCCCTTACCCCGCGCCACCGAGTTCACGCCTGTTTAGTAATCGCCACGCTGTCTGACAAAGGGAAAAAAACCGAAAAGGATGGTTATTTCCTGTCATCAGCAGGCGTGGGGCTCTGGCTTAGTTGATAGTCTAGTAGAGTGTCTGCAAACAGTTTCTGGAACCAAAGGTCTTGCGCTGGTATCGGCTCTGGCTCGAGATTCCACCAGCGTCCCGCTGTTCCATGTACATAATTTTTTCCCTTATATCCCATTCCCACGCCACCAGGTCTGTTTGCTTAATGGACATCACACTATGGTTGACGCCACGCCGCGTTTCTTCCCGAGAAAGAAGAGTATTTCTTCTCAGCCGGCGTGGGGATATAGCTTAGTTCAGTCTAGAGAGATGGCTACCACTTTGATTGCCTTCAATATTTCAGCAAAAGACTTACTATTCTTGTTAGGATCTCCCACAAAAGTCCGGCCCATTAAAAAGGAACCATTACATATTGCTGATGCTAAGATGACATTAGGTTTTGGGTTTCTGTATAAAGTCCAGGGAAAGTACAACCAGAAATAACATCACTGCAAACTTTTACCCTTTTATGGTGCTCATAAGATGGAGAAACCTAGAGAGAGGCTCGGCGTCTCCATTTTGCGCTCAGAAAGCCTCGGACCCTGCGCTGTGCTCGGGAGGAAGGGGTTGAGAGAGAGAGGTTAAGAGAATTGGGGAATGCCCGGTTTCCACTGTCTCAGCCCGCCGTGGGTTCTCCAATCCCGTGCCGGAATTAGTTCAGTGGGCTGCTTGGAGTCCAAGGGCGCTCCCTTGGGCTCTTCCATCATGCTCGCGCCACAGCAGGGTCCAGAGGAACGCACACGTGGGGGAGGTGGGTTTAAGTATCTATCTGCGGTGGGCGGGGGTCACCGCCCCCACCCCCGGGGTCTTAATTTAACGTTTTGATATGCTTACTACCTGCAATTTTCCTACTTATTTATTTATTTATTTTGCCTTTTTTTGGGTCACACCTGGAGATGCACAGGGGCTACTCCTGGCTCTGCACTCAGGAATTACTCCTGACGGTGCTCAGGGGACCAAATGGGATGCTGGGAATCGAACCCGGGTTGGCCGCGTGCAAGGCAAACACCCTACCCGCTGTGCTATTGCTCCAGCCCCTCCTACATATATATTTAGAAATAATTTTCAGTTTATATTCTGCATGTACTTTGTGTCTCTTCTTTCCCTTCCTCAGAATTCATTCCAGGGACCAGAGAGGTAACAGTGGAGAGGGCACTTGCCTTACACAGTTTTGTCTCAGTTCCCTTCCTGCACTCCAGATGGTTCCATATGGTCCCCACACCTACAGCAGTGATCCCTGAGCACAGAGCTAGGAGTAAGCCCTGAGAACTGCTGGGTTTGGCCCCAAAACAAAATATCTTATTATTTTTTTCATTTCTATGTTTTCTTTGCTTTAAGGTTAAAGTAGTGAGTTTCTTTACTCTCTGTCTTTTGTGCCCCTGGCCTTACCTTGCCTTTCTTCTGTGTCCTCAGAGCTCCCACAGGGCAGCTGCCTCGGCTTGTCAGAGCTGCTTCATGGCCCTGGGCTCGCTGTGACTGAAGCAGCCCCTGGTTTCAGTTGCCTTCCTTCTGCAGCTGCTGGAAGGGGCGGGCCTGAGAGCCGAGGTGCAGTTGCTCCGTGGACTGGGTGGTGGTCAGCAGCATGCAGCCTGCGGGGGATAGATGCAGGAACGAGCAAGCATCAGAGACAGAGGTCTCTTTTCTTTTCTTTTTTTTTGCTTTTTGGGTCACACTCGGCAACGCTCAGGGGTTACTCCTGGCTCTGCACTCAGGAATTACCCCTGGCGGTGCTCAGACCATATGGGATGCTGGGGATCGAACCCGGGTCAGCCATGTGCAAGGCAAACACCCTACCCACTGTGCGATCGCTCCAGCCCCCGGAGGTCTCTTTTCTTTGTTCTTAAAAATTCATGCTTGGAGTGAATGTTCGAAAGTCCAGTAATGATTCTTTCCTCTCTGCTTTCTCTTGATTTTTGAGTGACGCTGGGGGTGCTCAGGGGCTACTCCTGGCTTGGTGCAGGGAGGGCGTGCAGTGCTGCACTCCCACGTGCAAAGCTGTGCTCCAGCCCCTTCAGCCTGGCCCTGGGTTCTTTCCTCTGGGACACACCTTTGAGCCCTGAGCATGCTTTCCGAAGGCGCTGCTGTTTTGGGTTTTTTTTTAATTTTTGGGGGTGTGTGTATGGATGGGCCCCACCCCACAGTGGGTTGCTTGCGGCTGTGCTTGAGGTCATGTATTGTCAGGGATGTATCCAGGGTAGACTCCATGCAAGGTCACCGCTTACGCTGTATACTCTCACTCCAGCCAGAACTGCTGTTCTTGACCTAGCACACAAGTCCAGGGCATCTTCATCCTCCCGGTTGGAGTGATCTAGAAGAAGGGTGCTGAAGGTTGGTGCCCCTGCCGCCCCACCCTTCCCCTTTCATTGGCACCTGGACCCTCCAGTCAGGAGCCATCTCCCCGTGGTCACTCACCTCCCCTGGACCTACACTCAGGAGCCATCTCCCCATGGCTCATCTCCCCGTCCTTCCAGGTGATGTTCCTAGCTAGGTGGGAGAACCCATGGTTTTGGAACTCTGTAGGCCTCAGGACAAGCTTAGTAGCATCGGTGGGGGTGGAAATACTTCCTTTTCTTATTAGGTAGCAGATCAGAGTGGGACTGAACCAGCTGCCACTCCTCACTCTCATCTGCAGAAACCACGTTTCCCCTCCTGGGGCGTGGGTGCAGCCTGCAGCTAAGTGCCTGGGATGCCAGAAGAGGGAGAGGGGTTTGGGGCGAGGTTATTGAGGCCTGAACTCACCGACGAAAATGTGGGTCTGGGCGCTGCTGCTCAAGCCAGGCAGGCAAAGGCGGGGCTCAGGGCAGCTTCAGAGCAGTGAGGCTAGACTTTCGTCCTAGCGAGTGCGTGGTCTGCACCTGGGGGAATGTCTGGCGCACGGCGGGGCTGTCAGGGCATGGGCATTGGAAGCTGGAGTCTTGGTCTTGCCTCCTGCTGTTCAGGGCTTTGGATATATCAATGGAGCCGTGTGGTCTGTATGGCATTGGGTCTGTAAGGTTTTGGGCATGTATGGCTTTGCACATGTGTGTGGCATGGATATGTACATTATTGGCCATATGTGGTGTTGGATCTATAATGGTATTGGATCTATGTAGTATTGGCTCTATATGGTGTTGAATCTGTGTGGTATTGAATCTGTGCTGTTGGGTCTATATGGCATTGGTTCTGTATGGTATTTGGTCTGTGTAGTATTGTGGTGTTGGATCTGTATAGTATTGGGTCTATATGGTATTGGATCTGTGTGGTGTTGGATCCATGTGGTATTGGGTCTGTGTTGTATTGGACACACTGGAAGCTATGCCTCCTCTTAAGCTCGAATTGGCACATTGTCACATGGTCTATTCAGAGCACATCATGACTTGGTTCTTCTAGGGTAGTATTAATTGATGCAGTATCACAGTATTTTAACCTAGAGGTTTCCCGTTTAATGATTTAATTCACTTCCTCTAATTTTAAAAAAAAATTAAATTTGAAAAGTAGTATCAATTGAAAAATAGTCTTATGCATATGTATGTAGCACTGTCCTAGCACTATTGTCCCATTCATCTATTTGCTCGAGCAGGCACCAGTAACCTCTTCATTGTGAGACTTGTTACTGTTTTTGGCATATCGAATACATCACGGGTAGCTTGCCAGGCTCTACCATGCGGGCGGGATACTCTTGGTAGAGCTTGCTGGGCTCTCTGAGCCGCGTGCAAGGCAAATGCCCTATCCGTTGTGCTATCGCTCCAGTCCATGCATATGTATAGCAAAAAAAAAAAAAAAAAAAACCACAAAAAAAAACAGGTATGTTTTCTTACACTGGCACTGTTTTATCACATACCTAATTTAGTAGCAGGGAGACAAGTTTGGTTTATTTTCTGTCTTTCAGTAGAACTTTTTGTCTGTCAAATTCGTTCAACATAAATCTAAAATTGAACTAAATTTAGTATACAAAAAATGTAGCTTCTTTTCTTTGCTAGACTGAACTACAACTGTTAACAAGCGCTGGCCTTCTGCAGCTGATTCTAAATCAGGCTGCTGCCAGCAGAGTGAGCGTCACCAGGAGAGGCCCGTGTGGGGTGACTTTCGGGGCTTCCCTGGCAGATCCAGGCTCTCCATGGTTCCATCCATGGAGCAGGCCTGAAGGGGGCATGTGCCTCCCTGCCCCTTGCGCGGCCCGGCGGGTGTTGCACAGTCGGGGATGACCCAGCCCCTCTGGGTCCCTAGAAGGAAGGTGCCCTCAGGTCTCTCCCCCAGAGGCCAGCTTCCTCCACCACCTGCACCCTGCCCTGGCCAGCTCTGCTCGGACAGTCCTGCTGTCCGTATGGCCTGACCCCTCTAGGGCGAGAGCTGCTTGGAGTATCAGCAGAGACCACGTGGGGCGGGAAATTCCCTTCCCTCACTGTAGCAGGTGACAAGATTCAGAACTTGAGTGCCTTGAACTTGCCGACTGCTCCCATTGAGCACTTGTGAGTGCCCCAGAGGGCACAACCCTTCCCAGCACTCTCCAGAGGCTAGAGTGTGGGGAAAGCACGTTGGTTTTACTTTCTTTCAATGGAACTTTTTGGAATTCCACTCACTGGAGCAGTCATGGAGCGTTCATACTGCCCATGACCCTCTGTGAGCTCTGGGCAGGGCTGTGGACCGCAGAGTGGGGAGAATCTCCCCGCCCCCCCCACCTCGGTTTGAGATTTGGAAATAGTTTCTTTCTTTTCCTCTTCTTCCCTCCTCTCCTCTCCCCTCCCCTCCCCTTCCTTCCCCTCTCCTCTCTTTTTTGCAATGCTCAGAGATTACTCCTGGCAGAGCTTGGGGGACCATATGGGATGCTGGGAGTTGGCCCCCTGCAAGGCAACCCTACCCGCTCTACTGTCACTGCAGCCCCTGGAAACAGTTTCTAAGAGGAAGTAAGCACCGGGGCAGTGGATGGAGCCTCTGCATCCACCAGGTGACTTGTGCCAGGGCTGCTGACCTCGTGCTGAGCAGGAGCTTGGTCCTGAGGACACCCTTCACTGGACACTTGCCGGAGCTGCTGGCGTCTTTGCAGACTTTGCAGTGACCCCTCCCATGCCTAGCACAGCTTCCCTGCTGGTCTTGAGGGAAAGTTAGCGAAGTTAGTGGGAATGGAGGCCCGAACAAGGAATCTGAAGCTGTGTTTGCTGTGTGGTTGCTATGTCTGTGACTCGTGTTTATCTTGGCGGGTGCTCCTAGCAGCCCTTGGCCCTCGGCCCTGCAGTGTTGGGGCCATCAGGACGGTACACAGTGGTGCTTGGGGGCCGTGTGGCTCTGGGGTCCAGCGGGCATGCATTCCAGTCCTTTGAGCTGTCCCCAGCCCCTCGCGATAACTTTCCACATTGCACCATGACTTCCCAAGGCCCACACTCAGCCATGGCTGGGGTTGCATGTCGTCTATCCCTTGCGTGTGCTGTGCAGAGCCTGTGCTGGCAGCCGGACCTCACGCCTGGGACTGCGCCCTCCCACAGAGCAGCTTCTCTGGCCATGTCATTGGGCTTGGCTTTCTCGTTCCTTCTCTGCCCCTTCCCGACTCGGAGACAGCGCTGCGTTCATGTCCGTGGGAGCCGTTAGCCCCCGTGCTTGCATGCTTTGAGCTCGGGGCCCGTTCGTGGAACAATCTTTCCAGTTCCCCATGTGACCAGCCTGTGAGCCTCGTGAAGCGGAGGACACATCTCCTTGACCTTTCCACGTGGTTGTCCCCGGTCAAGGTCAGCTCTTCCCTGGGGCCCCGTCCCTGTGTGTTGGGCTGCCTGCTGGGCACACAGGCCGGTGCCAGGCGAGGCCCTCTCTGCCCGCCCTTGCGCCTCCACACCGGCACAGCTCACACACAGCCTGTGTTTGTGCAGACGGGCTGCCGGGGCAGAGAGCCTGCCCAGAGTTCGCCCGGAGTGCAGTCCGGGGGCAGGTCGGGCGCCTTGTTCTGAGGAGGTTCTGGTGCTGGGATGAAGGCGGTGTGCAGAGGCAGCTGCTGGAGGCTGTGAGGCCGTGCCAGAGTCCTCTGAGCCGTCTGGACGGGGACAGGAAGCCATCTCCCTGGGAAAGATGCGGCCTTTCTTGTGTATCTGGCGTGAGAGCTGGTGGTACCTGAAGCTCCTGCGCCTGGGCACAGGCCTTGGGGCCACCCTGGGCTGCCCCAGCTCTGCCCAACTGAATCAGGCAGGTCACAGTTGCGTTTTTCTGGGAGACTGGACAGCTGCTGGGTCAGGCTCCACCAGCGGCCTGGCTCCTTGGACGCTGGCCGCTAGGTCAGCTCCTGCTGCTGACCTTCTGCCTTGGGTCAGCTGGGCTGAAGCGTTGGTATTTTCTTTTCGCTCACTAGTTCAGGGGGCCCGGGGTGCATCCACAGTGCTCTGAATCCATCCTTCTCCCTCCCTGTCTTGTCTGGTGTGGGGACGGGCGAAGAGGTGGTTTCTGCTGGGCCTGGGTATCTGTCTTTTTCCAGATCTCTGCTTTTCTGCTCTGTCCACGGGGGATCTTCATGGCTGCCCCCTGACAGAGGGAATCGGCAGGTGCTGCATTCTGAAGTGCATTTCGTTTTTAGGCTAGAGCTTGTCTGCCCTGGTGGTGAGTCTCAGGACGTGGCCAAGCTGCGTCTTACTGACAGTGTCTAAGTGCGTCCTCCCCACACCTGTCCACGGGCATCCATGTGTGCACACATGTGCCCTCAGGGCTTGTGCTCTAGCCGTGGTGCTGCAGGACTGGCCTCTCTGTGGGTCCGGTCAGTCTGTTGCTGTTTGTGGGGCCGCAGGCCGTGGTGCTGCGCTCAGGGCACCTGGCTCGGGTGTCTGGAGGTCAGGTGCAGGAGACGTTGCATGTGGCAGAGCCGCTCTGGGGACCCAACTTGGAGACTCCTGCTGGCAAGCCAGGCGCTATAGCCTCTGGGCCTCCAGTGTACTCACCTTGCAGTGCTCAGGAGCTGCTGCTCCTGCCTCTGTGCTCCTGGCTGGTGCTGGGATTCTCAAACCAAGGCTGCCACCTCAAGTGCTGAGCTCCTGCCCTATCCCGGTGGCCCCCAGGCGTGTCCTTCCTGTGGGAGAGGCTTGACCAGATGTACCTTTCTCAAGCCATTGACTCTGGCTGTGGGTGTACTTTGAGGTCACTTTTCCCCATTCTAAGTGTCCTCTCTCAGGAAGTTCTATGAAATGACCCGATTTTGAATCCAGGCTAGGGCGTGGTGCGGGCCCCGTGTGTTCTGAGGTGGTGCTTTCTGTTCTCAGTGTGCCTTGCTGAGGAGGATGTGATGTGGAGGATGGAATTTGCAAACCCATGATCGGACCCGACATCCTAAGGACACCCCAGGATCACCAGACACTGGGTCTCACCGCTCGGCTGCCTCACAGGAAGGTGCTGCTTGCTTGTGACCCTGAAGCAAACATGAGGTGCCCAGGTGCTCCCATTTCTGAGTGAGGCCTCGGTTGGCCCCACCTAATTGGCCTGGTCCCCTGGCCCTCAGAGCGTGGGCTGCCGCAGCCCCACCACACGCATGGATGGGGCAGAGAGCCTTGAGTCCAAGTGCCCTGCTGTCCAGGGAGGTGGGCGATCCTGTGGCGAGTCATTTTCCCCACCGGGTGGGGTCACAACTGGTGATCTTCCAGGGCTCTCAGGTGCATATTCCAGTGAAGAGAGCTGAGGGAGAGGGTGGCGAGGTTGTGTTTGTGGCTTTGCAGTGGGTGAGGCTAATATGCCCCTCTCCCCCTGATGCTGTTACTTGTGGGGGGCAGGGGGTGATGCTATGATGTTGGCGCCCAGGGCTCACCAGGGCGCTCCACAGGTGCTCCCCAGCTCCTGTGTGGGCTGCAGGTCGCAGCTCCTGCTGTGGTGCTGACGGGTGGGTCTGACCCTCTTGCACACACCCGGAACTCACTTGCAGCACCAGAGAAGACAGCAGAACTGAGGGTCATGCCTGCTGCCGTGTCCCCGGGGCCTTGGCTCACGGTCTCAGGCTTGTAAGACAGGTCTCCTCGGGCCCTATTGCAGGGCACCTACAGATGACAGTGGTGCAGACGGAGGGTCATGGCATGGACTAGGGGCCAACCTGTAGGATGGGGGCCACGGGAAGGAAATGAGTTTGGAAGAGGGTCACGGGCAGAAAAAGGTCGAGACACTGCTGCGGACCAGGACGCTGTCCTCTGGCCCTGACCTGTCCATCTGCCAGTTTCACTTGTGACCGATCACTTTCAGGTGCCTCCCTGTGTTGCAGTGACTCTTACAACGCACTCACGCAGTGACACCACCAGCAGGGCCAGAGACAGACCTGGGCGCAGGCCGCATGGTCCCCACATTGACTGTCTGTCCTCCACAAGTACAGGCGTTTTCTTCCCGATCTGATGGCTTTTTTCAGAGTGTCTTTTCAGGCCCTTTTCAGTGCTCGGGGGACCATATGGGGTGCCAGGAATCAACTGGGTTGACTTGGTAGTGCAAGGCAAATGCACTACCCTATGTAGTATCGTTCCGACTCCCAGTCCTCATTTTTCATTCAGTTCATTCAACCTGTAGATTCTTGATTTCCTTTTTTGTTTTGTTTTTGGGCTTCACCTGGTTTGGCTCTGCCAGGGCTTACTTGTGGCTCTGCATTCAGGGATCACTGCTGGCAGTGCTTTGGGAGCTCCACGGGGTGCCAGGGATCAGGCCTGGGTCATTTGTGTGCAAGACAAGTGTCCTTCCTGATGGACTATCTCTCTGGCTTATTGATCTTCATCTTTCATTCTGTTGTCTTATTTTTGAGTTTTTTTTAAAAATTTGGAACATTTTAAGATTTTTGTCACATGGTTTTGCTGCATTTAATAAAAATGTCATGTAATAAAATCTTAAAATTGTATTTATTTTTTGGTGTTTGGGTCACACCTAAGAAACTCCTAACTGCATTCAAGAATCACTTCTGGGAGACCATGTGGGATGCCAGGTATCTAACCCGGGCCGGCCTCATGTAAAGCAAGCACCTTATCCGCTGCACTCTGGCCCTGATAATCTTTCTTAGTATGTTAGTGTAATGAATTGCATTATTGGTTTTCACATGTTAAAACAACCGTGTATTCTTGGGCTAAACCTCCATTAGTTTCTTTAAGATTCAATCTGGAATTTTTTCATCTGTGTTCATGAGATATGCTGGAGTGTTTCCTGGCTTCGTGCTGGTGTAGGGGGATGCTGGGTGTGGAATGAGTAAGTTGGTCAAAGTTCTTCTCTTCACTGTTCTCCAAAAGTTTTTTTCTTTAAGCATTCACTTTGGATTCATCAGTGAAGTTCTTTGGACCTGGGATTCCCGTTGTTTGGAGCCTTTTACCTGTTAATTGTGTTGTTAGTTGTGTTGTTTAATAGCCAAAGATACTAATTTTATTCATTTACTTCTTCCAGACTGCCAAGTGTATAGGCATTAGCTTGGTCTTAGTATTCCTCATTATTCTTCACTATCTGTACAGTTTCCTCTAATTCCTGGTGCTAATTTATGCCCTTTCTGTTTTTCCCTGATCAGTCGGGAAGAGTCAGCTTCATTCATCTTTCAAAGAATCAAACTCTTGCTTGGTTTATTTGGATTACATTTTTGTTTTTCTGTCTCATGATTTCTGCTTTGAGCTTTATCATTTTCTTAAATGCTAACCCTGAATACTCAGTTCTTTTCTGTTTTCATAATGTAGAAGCTGGGGTTGCCGATTTCATTGTTTTTCCTTTTCTGGTAGAGGCTGTTGGTGCTATACATTTCACCCTGATCCCTGTTCCAGTGGCTCACCGCAGATTCTTTCCTGACTGTTTTCATGTTCAGACATTTCAAAACTACCCACTAATTATCCTTTTGATTTCTTTGATTTATGGGCTATTGAAAACTATTATTTAGTTTCCCAATAGTAAGGATTTTTCAGATACCGTTGTGTTATGTATCTCTAGTTGATTTCATTGTGGTCAGAGAACAGACTTTGTGTGATGTGAGCCTTTTGAAATGTATTGTGATTAGTTTCAAGGCCTAGTTTGGAAGCTGGGCCTTTGTCGTCTGTGGCTTCCTTACGGCCTCCTGACGAGGCCCTGCCATCCCATAAAGCACCGGGCGATATTCTCCTGCTCCTGGAGAAGCCAGTCCACCAGGCACAGTGCCTGTGAGATTGTGCCGTGACGGGGAACTCGCTCTCGGGACACTCTCTTCCAGCTATTCCTGTCAGCCCCCTGGGACCATGTGTGGTTCTGTTCTTTGTGACGCGGCCTGGCCGCCTTTGTCCACTGCCCCCTGATTCCCCTGGGTGAGGTATTTTTAAATCCTCCTGCATGGAGTTTGCTGCATGGACAGTCAGCCCTGGGGCCCTCCCTGCACCACACCCTGACGGCCAGTCCCAGCCCACCTCCTCTGAAAGCCACTTCCTTCTGGTGGGCGGTCACTTCACACGCGTCCTCTGGTGCACTTTGTTACTGAAACAAACCTTAGCGTGCAAAGACCAGGTTTTCTTGGAAGGTCTTTTGCTGTGGAAAATGCAGTGGTTTCCAGCCCGGGCTGAGGTCACCCTGTGTCATGGTGAGCAGCCAGCACTGGAGCCCAGCTCGGCCCAGCTCTGCTCTCTCCTGGGATGAGCCGGGAGCCCCTCCCTGGCCGTGCGCGGTGGGGCAGGGCCCTTGTCTGGCTGAGACACACGTCGCCCGTGAGCTGTGCCTGCGTCTCCCGATCTCAGCGTCCCTCCGCTGTGCCCGGGCGTCTTCGTTGGCCCAGTAGACTGCTCAGTCCTGACTGTGAGTGTTCCAGGCTCCAGAGCTCACTCGTGTTGTGACCTCTTCTTTCTGCCACCTGAAAGTGGTGCAGTAAAATGCTCTTAGCATTAATTACATATGTATGTGTGTATGTGTATGTGTGTGTGTATATGTGTATACATATGTGTGTATATATATGTATACACACACACACACATCTGTCCTAATCTAGAATATAAGTGGGCCGACTGTTTTTCACCGAGAGAAAAGAAAGGAATCCAGCCAGCAGCAGTGGCTCATTTGCTCTGGGCGGGTCAGTGCTCATCGGTCGGAGCAGGGCCTCGGCCGCTCGTGGCTTCTGCTCTGCCTCTTGGCTGCACCGTGACCTGTGGACACAGGAGGTGCTTTACATTCTTCTGTTTTAGAAACTGCTTTACGGTCCTGGTAATGGTAGAGGTTTTTTACATCAGACATTTGAGCACCACCAGAGTGTCCACTTCCCTCCACCATTGTCCCAGTGTCCCCTCTCCCTTCCACCCACCGCTCTGTCCCCCACGTTTCCCCTGAAGTAAGCTTCCTACTGAAGACCAGGAAGTCTTCAGTAGGAAGCCTACTGAAGAACTGACTTGTCAGTTCTTGTTGCCTTTGGGCATTTGATTCCCCTACTCTGCTTTTTTTTTTTTTTTTAAATATATCCTACATTTAATTTTTTAATTTTTTTTTTAAGATTTTGTTTTATTTTGCAGTTATTTTTTTTCTTTTTCCTATCCTGCATTTTAAATATCATTCTGTATCTGTCTGTCTCCTTAAGACTAGCTTTTCTTGGCATGTTGCCCAGGTAGCAGCAGACTGCATGATTCTGTATTTTCGTTGAGTTGAGTCGTCTTCCATGGTGTAGATGTACTGCAGTTTGTTATCCACTTACCTGTTCTAGGCCACTTGGGGTGGTTCAGATTTTGGCTATCATAGATAATGCTGCAGTAAACGTAGGAGTGCACATGTCCTTTCTGAGTGGTTTCTGGACCCTCGGGATATATGCCTGGCTGTGGAATTCTGGAGCATATGGAAGTTCAAGTCCTAGTTTTTTTAGGTTTTATTTTTTTTTCCTGAAGAAGCTGGATCAGTTGACATTCCCGCCAGCAGTGGATGAGGGCTCCCTTTCCCCCTGCACTCTCACTGACACCGGTTGTTTTTGTTATTTTGTATGAGTGCCGATTTTACTGGTGTGAGATGAGCTCTCATTGTTGTCTGGATTTCCATTTCCCTGATGATGGGTGATGCCAAGCACTTTTTCACGTGCTTCTTGGCCATCTGTATGTTTTCTGTGAGGTTTCTGTTCATCTCTTCCTCCTTGTCCGACTGTGCATGGTTTTGCTCCGTTATTGTGTGCCCAGACGTTGTCTCTGGACTCTCAGTTCTACTCTATTGGTATGAGAGTCTGTCCTTATTCCACTGCAACACTTGTTTGTTTGCATCTTTTTTTTTCTTTTTTTTTAACCCCAGCGATGCTCAGGGGTTACTCTGGCTCTGCACTCAAGACTCACTCCTGACACTGCTCAGGGGACCATATGGGATGCTGGGAATCGAACCTGACTTGGCCGCGTGCAAGGCAAACGCCCTACCCGCTGTGCTATTGCTCCAGCCCCATGTTTGTTTTGTTTTTGAGCCACAACTGGTGATGCTCAGGGGTTACTCCTGGCTCTGAACTCAGGAATTACTCTTGGCGGTACTCAGGGGGTCCGTATAGGATTGAACCTGAATCAGTTGTGTGTACAGGCAGATATTGCTTTGGCCTGCCACACTGTTTTGAGTAAAGCTTGAACTCGAGACAGAGAAACCTCCCATCTTCTTTCCCCTAGGGTTGCTTTGCCTTTTTTTTGGGGGGGGGGCATGCTACTATGCCATATAAATTTCATTTCTTTAAAAAATGCCCTGGGGCTGGAGCAATAGCACAGTGGGTAGGGCATTTGCCTTGCACATGGCCAACCCGGGTTTGATCCCCAGCATCCCATATGGTCCCCTGAGCACCACCAGGAGTAACCCCTGTACCCCTGTGCATTGCTGGGTGTGACCCAAAAAGCAAAAAAAAAAAAAAAGTCCTAGTTATTTTATTTATTTTAATTGAATCACCGTGTGGAAAGTTACAAAGCATTCAGGCTTAAGTCTCAGTTATACTATGATCGAACACCCATCCCTTCACCAGTGCACATATTCCACCACCAAGAACACCAGTATACCTCCCCCTCCCCCCTCATCCCCCGCTTGTGTAGATGATAATTTTCTTTTTTTTTTAAATTTATTTTATTCTTTAATTAGTGAATCCCCATGAGGGTACAGATACAGATTCACACATTTTCGAGCTTGTTTTTTTTTTTTTTTTTTTGCTTTTTGGGTCACACCTGGCGATGCACAGGGGTTACTCCTGGCTCTGCTCTCAGGAATTACCCCTGGCGGTGCACAGGGGACCATATGGGATGCTGGGATTCGAACCCGGGCTGGCCGCGTGCAAGGCAAACGCCCTACCCGCTGTGCTATCACTCCAGCCCCTCGAGCTTGTTTTTTCCTCATACAATATTTGCAAACATATCCCTCCACCAGTACCCATTCTCCACCACCAATAAACCCAGTATTCCTCCCACCCCCCAATCCCATCTTCCCCCCCCACCCTACCCTGCCTCAGTGGCAGGGCATTTTCTTTTGTTCTCTCTCTCCATTTGGGTGTTGTGGTTTGCAATAGGGGTATTGAGTGGCCATTGTGTTCAGTCTCTAGTCTACTTTCGGCACGCATCACCCTTTCCGGGCGGGATCTCCAACCACATTTTACTTGGTGTTCCCTTCTCTATCTGAGCTGCCTGTAGCTGATAATTTTCACTTTACTTTCTCTTTGCTTTGATTACATTCAATATTTCAACAAAAAACTCACTATTATTGTTTGGAGTTTCCCCCCCAAAATCAGACCTGCTGAAAAGGAGGCATTTGATAATTTGTTTTCCATTACTGAGAAAGAAGAGATACGAGGTTTTGGATTTCTGTATTTTAGTAACTAATTTCAGGGAAATTTCTGCCAGAAATTGCATCATTGCAAGCTCGTACCTCTCTTTAGTGGTCCTTATAAGATGGCGGTCGCCACACCTTCCCCCCCACCCCCCTGAAAGGAAAAAGCCGAGAGAGAAAAATGTTTCCCCTCCTGGGGCGGCATGGGGCCATGGCTTAGTTCACAGTCTAGAGACATTTCTGCAAGAAGCTGCTGGTACCAAAAGTAGTTTACTGGCCTCCGGGATCATGGTCATCCAGCAACGGAAAGGCCGCACATGTGCGGCCACTCAGGTCACATCTTGGTGGAGAGCCTGTCCTGGTTATTTTTTATAGGAACTGCATTGAACCTGGATAATGCTTTGGGCAAGATTGCCATTTGACAACATTAATCCTTCCAATTAATGAACAAGGGATGTGTTTTCATTTCCTTGTTTTCTTCTTTTATTTCTCTTAGTATGGTCTTATAGTTCTCTTGTATAAGTCACCTCTTTAAGCAAAGTCCTAGGTACTTGATTTTCTGAGGCATAATTGTGAATGGGTTTTAAGAATTCCATCTGTTATTTGCATGTAATAATGCAAGTGTCCTACCCACTGTGCTATCTCTCCAGACGTGGATTTCTTTGCATTGGTTTTGTAAGCTGCCACTTTACTGAAGTCTGTTGCTTCTTAGAGCTTTTCTGTGGACTCTTCAGGATTTTCTTAGTATCATGTCATCTGCAAATGGTGGTAGTTTGATTTCTTCTTATCCTATCTGGATGCCCTAATCTCTCTTGTTGCCTAATCGCGATGGCAAGGACTATAAGTAGTATACTGAATAACAGTGGTGAGAGTGGGCAACTTTGCCCGTGCCTTGGGGAAAGGATTTTAGATTTCACCCTTGAGTATAATGTTTGCAGTGGGCTGGTGAATGGCTTCAGCTCTTGAAGAAAGTTCCTTCAGCTCTCATTTTATTGAGAGTTTTCATCATGAATGGGTGCTAGATCTTGTCCAATGCTTTCTCTGCATCTATCGATAAGATCATGTAATTTTTATCCTTCCTTGTATTGATATGGTGTATTTCGTGTATCGACGTGTATATATGGAACCAATCATGATTCCCTGGGATGAATCCTACTTGGTCATGGTGTATGATCTGTGTGTGTGTGTGTGTGTGTGTGTGTGTGTGGTGCTGCCGTGCCCAAGGTCTGGTCCATGTGCAGTGGGGGACACAAGGTGCTGTCCCTCGTGGTGCATCTCGGGCTGGTGCGTGACGGCTGCAGTGAGAGCAGGTGCAACATGAGCTCATGCAGCGTGAGCAGTGCAAGGAGCTTCCCCACTTCTGGCACTGCCTGCCTGTGCTGGACAGTTCTCCTTATTCCTCCCTCGCCGTGTTGCCTCACTCTGCTGCCCCCTCCCTTCTCCCCTCCCGCACTCTTACCTTCCCTCCTCCTCTCCCTCCTCTCCCTTCTCTCCCTCCTCCCTCTCTGAACCCTTCCCAGCTATTCCTCTAGGCATTTTATCCATATTGGGACTTTTTGGGATTTGGTGTGTTGATGCCTCCCATGGTAAATCAGACCTTTCTGCTTTAGCTCTTTAACCTCTCAGGGATGGGGTGGGGACCCTTCTCCTGACACCCCTGCCCTCTGCTGAGCCCTGACCTGCTTCACCAACCCCATGCTGAGGAGTCTTCCATGGCTGGCTGGCGGGGGAGGCTGACAGACGAGGAGTGCCCTTGGTGGCCAGCGGCCTGGAAACGTTCCTGCTCGTGGACTGGAGAGCGGCACAGTGCTGCTCATGTGCATGAAATGGTGGCGATTCCCTCTGAACTTGACTTTGACAACAAGCAGCAGCAGTGCAGGGAGTGGGCCCCCCCCCCCCCCCCGGGGCTTGCAAGTGTCTGTCAGC
Source organism: Sorex araneus (assembly GCF_027595985.1). Classification (NCBI taxonomy): domain Eukaryota; kingdom Metazoa; phylum Chordata; class Mammalia; order Eulipotyphla; family Soricidae; genus Sorex; species Sorex araneus. Next base: position 154,558,865 of record NC_073304.1, on the reverse strand, counting down.
GTTTTCCGAAGAGCCATAGCCAGGTGTGTGTGTGGGGTGTTGGGACAGGAGGGAGGGAGCAGTGTTGCCGTGCGGGGGCTGCTGAGTCGGGTGGTGCGTCAGGCTGTGAGGATGTGTCGACTGGCAGGCCAGGGGCCTCTGAGTGCCAGCGAGCATCTGATCCCCTTTCTCTGCACGGTCAAGGACTCCTGACAGCCGGGGCAGCCTTCAGACTCAGTGTGTAGTCAGTGCCTGATGCGTCTTCTGAGGGGGACCATCCACGCCACATTTACTCAGGTCCTGGCACTTGATTGGGCTTTTCCCTGCTTCTTGATTAAGGGTCTGGGGTGACTGTCTCTGCCGAGTCTGGCCTCAGTGGGGCTGGGAATTCTTGGCTCAGGTGAGCCCAGGAGGGTGACTTCTCCTCCTGAACCAGGTGACTTGAACACTGATTTAGGCACCAAGGCATTGAAGAGATACCCGGCATCTTCTTCCCTCTGATAGTCTGCAGGCAGTCTGGCGTGGCCGTGCCTGGGTCTCCTCAGACCTCGCCGTGGTCAGGCCGGCAGTGCGGCAGAGCGGGTGGAGCCTGCTCAGGGCCGAGAGTCTGGGGCAGGAGCTCGGTAGACGGCGCTGGGACTCCATCCAGCTGCAGACAGCGCAGGCCGGTCCGAGCCAGCAGGCACATCAGACAGCTGTTCTCAGGGCCTGGAGCGATAGGACAGTGGAGAGGGCACCTGCCTTGCTGGGTCAGCCTAGGTTTGGTCCCTGGCACTCGTATGGTCCCCCAAGCCCACCAGGAGTGATCCTAGTGCAGAGCCTGGAGTAAGCCCTGAGCACAGCTGGGTGGGGCCCCCAAAACAAGGCAAAACAAAAGCGCTTCCGTTCTGCTTGGTTCCTGGTCCTGATCATGAACCCAAACTGCTGTCCCTCTGAAGGGGCTGAGAACCTTGGTGTTTCTCTGCAGCAGAATGCCCGCTGGCCGTCAGGCCCGTGTGTCCTGGTCAGCTCTGCTGAAGCTTCAGACCCTTCTGGAACGGAGCGCCTCAAGACCCAGAGTTTCTTTTTTTTTTTTTTTTAATGAATGTTTTTATTTTATTTTATAAAGTAGTTATAATCACAATATTTGATTGCATTTAATATTTGAACACCAATCCCACTACCATTACACCTTCCGACCAACATATTTTGGATGTTCCCATCCTGAACTCCAGCCCTGCCATAAGGCAGAACTGAAATAATTTATTTTGTATTTTTTGTTATGAAAAACCACTGAAAATACTCCAAAAAAGTTTCCTTAGAGGAAAGAGTATGAAGATTGTTGTATTTCACACAGGGACTATTAGCCCTTCTATAAGAGATCGTTAACATGTTGTTAAAGCTTGAGCCTTGTGTGTTTATATATTATGTGTGTGTGTGTGTGTGGCACTGTAGCACTGTTGTCCCGTTGTTCATTGATTTGCTCAAGTGGGCACCAGTAACATCTCCATTGTAAGACTTGTTACTGTTTTTGGCATATCCAATATGCCACAGGTGGCTTGCCAGGCTCTGCTGTGCGGGCAGGATACTCTCGGTAGCTTGCCAGGCTCTCCGAGAGGGACGGAGGAATGGAACCCGGGTCAGCTGCGTGCAAGGCAAATGCCCTACCCATTGTGCTATCATTCCAGTTCCATATATATACACATATATATTTACCTGTAAAAAATCTATTTCCCTCTAAGATTGGTTGCCTCTTACTTCAAACCCCGTCAGGTGTGGTGTGCTATTCTTAGAGTATGGGTGGTGTGAGCTATGAGATGTCCCGGAGTGGGTTGTGGGTGAGGCTTGGCCCAAGAGTGTGGAGAGTGGCTGTGAGCAGGGCGGTGGTAGAGTTCTGGAGGTTTTCGGCTGCCAGGGCTGGGTCCCTTGGGGCAGAGGGGTCTCACCTGCCCCTCTGCAAGGTGCTCCGAGTGAAACAGCCTGGCACATGGTCCGGTGGCATGGATATGGCGTGTGTTGTGGTATGCTCCCTTCCGGGAGAGAAGGACATGTGACTCTGGATGGTGGCCGGTGAGATTATTTGGCGCCAGCCAGAGGTGGCTATGGGCGTGACCGCTGAGTTGGGAAGCAGGGGATACGGGCGGACCCAGAGTCGCAGGGGCCTCATTGTGCCTTGTAGAGCTGGCAGCGGAGTGCAGAACCACACCTGCGAGGCCCTGGGTTTGACCCTCGCCAGCAGCAAGCGAGAACAAAACCTCCTCAGAGAGTGGAGAATCAACGTAACCCCCACTACAGGCTCAGCGTTTGGGGGCACTGACATCCCCCCACGTCTGTTTTGGCTTAAATGAGTTTGTGTTGGAATAATCTGCGCCGACATTAGCTCCTGCTGGAGGCTCTGGGGACAGCCCAGCCCCGAGAAGAGGGAGGGAAGCAGCATCCTTCGGCTGGAGCCCCCTGCTCCCCCGCCCTCGCACACGACGAGACTCCTGGGCTGCCCCCCATCCCTTGGGGGCAGCGCGGGCTGGAGCCAGAAGGTGCGTGAGGGCTGTGCTGAGCACTCACCCCCAGTGGGGGCCACAGGAAGACACCAGGCCCTGGGCAGGCAGTGAAGCCAAGGCCAGCACCCACTCTGTGGCAGTGGGGAGGGCCCGCACACCAGGTGGCATGCCACGCCGCACCCGAGGGCCCCGGGCAGCCCCGCAGGGCACGGGTAGTCAGCCCGCTGGTGCGTGCGTCTGCTCTGGGCCCGGCTCCTCTCTGCCTGCAGTGAGCGTGGGCGAGTGCTGCTGAGACGGTGACACAGTCCACGGGCCTTGCGGCCGGTGTCACAGCTCTGGATTTCCCTTTGGGCCTGTATTTAGTGTTAGACCACTCGGCTCACAGGGGGTCCTCACCCCTCTCCCCCGGTTCCTGGGACCCCTCCCACGGACAGGGCCAGCCCAGCCCCCCGCCTGCACTTGTTCCTAGCCCCACTGAGGTGCACCCTTCACTGTGTTCACGGTGACAGTGGGGCTCTTGAGGTCACATTGCTGCCCTTCCCGGCCCGCCTTCCCTGCTGTCTTTCTCGGAGGAGGTGTGTGCTCCCACTGACAGCCCTGCCGCCCGCCCGCCCGGCCTCTCCCCTGGACAAGCACAGTGACAAGAATGTGCATGTCACTCTGGAGCCCAGACACGCCGGGATGGAGACACGTCCCTGGCCTGTGCAGGCCCCTTAGCATGGGGGCCAGTGTTGGCTGCCACGGCGGGGAACGGCCGCGCCGTCTGTCCTGGCGTCTCTGTGGATGGGCTGTGCCCTGGGCTGCGGTTCCTGAGGGTCGAGAGGGCCCGGGTTCGGCTACTGCAGACTCAGAAAGGGTTTCTGGGCTCCTCCGTGTCAGGAAACCTGGCACGTGGTGCAGGGGTCAGAGGATGGAGACCGTTCAGGTGACAGAGCTGGGACAGCTGAGGGCAGCCTCTCACTCTGGGCTTGCGTCTCCTGGCCTGTGCCTCATGCCCATGTCCGTGGCACCCGCGTGGCTTCTGTCTGATCCCTGGTGTGCTCTCCTCCCTCCCCACGGCCTGCTGTCAGGCAGCCTGCGGGGCCTTGTCAGGGCATCCCTCCTCTTCTCCATCCCCAGCCCCTCATCCCACCGGGGGGCTTGCAGCCTGCTGTGTCTCAAGCACTAGGGGCTCGCTGGGTGGGAGGTAGGAAGGACTTGCGGACTCCATCAGCTCTGGCTGCATTTCCTGTGCGTGCACCTGGATGTGCCCGGCCCCATGCAGACTGATTTCTCTGCGAGTCTTGGGGGAGCACAGCAGATGCCTGGATGCTCACTGGAGTGCAGGGGTGTGGCTGGCACCGGATGTCCCAGAATCTGCAGCCACGGCCACAACTGTGCCAGGGGAGTGTCACCTCAGGCGTGGCTTGGAACCCCCTTCACTTCCTTCCCAGTCCTGCAGCTGTGACATCGCTCATGGCCTTGACTTTCAGGGTAAGGACGAGGCCCCAGCTGTGAGCCTTTTCAGATCTTGAGATTGCTGGGAGTGCACAACGTGTTTTCAGACAGAGAAGCCTGCCAGTGTGACGCCTGGAGACTCCCAGGAAACTAAAGGGCGCCGAGCAGAGCAGACAGGAGGAGGGGGAAGAGGGGAGGGCGTCTGGCTCTGGCCGACGCAGGGGTGCACAGCGATTGGGTGTTGTTTACCAAAGGGGAGAACATGGCGAGGAAAGGAGTAAGTCTTCCCTCTGGTGTAGCTTTGGCCTAACACTGAGCTGGCATCGTGTTTCGGGGCGACACCCGGCAGTGCTGGGGGGTCACTCCTGGAGGTGCTGGGGAGGGGGCGGTGCCCGAGCCCCACGGAGAGCCCGCGCTCTCCCACCTCCGTCCCACAGCCCGAGGATGTGCCCGCCCGCCACAGCCCTCTGCAGGGGGAAGTGCCCAGGGTGTGCAGGGACAGCTGTGCTGTGAGGGACCACCCTCCCGCAGGTGACCAGCAGTCCCCCGCCCAGCCCAGATGGACGCTGAGGAGCGATGCAGGAACACCAGCGTCAGGGCAGTGTTGGCATTTTCTTGCTGTCTTTCATCCCTTCTCTGACTTCCTGCCCTCCCTCCTCCTTCCTACCCCATCTTTTAAAAAATTTTTTTTATAACTTCTTAATTTCCTTTTTTATGTTTTATCCCACTTTTTATTCTCCTGTCTGAGGCCTGATGTTGGATTTCCTTAATACCCTCAATTGTGTGTCTGTGGTTTTTGTTTTGTTTTGTTTTTTTTTTTGGCCTTTTGGGTCACACCCCACAATGCTCAGGAGTTACTCCTGGCTCTGCACTCAGGAATCACTCCTGGCGGTGCTCAGGGGACCATATGGGATGCCAGGGATCGAACCCGGGTCAACCACGTGCAAAGCAAGCGCCCTACCAGCTGTGCTATATCACTCTAGCCCCTCAATTGTTTTTTTCTATGGATGGTATTGTCAAGGCTAATACTTCTTTCTGGTCTCAGGCCTAAAGCTATTAAATTTGAAAAACTTTCGGCCCCTAAAAGGAAATCAGGTATAATAGTAATAACAGAAAAATAAATGTCTCTTCTAAAGTGTTTGATTTATTCTTGGTAGTTGATGAAAGCAGGTTGGTACAGGTCACACGGAAAACCAACAGGTCACCAGGTCCTGGTTTCCAGAACCGGTCACTGCTTCTGCAGAGAGACAGTCTCGGACAGTGGGCCCAGCACAGTGGGGTGCTCCTGTGTCCTGCTAGGTCCTCCTGTGTTGGGCACTCAGAGTCACTGTGGGGGGGGCCAGAGCCACACGACTGCAGGGAGGCACTGGCCTTGCACATCAGGGCTTGGCCCCGGCACACCATGTGTCTCCTGGGCCCAGCCTGGAGTAATGCCTCAGCATAGAGCCGGGAGTAAGCCCTGAGCTCAGCCGGATATAACCCCAAAACAAACAAATAAGCAAAAAACTCCAAAAAGAAAAGAAGATCACTCAGAGGAGAGAAGCAGCAAGCAGAAGAGTCAGAGAGCTACAGTAGGGGCCTGGAGATGGTGCAGTGGGCAGGGCACTTGCCTTGCACGTGGCTGACCTGGGTTTGGTCCTTGGCATCCCATCGGGCCCCCTGAACTCTGCCAGGAGTGACCCTTGAACTCAGAGGCAGGAATAAGCCCGGATTATCGCTGGGTGTGGCCCAAAATGCTGCTGTAAAACTTAGATTTCTAAAGGTTTGAAATGCTCTTAATAGTGCTCTCAAGCAATAGCAACATTATACCTTAAGGAACTATAAAAAGAAGAATAAGTTAAACCCAGAACTATCAAAAGGAAGGAAGTAAGATTAGAACAAAGATTGTATTTAAAAAAAAATTCTAGAAAAACAATAGGGAAAAATCAGTAAGCCAAAAAGTTGTTTCTTGGAAAAGATGAACAACATTGAAGAACTTTTTTTTTTTTTGCTTTATGGGTCACACCCAGCGATGCTCAGGGGTTACTCCTGGCTTTGCACTCAGGAATTATTCCTGGCGGTGCTTGGGGGACCATATGGGATGCCGGGGATCGAACCCGGGTCGGCCGCGTGCAAGGCTAATGCCCTACCTGCTGTGCTATCGCTCTGGCCCCAACATTGAAAAACTTTTAACTCAGTTGATTGACTAAAGAAACAAGAATAGGGGCCATAGGAGAGTGGCTTTTTCTTGCATGTGGTGGGTCCGGGTTCAATCCCCGGTATCCCATATGGTCCTCCAAGTCCTTGTTAAACTGAGGAGTAATTCCTGAGTTCAGAGCCAGGAGTAACCCCAGAGCACCACTGGGTGTGGCCCCCAAAACACAACGAACCAAGAAATAAAGAAACAGGAATAAATAAAATCTGAAAAGAAAGTGGGCTGTAACCCGCGGCTTCAGGGCAGTGAACGGCTGAAGGAGAAGGCCAGCATCCTCCCCCAGGGGACCAAGTCCCGCCTCCACCCCGGGCTGGCTGGGCTACAGGCCGGGGTCAGGGGGAGTGGCTGGTCCAGGCTGTGTGGGGCGAGCAGCCCGCACGCACTGGCCCTCTGGCTGCTCAGGGGACGCAGCGGCAAAGCGTCGCGTGTCTCGGCGATGATGCCTGCCGCCACCTGCCTGAGTCAGTTTAGAAGAGGTGCTGACCCTCTGGGGTGAGCACAGACAGCGACGGCTGCGTGTGGGGGCTCCGGGCTTTCTGCCCCAGTGCTCTGCCGCCTCTCCTTCGCCACGCACTCTGCAGAGGTGCTCTGGAGGCCGCCATGCCCTCGGTGAGGTGCAGGCACGTGCCACACGCCCAGGGGAAGGTAGGGAGAGAATGGAGGAGGGTTTGTGCCGCCGGGGATGACGGAGTGCCAGGGCAGGGGTGCAGGCAGCTCAGCCGCCCCAGGCTCTCCTGCCGGGCTCACACTCAGGCCGAGGGCCCCGTCATAGCAGCAAAGCACACTCTGACGCTCGCACGATGCTCGGCCTTGGTTATTGGCTTTCTGGCGGCCCCGTCACAGACTCACTGGCCAACTTGCTGTCTCAATCTGTGACCTTGCCGAGTGACTGAGGGGGTGAAGGTGGGTGCCGGGCCCGAGGACTGGGCTGGGGCTCAGGGTTTGCAGTGAGCCCCTCAGACCAGAGTCAGTAGGGAGGTGACTCTCGGGGTTCTCTGGGAGTTGTTGGGGACCCCCAGGGCCTGGGCACTGGGGCTGTGACTGATGAACAGATGTCACACTGCGGCGTCTGTTTGTCAATTTAGAGGAGGTGCTAGCCCTTTGGGGTGAGCACAGGACAGAGATGGCTGAGGGCGGCACGTTCTGCGTGTGGGGGCTCTGGGCTTTCTGTCCCAGTACCGTGCAGGGAGAAGCCCAGAGCACCGCCGGAGATGTCCCGACCTCCGAGAAGAAGGGCCGGAGGTCTGGGACTCATGGAGGCCCAGGGGTGGCTGCATCCTGTCCTGCTCACCGGCAGCAGCAGGCACGAGGCAGCACTCACGACCCTGTGGGTGCTGGGCTCAGCACCGGACTTCAGGCCTCACGGCCCGTCCAGCTGTCTGAGGGGCGGCCCAGGATCCCCAAGTCAGAGCTGTAGGAACAGCACTCATGCTGTCCACGTTTAAGCACCAACGTAGTTAAAGTGACTGCATTATACTGCAGGAAAGATAAGACTTAGAGGCCTGACGCGCCAGAAAGCTAGCGCAGCATGTAGGCTGCGTGCCTGATATGCGACTGATGTGCATTCTGACCCAGCGTGAGCCTGCCAGGACCGATCCCTGAGCACAGAGCCAGGAGTCAGCCCTGAGCACTGCCAGGTGTGGCCCAGAACCACCACTCACAAGAAGATGCCATCTGAATTGAGCTATGAGTGAGCAGAGGGGCGCAGTGATGTCAAACCTCTGCAGAAGGAAGCTCGGAGACAGGAGGCCTCACTGATGAATTCCGTCAGACACCAACCTTAGGAAGGTGATACGCTCCTGTCCATGTGCTTGCAGTAGTGCCTCTGATTATATAAGAGCCGCATTACCCGGAGACAACACCAAAGACACGGTGAAGAAACCACGGGCCAGCATTCTTTGATACTGAGCTAGAAACCATGTGAAAATGCCAGCTCAAGTGCCACAACATATTAAAAGGATTATACGCCACGAAGGAATGGGCTGGGTTCCCAGAATGCAGGAACAGTTTAACATATGAAAATCAATGACTATAATACACCACAATAATAGGATAAAGGAACAAAACTGAATATGCATCCCAATTGATGCAGAAAGAAAAGCATTTGGCAAAATTTTACACCCTTACAGCTCAAAGTAGGAGAAAACTTCGTCAGTATGAAAAAAGACATGTATTAAAAACCCACAGCCAACACCGTCATCAGTGGTGAAAAACTGAAAGCTTTTGCTGTAGTATCAAGAGCAAAATAAAAATGTCAACTCTGTCCATTTTGAGACCAGAATATTAGAATTTCTAGTCAAAGTAATTAGGCAACTCAGAGAAATGAAGGATGTCCACATTGGAAAGGAAGAACTAAAGAAAATGAAGTCTGTTCATATAGTGCATGATAGTTTTTCATGTAAACCCCTCCTAAAGATTCTTCTAGCAAAACACAAAGGTCTGCTAGAGAATACAGACTCGCAAAACAGGAAAATCAAGCCAAGCCAATGAGAGAAGTCAGTTGCATTTTTACACACTCACAGCGAACAATTGAAGAAAGGAAATTAAGAATACAGCCCCATTTGCAATTCTATCGGAGAATAAAATACTTAGGAATGTTTTAATCAGGGACGTGAAAAGGCTTGTATAACCAAAACAACAAAACAAAACATCGCTGAAGAAAGTCAGATACAGGTCAAGAGTTATCTGGAGTTGTTGGCTTTGAAGCGATGTGATATCAGTACTGTGTACCATTATCCGTAGTACCAGCATTACATCTGTGAACATTCTCTATTAAAGCCCAGGTTCCCCCTCACCCTCCATGATCCTAAAATGTATGTGGAAGAATCAAAAGTTATCCTGACAAAGAACAAGTTGGGAACGTATATACTTCCTGTTTACAGAATTTTACTCCAAAGCTACGGTGATCCAAAATGCGTGGTACAGGCATGAAGACCTCGTGTGGGCCGTGGGTGGAGCAGACGCAAGCTCCCCAGAGAGTGCAGGCCAGGGTCCCGCCCAGGCGCCTGATCTTGACTGTGCTGCCATCATTTTAGCCTCGTGCACCCTGGGGAGTCTGAGCCTTGACCTTACACACAAGGTGACTTAGGATATCAGAGTGAAAACCAGACATTGATTCCTAGGAGAATGGAAAACAGGAAAGTCTTCAGGACGGGCGCCGTGGCCGTGGTTTTGGGCACCTGGCGCCAGAGGCACACACAGCTGTCAGGGGTCCCAGAGTCACAGTCGCCTCCAAGCTAGTCGCCTCCAAGCTCAAAGCTCTTGCGTGGCGGAGAAAGAAAGGGCGCCCCCCACAGAATGGGAGGGGACTCCTGCAAAGAGCACGCAGGAGGTTGGCACCCCAGACATGGCAAGGAGCCCACAGCGGGGCAGCAGCAGAACCCATCCAGTTCTGGAAGGGGCAGAGGTCTCGGAGTGCCGCTCCTCCAGAGCAGACGGGTGGTCCGAAACTGCACGGAAACCTGCTGTCGCTGGCCTCTAGGGACATGCCAGCCCCTGGGTGCCACACGTTGTTCCCTAACCCCAGCCTTTCCCTTCAGTGCTGTGGACGCGATGTGGAGATGACCAGACTGTAGGTGTGGCAGTGGCACGTGGTCTCGTGTGGCACTCACCTGTGCTCCCAGTGTGGTGCTTCCTGGCTGTGACCCTCACACCTTGTTAGCCACGGTGCCCGCGCACACTTGGCTGAGGTGTGTACAGGAACTGCTCACGGCAGTGCTGACGCGGCTGTGCGCCTGTTGTTGCTCTCACACATACCCGGCTGTGCCCCGGTGAACTATGCACTTGACTGCGGTGGGACTTGCAGCCTTGCACCTGGCTGACTGGCTGAGCCGCACACCAGCCCCATGCTCAGGTTATGTCACTAGGAAGTGGGCACACAGAGGCCACACATCAGTGGCACAGAGAACACAGCCCAGGCACGCAGGGCTCAGGGCCTGCATCTCAGGGAGCTGCACGACACCTTGGAAAGGAAACGATGGCCGCGCCCCCCCCTCCCGTGACCAGGACGGGGCGCCTCATCCTCCCTGGGCTGCTGCTGGTTTTCCGTGACCTCAGAACTCAGGCGTCCAGGAGGTGCTCTGGGCTGGTGCAGAGTTGCCCCTGAGTGGGCCAGGTGCCAGCCCGACGCGGGGAAGCCCCTGCTGGCTTGGGGGGCCATACCCGGCTGTGCTCAGGGGTCACTCCTGGTGGAGCATGGGGCACTGTGTGCATTGCTGGGGATTGAACTGTGGTGCAAGGCAAATGCCCTCTCCCTGTACTCTCTTTGGCCCCAGCTGGTTTTTTGGGTAGATTTATTTGTTAACTAAAATAACTTGGAGCAATTTATATAAAGCATTCTACATAAGTTTAAAGAGTTAACGCCCTAATTTCGGTGTCGTGTGAATAGTTGCACTCTAAAGAATGCTTGCCTCATGTTTTCCTGTAGCTTGTGAATTCCAAATACCCGGTCGTTTGAGCGTCATCGTCATGGTTTTAGGAGTTAGAGAATGTTTTGCTTTAATGTTAAAATAAGAGCAGGGTCACAGAAAGTTGAAAGACAGTTTGCAACGGTCTAGATTGCCATGCTAAGTGGAAAGAAATATTTAGAAGGAAAGCTTTTCGCAGTGAAGCGTGGGTCAGTGGGTCTCGAGAACACTGAGTCCTGACGTGCAGGAGCACTTGGGCTGCGGGCACTCACCCCGAGAAAGGAAACTGACTGTCGAGGCTGCTCTGTGCCGTGTCCTGGGTAGAGATGGCCTCGAGGGCAGCAGCAGCCATGACATGCGGAGCTTCGGTGCTGTCCATGTCTGCCGTGGGTGCTGCCTCCTCTCTGGTTTCCTCTGGGGCTGGCTCCCCGCCCCCCCACCCCAAGGGTGTTGCCCGAGCAGTGAGCTGAGTGTGAGCACAAGTGTGCACAGGAGTGCGTGTTTGGGTGATGCACATGTGTGCGTGTGCAGGACTGGGAGTGCATGAGTGTGTGTATGTGTGTGTGTGTACGTGTGTGCGTGTGGGATTGTGCCTGTGTGTGGGAGCGGTTCTGCACGTGAGTGGGAGTCCAGTCATGAGTGTGAGTGCCCGTATATGTGAGTCCGAGTGCACGTGGGAGTGTGTGTGTGTGTTGAGTGCACCTGTGAGTTCTCAGAGTGTGACTAGAGTGCATGAGTATGCCTGAGGGGGAGAGTGCATGTGAGTGCATGATTGTGAGCGCAGGTGTGCATGAGTGTGGGAGTAAGTGTGCATGAGAGAGAGTGTGAGTGCCCAAGGTTCTGTGAATGTGTGTCAGTGCAGGTGTGTGCATGTGAATGTGTGTGTGGGTGTGAGTGTGTGTGGCCTATTTTGCTGTGCTTTGTGAGGGTGGGGCGCTGCCAGGCTTGGTCCACCTTGTGTCCAGGTTCTCGCTGCCCCGGAGGCAGCTGGAGGAGGGTCGCTGGGCAGTGCCCGAGTGAAGGCAGACTTGTTCCCAGGAGTTGGGGGTCTGTATTCTGAAGTCAGTATGGTTGGGGGCCAGAGTCGAGGCATTGGATGGGACAGTGGCCCTTGCTTGGTCATGGTCAGTCTCCAGCAGCCATCTGCTGTCTGTGCCCCTCGGACAGCGCTAAGGATGGGACTGTCAGCGTGAAGAGCGTGTTTGGCCTTGGTGGCACTGGAGGGACGGTGAGGGCGGGTGTGTGTGGGGAGAGGGAGGCGTGCCGTGGGTGGTGGGGCTCCGTGTCCTGGCCAGGGCTGAGGAGCCCTACGTGGGAGGGGGAGGGCCTGAGGAGGCATGCCCGCTGCGGATGCGTCAGCTTCCTGACTGGACTCAGGGCTCTGTTCCCCACAGTGCCCCAGTCGGGGGAAACCAGGCGAGAGGTTCCTGGGTGCGTTTCTGGTGGCGGTGCTTGGGGGTCATGCAGTGCGGGGACTGACTCGACTCCCCCCTGCAGAGCCTGTCACCTCCCACCCGGCTTCCCGGACAGTAACGGTCACTGGTTGTAGGGCCTGTGCGTCTGCCCCGTATGTTGGGATGAGAGGCGTGGCAGGGCTGGGCCAGACAGCGGCACGTGTGCCCGGGCCGCTGAGAGGGGCGGCAGACGGGGCTGCACGGGCGCTCTCCTGGCCGACTCGGGCGCAGGAAATGCAACCCAGCAGATGCAGTGTCCGTGGCCGTGTTCAGCGACTCTCCGGGGCCCTGCTCGGCACCATGACCCAGAGATGAGTAAATCAGAGCCTGGTCTGCTCATGTCTGCCCTTGAGCGCCGGCTGTAGATGTGTCCTGTTTGTTCCTGTGCCAGCACCTCGTGCTCTGGCCACTGTGGCCCGTAGGAGGAGCTGAGTAAGATTCAGGGGACAGCCGGGACCTCCCAGAGAACGTGGAGTCTGGTGGTCAGGCCCAGCCGTGTGACCCAGACTGGGCCCAGAGGCCTTCCTTCTCCCAGCTCTGAGTGTTCTGGCTGTGCTGGGACTCGGAGTGGCAGAGCTGAGGGTCAGGACTGGCTTCTGGACCCTGTTTCCCGCAGGGTCTGTCAGAATCTCCATCTGGACATCAGGTCAGACCCAGGTACAGCCTCTGCTCACCTGTGTTAGCTGCCGGCTGCCCAGCCTCAGAGCCTCCAGCTCCGGGCGCTGATTTCCTAGAGGCTGGTGTCGGAGAACGAGGGCTCTCGGCAGGACTCGCCAGCTCCGGGGCTTGCCCCCTGCTGGACCATGTGTAGCCTGCGTGGCCCGCGTGACCTTAGGCGTGCAGAGTGGCTGGTGTCAAGGGGGATGGACCGAAGGGTGGACTAGACAGAGTTGCTGTCAGAGAGCAGCTGGCCAGGGCGGCGGCTGTGAGCACTGTCTGAGGGGTTGCCCCATTCCAGGGCAGCACTGCGGGCTCGGCGGGGATCGTCCACACTGCAGACCCGGCGTCCCCCAGGCCATGGGCTTGTGCCGCTGCTTCATCTCCCTGCTCGGCGCTCGCCCTGCGTGGCAGTCTGACCCTGCTGGCAAAGCCGCCTGTGGTCTGCGGTTTCTGTCACGTGTCTCGCTCAGGGGACGGCGGGGACCCGGCCGTGTCCGTGTGGGAAGGGCCCCTGCAGCTTCTGGTGGGTTGCAGAGAGGGGCCAGTGCCCCCAGCAGGCCACGTTCTGCCTCCGGGGCCAAACGGAGTCGTGGGGCATCTCCTGTCCACAGCGGCCTTCAGCGGGAAGGAGCTGTGTGGACTCTGATCTTGGTGCAGCTCCATCCTCCCCCTAGGAGGCATGTCCAGGCTGCGCACAGCAGAGTCCAGCACGTGTATGTGCACACGCATGTGCATACGTGCATGTCTGCACACGCGTGTGCATGTGTGTGTGTGGCTGAGCTGCCGAGGTGGGGTCGGGTGTGGATGCCCCATTCGGCTTCAGGCCACCCCCCCACCCTGCCTGCCTGCCCCCACTGGGCCGTCTTCTCTCGCTGGTGCGCTGCGGCTGTGGGCTGGCAGCGGGTTGGGCGAGCGCGTCGGAACCCTGGGCTCAGCGAGCTGAGATAGGGGCCTTTGGGAGCTGGTCGCGCCTCCCTGATTCGCTCTCCAAGAACACCACCTGGGAGGTGGCGGGGCCCCCGCCGGGTTGGCTTCTGGCGCGTGGCCCCCACGAGGAGCCCTGCCTCCTCGGCCAGAGACCTGGGTGCGAGTGCGGCGGGATCCTGCAGCAGCCCGGGGCAGGTGTGCGGCTTCTCTTGCCGGTTCAGCCAGGATTGGGGCAGACTTCTCCCGGGCCAGGAGGGGCCAGCGGGGGCAGGGCCGTCAGCGCGGGGCCTGTGGCCTGTGGCCTAGGGGGGGTGCTTCGGGGAGCCACAGGGACAGCTGCGCTCTCCACACTCAGGGACTGGGTGCAGTGACCCTCGGGACGCGGCCTCTTGCTGGAGGGGCGGGCAGGCCCCGCTGGCTGGTGCTGAGTGGAGCTTGGGCCCGCGGCCTCCCCCTCGGCTGCTGAGCTGTGTCCGAGTTCTGCCGGGGCCAACCCCGCTGTCCTCTGTCCTCAGGCTGCCTCGTCGGGGCTGTGAATCTCAAGTCCAGCAACCGGAACCCAATCGTGCAGGAATTTGAAAGTAAGCCCAGGGGAGATTGCAGGGTGGGCACTGGGACAGATGGACGGGTGGGCACCGTGGCTCCTGCGCTGCCCAGACCCCAGGTGCTGCAGTGGCTGTGGGTGTGTGGTACAGTGTGAGGCAGCCCGTGCCATAGGCTGAAGCTCTGGTGCCTGATGGGTGCCTCCCGCACGTCCTGTCGGCCCCTGCACCGGAACCCCCGGCCCCTCGTGCTGGGGGCCAGTGGGCCCGCCTGGCTGAAGGGCATCACTGGTGGCCCCTGCGTGTGCTGGCTGGGGCTGGCTGCTGCTGCTGTGCCACAGAAGGGGTGGCCGAGCCCTGGAGGCTTTGCTGGGGACAGTGAATTGACTGCAGCAGAGGCCTCTGGTGGGCCTGGGTCGGGTGTGGGCGCTGCCCCCAGCTCGCTGTGATTCTTCCCTCTCTGCTAGGTGTGGACCTGTCTTGCATCATCACGGACTCACAGACAACTGACCCCAGGATCGAGTGGAAGAAAATTCAAGACGACCAGACCACATATGTGTTTTTTGACAACAAAATTCAGGGTACGCTCAGGGGGTCCTCTGAGTCCAGGGCCTACTATGCACCTGGCAGGCCGGAACCCTCTGCCGGGATTGCCCCTGGGTGGGGCGGGGGCGCTGAGCATGCAGCCGCCCTGCGCTGTCCCCGTCTCAGCACACGGCGCCGCAGGGCTTGGGGCCTCCCGCTGCCGCTGGTGGTGGGGAGATCGCAGGGTGGGCACTGGGACAGATGGGCCACATGCTTCTGGATCCAGGGCAGGGTGTCCTCGGCCACTGACCTCTGCCACGGAGCAGCGAGGCCAGCACGGTCTGACCAAGCCTCTGCCCTATGCTTGGTGCAGCCCCCGAGAGAACCACCTGACCAGTCAGCAGGGGTAGAGCAGGCTGGGCAGCTGGGCCGGGCAGTGTGAGGACATCCGAGGACTCCTGGAGTGACTGCACGTCCCCCGCCCAAGCCTGTGCTCACACGGGAGGTGGTCCCACCTCCCAGGACTGGCTGGAGCGGGGACGCCGGCCTGTGGGCAGCTGCGCCTGGGCACAGCCTGGCTTTGGAGAGGCCTGACTGCGTGGCGCCTGGGCCTGAGATGGAGCAGGCTCAGGGGGCTCTCGTGCGGTCAGGGGGGAAGCTAGACGCTGCTGTCGGTGGCCTTTAGTCCATGGACCGTGTCCCCTCTCGGGGTTGCTCATGGTGGTGTGGGTGTCGGTGCTCAGGCCGCCCTGGGCGCTGCCCAGCCAGGCCCTGGGTGCGCTGGGATGCCAGAGCAGTGGCCAGTGGGGTCAGCCCCAGCGGCTTCTCCCTCCTGACTCCCCTAAGGAGAGTCGTCAGGAGGAACAGCTGTCGCCAGAGCAGTGCAGGGCAGGGGTGGGGCGGGGGAGCCCAGAATGAGCCGGCTGCTTTGCAGAGAAGGGGCCGCCTGAAGCACCCCACAGCCAGCTGAGGGGATGGGAGAATCCAGAGAACTGACGCGTGACGGGCGCCCCCTGGCGGAGAAGGACGGGGCTGCCTGTCTGGGCCTCACAGGGAGGTGTGCCAAGGAGCCAAGTGTCCCAGCCTCAGAAATGGTTTTGATTTCCTGTCTCTCCTTGCCCTCGTATGTGATGGGCTGGGAATTTTCTCACAAAACGCCAATTTCTCTCCTGCAGGACTTTCTGGGGCTCAGGGGGCTGGAAGCACAGTCAGCACCCAGGGGCCAAGACGCGGGCTGTCCCCTGTGTCACCCGCCTCCTCGCCCATGGTGGCGCAGGGCTGGACCCAGCTCGGGTGTCTGTGTGTGCATCCTCCCAGCTTGGGATGTGTCCCTGACACCAGTGCCTCCCACCCCGTGCAGACATTCACTGTCCTTCCCCCACACGGGAGGGCAGCAGCTCCGGCTCCTGGGGCGAGGCCTGCCCTGCCCGCTGCCCAGCTGCACTGGTTTTTGGTTTTGCCACTTTTGTCATTTCGAGCCTTTTCTCTTGTTTTTATTTTCTGGGCTTCCTTGGCCTCCTTAAAGGATTTTTCATGTCTTGTTACACTTTGAAACCTTTATATATATATATATATATATATATATATATATATATATATAGGCTTTGGGTCACCTCTGGCTCTGCACAGAGATTCCGGGTCAGCAGCATGCAAGGCCTGTGCTGTCTCTCCAGCCTCCTCTCCGGACTTAAAAGGGACGATTCGTGTAGGTGCGCTTGTCCCTGCTGCCTGAGGGTTCCTGGCACTCACGCTCCCAGAAGGAGGCTGGCGCCGGGGCAGTGTCCCCACACCCTGCCTGCTCTGCACCGCCCCTCTGGCGTCCTGGTGACCTGGGCTGGGCGGGGCGGCTGGGTCAGGCAGGGATGGCGCTGTGGTCGCTGCGTGCCCCTCCCCTGTGGGCAGGCTCTCACGGGACGCGCTGCTCTGGCCCTCTGGCTACGTGGCTCTGGCCCACGCCCAGCGGTGCTCGGGGCCGCTCTGCTCTGTGCCGGGCTCAGCCGCCTGCGCACAAAGGGGTGCCCCGCTCATCCAGCTGATGTCGGGCCAGGCGCGCTGCTGCTTCCAAACACTGGCCACCCGTGGGTGCACGTTGGGGTCATGAGCATTTACACTGAGTTGGTGCAGCTGTAAACGCGGCTGGGACGTGGTTTTGGCTGACACGGGGCAGTGCAGGTGGGAGGGTGTTCATGAGAGACTTGATGTGTCTAGGCCCCGTGTCGCAGCGTGCACACTGGCCCCATGCTGCTGGCACGTGTGATTCTGTTCCGGTTGTCCTGCTTGCATTGGCCTCTTCCTGGGGTTGGCAGTGTGCTTTTCTCCACGTGCCTAGGGGCCACCTGTGCGGACCCCCTTGCCTGGGCCCTGCCCTGCTGGGGCTGCTGCTGTGCCGGGGATCCCACCTGCTCGCCCAGGCCACCCCCGACCCCGTCCTGGTGCCCGCTCAGCCCTCAAACTCAGTAGTGCCCATGGCACCTCCCTGCATGCAGTGTGGGTGCTGCTGGCCCTGGAGAGCTGCGTGTGCTTGTGTGTGGGGGAAGGTCCTGCTCGGCCATGGGGGGCGGGCAGGGAACACCTGCTGGCGGGCCTCGCCCTTGGTGTCCATCTGCGCACTGACCTTTTGTCAGAGAAATGACTCAAGCATTGTTCTCCCAGCCAGTGGACTTCTCCCTGTCAAGCATGGGTGTTTACTTTTTGATGAAAGAGTGTGTGTGTGTGTGTGTGTGTGTGTGTGTGTGTGTGTGTGTGTGTGTGTGTGTGTGTGAGTGAGAGATAGTTTTTATTGAAAGAGATCTGGGGGGACTCTGCAGAGAGGGCACAGAGCACAAGGGCCCAGTTGAGCCGTCACTGCGCTTTCGTGTGTGGCAGGGGCCGCGGGCAGGCCGCCCTGGGCTCTGTGGGTGTCTGGTGTCCCCCCCCAGTGTGCCGCAGAGTGTGGGAGCCCCGAGCCTGTGTCTCTGCAGGAGATTTGGCGGGGCGCGCGGAGCTGCTGGGGAGAACCTCGCTCCGGATCTGGAATGTGACACGCAAGGACTCGGCCTTGTACCGCTGCGAGGTGGTGGCACGCAATGACCGCAAAGAGATCGACGAGATGGTCATCGAGCTCCTGGTGCAAGGTGGGCGGGCGGGGCCGCGGTGGGGAGCTCAGTGTGGGGGCTGTGCGGGCCAACGCCGCACTCTTTCTTCCCTGCAGTGAAGCCTGTCACCCCCGTGTGCCGAGTCCCCAAGGCCGTGCCCGTGGGCAAGGCAGCCACGCTGCACTGCCAGGAGGGCGAGGGCTACCCCCGGCCACACTACAGCTGGTACCGCAACAACCTGCCGCTGCCCACCGACTCCCGGGCCAACCCCCGCTTCCGCAACTCCTCCTTCCTCCTGAACCCCGAGACCGGCACGCTGGTGAGTTGGCCCCACTGCCGGGAAGACCCCGTGTCCTCCTGGTGACAGACGCTGTGGATCTGCATCACTGGCCGGGTGTTGGGCCCAGGGGACAGGCCCTGGCCTGCAGGCGGGGCAGGAGGCTCGGAGCGCGGGTGCAGCAGGGGTGGCACAGAGACTCGGCTGCTGTGGGCGCAGCCCGAGGAGCACCAACGAGGCCGCCTTAAGGTGCGGGTGCTGGGCTTGGGCGCAGAGGGGGCTGCCAGTGGGTGATGGGCCAGTAGGGACACTTGCTGGGACCCAGTCCTGCTGGCAGTGGGGTGCGCCCTCCCCCCCACTCCCTCCTCTCTCCTTCCTCCCACCCCTTCTCTTCACTTCCCTCCCTTTTTCTTCTCTCCTCTCCTCCCTGCCCCCTCCCTCACCTCCTGCCCACGGGGTGCCTGGGCGCAGGTGTTCAGCTCTGTGCACAAGGACGACTCGGGCCAGTATTACTGCATCGCCTCCAACGACGCGGGCTCCGCCAGGTGCGACGAGCAGGACATGGAAGTCTGTGAGTGCAGCAGCCTGTCCCTCAGACGGGGGCGGGGTTCATCCCTCAGGCCGGGTAGGGGGCTTGCCCCTGAGACAGGTGGGGATGGGGCACGCCCCTCCCCAGGTTCATGGGGTGGGATGGGAGCACTGCCAGGCGGCTTCAGGCCTCGCGGCCCTCACAGCTCTGAGGAGTTTAGTCACATCCCTTCTTCGGCCGTGGGAAGAAGTACTAAGGGCCAGTTCTGGGGCAGAAGCCCTAGACCCAGGGGCAGAGGGTCTCCTGCAGGCAGGGTGTGAGGGCCCGTCGTCCCTGCTCTGGTCCCCTCCTGGCAACCCTCCTTCCCAGGCTGCCTATGCCGAGCCCCGTCCGGGCCCTGCCGTCGCCCCACAGGGGGAGCAGCCCAGGACGGGAGGGCGGGTTGGGAGCGTCTGCGCGAACAGACTCTGGGAAAGGCCTCGGCTGCGTCTGGGAAACTGCCTGCGTCAGAAGAAGCCCCTGCCAGAGCGGCAGACAGACCTGGGAGAGCTTCCGCGCTTCTCCCGGTGCCCGGAAGCACAGAGCCGCCCCCCAGTGGGTGCTGCTCAGGGACTACCCCAGGGGTGGGCGGAAGGTCATGCTCCCATGTGTGTGTGATATGGGCTTGGAACCGCCCTGAGTGGCCCAGAGAGGGGAAGCACAGCACTTAGCCATGTTCCTCCTTAGACGCTCCTCCTCAGCCGCCTGTGTAACTGGTTACCTGGTGCTGGGCTGCCCGAGGTCAGCGACCCTCCTGGACAGATGGGGTCGGGCTGAGGGTGTGCAGTGTTCTAGGCCATGGGGGGTTTTTGTTTCCTTGGCCAGAGGCCTGAGCTTGGTCTTCTGTAAGTCCCGATGGCGGTGACCTCTTTTCCAGATGACCTGAACATCGGCGGCATTATTGGGGGGGTGCTGGTGGTCCTGGCTGTCCTGGCCCTCATAACCGTGGGCATCTGCTGTGCATATAGGCGTGGCTATTTCATCCACAGCCAGCAGAACACTGACAGGTGAGTCTGACAGATGTGACTCGGGTGGCCTTCAGTGGTGACAGCGGTCACTCAGCTGTTCTCTCTCCTTCTAGTTACAAGGGCCCGGGGCGGCCAGATGGGGTGAACTACATCAGGACAGATGAGGAGGTAAGACAGGTGGAGGAGTCCTGGAATGTTGGGATCACTGTTAGAAACTCCTGGGTCCTCCCTGCCTTCTGCCCCTGCCTTGTCCTGGGGCCGCCCGGGCAGACACGCTGTACGCCTTAGAGGAGCTGTTTCCCTGGGTTGCTGGGGGATGCTTCTTCCTGGAGAAATGGGGCGTCAGATCTGACCGACTCTTCCCTCACGGGGTGGCCTTGCAGGGTGCCTTCCGACACAAGTCGTCCTTTGTCATCTGAGTGACGGCAGCGGTGCACATGGACACCTCTTCTGCAGCCCTGCTGGCCCAACAGGTGCCCTTGGACGCACTGACGTCAGCGCATGCAGCAGCGTTTTGTTTGGCCAAAGTTGACTGCGCCTCATTCCTGACTCCCTAACAAGCCACGCGAGCGAAGAGTTTTCCTCCAGACGGGACAGTCCCCACCAGGAAGACAGCCTGACCTCTGGGGGCTGGTTCCAGGCTGTGTGGCTGCCCCGCGCCTGGGAGCTGGGGTTCATCCCAGCGTTGGATCCCACAACTGCCACCGCACTCAGGGACAGAGGATCGGCTCTGCCATGACTGTCCCTCTGCCGGCAGGCGCTGTGCCTTCTCCCAGCTCAGCCGGGAGGCTATCGTAAGAGCAGCCCAGCCCGGGAGCGCACGCCTGCTGGCGGGGTGGGGGGCGGGGGTCTCCCGGGGGGCCCTGTCTGCCCTGGGGTCCGAGTGAGAAGAGCTTCACCTCAGCCTAACTTTGAAATGGTACTGAACAAAGTCCCGCTTTTTCCAATGGGTGTTTTATAACCTTTTACATTCTAAATTTTTGCTAAAGATGTATTTTGATTACTGAAATTTTCTATTTAAACTGTATATATGTTGTCATACAATGTTAAATAACCTATTTTTTTTAGAAAAACAAAACAAAACAAAACAAATTCAACTTAAGGTAGGTGTTCCAGGCTACTAGTGACATTGGAAAATGTCAGTGATGAACAGTATTTCAGTCCTAGGTAAGGAGGCTTGCTGGAACATTCCTTTTCCTTACAAGTGTTTGCATTTCTCACAAGAGAACATAGGCCGTGTGTGCATCCGGGAACCTTTGCAAATCCCAGCTGACTAGTAGTGACACCTGTCTCCAGAGGGAGGAGCCGCCTCAGACTCGAGGGCCCCAGCTCAGACATGCTTATGGACACGCCAGGTGGTAGCCATCAGCTCCAGCCTCTTCAGCACTGGCCTGGCGTGACCCCAGCAGATTGAAGGTGCCACATGCACCTGGTCCCCAGGACAGTTCTGAGGTGGGCACCCCAGGATGGCGGGGGTTTCATACATTTTTTTCTCATTTATATTGTTGGGACGACTGTCCCAGACAAAGGCAGTTTTGAATCATTTCTGTGGAGTCCAGAAAGTCATTTTAGAGATGAAGCCTCTGTTCCTGTCGCCATCCCTGAGGGCCACAGACCTGCCGTTGCTGTGAGCACAGCAGGCCCGTCTGCGCAGCCGTCCTGCCTTTTGAAGCCTTGGGCAGCTCAGCCCCGGCCGAAGGCAGACTGTGGGCATCAAAGGCGCTCCCTCAGTTTGATTTTAGTTTTTCATCTACCCAGATACCCTCACCCAGGGGCCACATTAGAACATTGTTCGGAAACCTTTGTGCTTCAGAGCAGACCCCAGGCTGGTGTGGACACGGCCACGCCAGCCCGGTATGGACGGAGGGCAGTTCATCTGGGAGAAGCTTTGTCTTAGTATTTTATACTTTGGTTTGGCTTTAGTCAGATACTTGAGACTTGTGTTGACTGTAGCTTCTGTGTTCTCTGAACCCTTTGCTGGGGCCTTTTGACAGCAGCAGCGGGGGAATTGCCCTGACACCGGCAGTCCCCGCCTTCTGCATTGGTCTTGGATGCCCTCAGCCTTAAGTGCTCTGGGGAGCTGGCCCAGCTTCGCCCTCTAACCGGGAGCCTCGCTCCAGCCTTCCTCTTGGTTGTTATAGTGACGAGGTGGCCTCTAAGGCCCGTCTCCCTTCCTGGGTGCTGGAACCTCCTGCTCCAGTGCTGGGTGAACCGGGTGGGACTGGGCATGAGCGGGTGGGAAGCCATCACCTATTGCCGTGCTGTGTAGACAGAGGAGTGCGGTGTGTTTTCAAATGTGAATGTGACTGCCTCAGCCTACACACGCCGTGTGGCTGTGGCATGCATGTGCTGCAGACTTGTACTAACACCTGCGCGTTAGTCTGATAAACCTCATTTATGGAAGACGAGTCAGCCGTGCCTCATTGTTTCTCCCCTCACCGCCCTCCTGTCCCTCCTGCGTGGTCCCTGCCCAGGGCTCGTTCTCATGGCACACAGGGAATTGGGGGACAGGTCCCTGACAGGCCACCCCCTCTGGTTGGCATCTAAGAACTCACCGCACTTTAGCTCTGGAGCGTTGGGATGCGCGCCTGCCCCATCTCTTCCCGTGGCTGTGGACGGTTTTTCCTGCGCAGGCAGGATGGTGTCGACAGAGGCTGTCTGCTGGCGGGGTGCGGGGGCAGGGGGCAGGCTGCTCCTGCTGGAGACCTTATGGAGCCCTCAAGACACATTTCTTCCTTGCAAGCAAGACTGGGCTTTTCGTCAGCACTGTCTGCAAATGAAAGAAAGGAACTCCCACTCTAGGCCCTTTTATAAAAATAGAAAAATTCCATTGAATACTGTAATGCTGTGTTTTTATGTTTGACTTTTATTATTCCATTTATAAAGCTGTACACTTTAGAAAAACCTGCCATTTATAAATAAGAATAGAAAAAATATTACAGTGAAGACTGTTTTTAGCAGTGGGAAACTCCTGTCAGGGATTCTGTCAGAAAGCTGCCTGTGGTGCTCCATAGGAGAGGACACTTAGAAGCCCTTGGGACACTCAGAGGGACCCGGGATGCTCCGAGAGAGAGCAGGATGCTGGCAGAAGAGCCCAGGACGTCTAGTGAGGAAGCTGCGTTATTAAATATTAACAAACCACATATTAAAATAGACTGAAAGACTGCCAACTACACATAGAAGCGAGTCCTGGAGTCCCAAGGAAGTGCTGGTATCTTGTGGTGAAAGCATGGTGGGGTTGGTGGGGGGCAGCGGGGAGTGAGCCCCGGTCCAGGTGCAGGACAGCTGCTCTTCCCAGCCTGCTCTGGATGCAGTGCTCTGCTGTTAGTTAGCTGTCTTCAGGGGGGTCTTGCGGAGCGACCTCCGACTGGGGGCTGGGCTGTCTTTGTTCCTAGCTGGGGACTTCACGTTCCACGGCTGCGGCTGAGGAGGCCTGGGAAGAAAAGATACCATTATTCTGGTAGGAGAATAAAGTCTCCCTCCCAAGGAATGCTTAGTCAACTCACAGTTTGTCGGACAGTGATAAACATAAGATATCTTTTCCCTCAGCCTGGGCTTCAGTTTTCTCTGAAAGGGAGACACAAATTCAGACCCCAAAGAACGTCCAGTGGTGAGTGCCCTGCCCCTGGGTAAGTGACACTTACCTTTGCCTGGCATAGGACTGGGCGTGGTGGCGATGTAGCTGACGCCTGCTCCAAACGTGACATTGTTGATGGTCTCTGGGAAAGGGAACATGGCTTGTGAACAGGCTCCAGGAGGAGCCTCCACACCAAGTGGACCAAGCAGGGCCCAGCAGTGGTCAGTTCTGAGTGGCTGTCAGGCCCCAGACTCTGCCACTGCCTTTCTGCTTTGGCAGTTGTGAACAAGAGTGAGCACTGGTCAGAGCCAGCGGGGCTCATTCTCTACCCCTAACTCCCCTTGGCAGTGCTGGCCTCAGGGACACACTGCCCAGAGTGAGAGGGCAGCTCTGAGCACAGGAGCGGGGGCACCGCACAGGCCACCGCAGAGCAAGTCAGTCTCTGGCTGTTCAGGGCTATAGGACGGACCCCGAGGAGCAGCAGAGCTGAAGAGTCCCGAAGGGCCTGAGATGTGCCAGAGGCTCATAGGCCCTGCCCGGGTGCCTTGTTACTGAGCTCACATGTGCCCGCACAAGCTGCTGGGCACCACAGACCTTGTCTGTAGTGCCCTCCCCACCCCCCCCCCGGGTCCCCATGGGCCCTACTTACTCTCTGGGGTACTGATGGCTCGTTTGGTCACACCATCGATGGCGCCACTGGACTCTTGTTCCAAGGTGTATGAAGAGGCTGGGATGAAACGGGGTAGTTAGCTGAGCTATTGTCTGGAAGGATCCAGGCAACACCGAAGAACAGAGCCCCCGAAGAAGCAGCTGCGTGGTCTATGGAACAGGGGGGTCCCTGATAGTGAGGAACCCCATTCACTCTCACCAGGATTCACAGATAACCAAGAGGGAAGCCGGTGGAGAATGGCTTGGTGGTGGTGGGGGCGGGGGTGCTCAGTTTAAAATCTTAAGTTTCAAAAGTAGTTGAGGTTTCTGAGTGCTGGGGATTAACCCCAAGGATTATATGCACACGAGGCTATGTGTTCAAGGAGATTCATTTTGACAGTTTCCAAAAATCAAAAGCCCCTTCATTTCCAAGAACAGGGCAGGCTAATGAAGTCACAGCACTTCCACGGGACAGCGGTTACGCAATCACTGGGAGAAATGTCTGGAAGAGAAGCTGACAGAAAATGTTCACAATATTTCACTACTCTTGCACGGAGGAAGCAGGTGATAAGACAGAAGGCAAGCTCAGCTCAGTGTTAAAAATAAAACCAAACGCGTGTGAGGACCAGGAGACGAGAAGAACGAGCCCCTCACTATGTGCTGAGTTTTTGGCTCTCCTGGCCTCCAAGTCCTTGTCATAAATGCACACTCAAGCCCCAATTCCCCGGATAATAGTCATTTGTCATTAAAAACAAAACCCAAACCACTGGTGAAGGAGCAGATGATGTGCGCTCCCTGTGGGCGCGAGAGCCCAGCAGCCCCGCTCTCCCGAGCCGCCTCAGACTTACCTCGGTTGCTCCTGGTGGTGTCCGGACTCCCAGAACTCCTGGGGAGAGGTAGTGCGCCGAGGCTCCGCCGCTGGTACTGGTTCTTGGACTCCACGGCTTTCCGGACCGAGTTTAGGATGGCGATGGTACTCAGGGACATTTGTCTGCAGGAGGGTATGGGAGACACGCAGAAAGCATCAAGACATGGAAGGATGACCCCGTTCCTCACAGCACCCCACACCCACATGCCAGAGCCAAAGATGGGCTGAGTGGCCGTGCAGGGGAAGGAGCCCGATGGTGGTGGTGGGGAGGTACCCACCTGGCTCTGGGCAGTAACTGCTTCACGGAGCCCACTGGTAGGGAGGGCGAAACTGCCTGAGGGGTAGGCGGCTGGCTCCCCGCAGGGCCCACTGTGGAGTTCTCATAGCCAGCAGGAGCTGGTGTGGTTTCTAAGCTGGCAGCGACCTGTGAGAGAAAGAGGTTCCATTTTCTAACGCAAAAATGATGAGGCCTTTACAGGTTCCGCTTGAAACTGTATCAGCCCGGGGAGAGCCTGCTCAGAGAACGCAGATGCCTCTGGATCAGGCAGCATCAGTGACAAAAGCAAACCTGTCCGCATCCTTTCTAACAGCAGACATGCCTGGATTTCTCAGGGAAGCAAGAAAATGGGGTCTAGAAGGTCACATAGGAACACCCTAAGTAACACCTGATTTTGGGGCCACACACCTAGAAACACTCCATGTGTCTGGCCAGCTGAGAAAGTAAAAAAATCAATAAAGGGACAGGGCAAGCCGCTGTCACAGTCCTCTCTGGACAGGCATAACCACTCAGGTCCTCCGTGTGCCACTTCCTGGGGCGTCACACTCCCCCACATCAGAGAGGGAACCCCCCATGGTCCGGCCACCACAGGCCCTGTGCCCACCTGCAGGGGCAGTGTCCCGCCAGCACCCGCTGCCCCACTGCCATTCGCCTGTGTCATCAGCTCTTGCTCCTGGGCCAGCTGCTCATTGTACTTCTTCATGTCGTACTCCAGTTCTGATGCCAGCTGCTTGTCAACCGCGAAGAAGTCCTTGACTTCATCCCGGTAATCCTGCATCATCTCCTAAAACAGAGCCGGGGCACCTTTAACCTGATGCTCATGGGATGACTGTGCAGGAACTGGAAGCAGAAGGTGGCTTCTGCCTAACAGACATTTCTCTGACCACCGAGTATAGTGGCCCGTTCCCTGCAAACACCCCTGCAATGCACCTGCCCCCACCAGCACACAGAGGGACCCTGATGTGAGAACCATCTCTGCTGTCCTCAGCTGCTGGAAGCTTCTGGCTGGGTGCAATTATGAGCAATTTCTGGATTCCTGGGGGGAGCCAACCCTATTGAATGGGAGTGCCACCGAGAGCCACCTGCTCCACTCTGGGAGTTGGGACAAGGACCCTGAGCCACAGCTGGGGGAAGGAACACTCTGTGTCACTGAGGCAGGTGCCCTGGGGAAGTGGAGGCATGGCAAGGCCTTGTTGCCAGCACTGCTGAGAGTGCAGCCTGGGTGCCGGCGCTCTCCATGAAGGGTTAGAGCCAGACCAGCCCGGGCCCAGGAGGTGGACTGCGTCTTAGAGGAGTGAAGCTTGTCCTTTTTCTTTCTGAAGCACTGCTGGGGGTGCACCCGAGGCTTCGGCTGTGGGCCCCAGAACCACAGGGCCCTTAGCACTGAATTGCCATAATGCAGGTAAGTGGGTCCCCAGCACAGTGTGGGAAGCCCCAGCCCGAAAATGAATAAAGATGGGTAACAGAGTAACTAGAAGTTTCATTTGTTCTTTCAAACAATGAGTCTAACTTTCCCATTTTCAACTTGTCTAAATTAAGTCATGAAAAAGTATGTTCAATGTGTAGCCCTTTGTGGGAAAAAGAAATCTTCAATTTAGAAAACAACCTCGTATACAAGACAAGAAGACGTCCCTAGTGGCAGCTCCCGCCATAGGCCAAGGCCTCTTGCGCAGGAGCGCAGCTCCACTTCAGCGGAGCCTTCACGCCTCCTCAGGGCAACCCAAAGCCCGGCTGCATGGTCCCTTCCCCTGATGTGCAAATCCTAGGCAAGTCTCTCGATAAACGGGCACCCATGCTCCTGGGACCCTCCCTCAAGTGAACGAAGACAAGGCATCTTCAGAAGGAGCCCAGTGTCACCCCCCCCCACACACACCCAGAGCACCAAGAAGGTCGGGCCAGCTTCCGGGGCCGGGGCTGATCTCCGGCTTCTCCCTAGTAGAGGCGGCACCACTGAGAGTGGAAACGCTGCAGGATTTTAATGAGTTCGAGTCGTCCCTACTAATTGCACTGTGGTCAGAGCCTTGCGCTCGCCCGCCCAGGACAGGGCACCCAGGCAGCCTCACCCTGAGGTAGTTCATGAGGTCCCGCAAAGCTGGGATCTTCTTCTTCTCCAACAGTGACTTCAGAGTGACGATAATCGGAATGATATTTTCAATGAAGTTTCTCTTCTGGACCTGGAGCAACATGAAGGAAGGCATGTTTAGTTGTGGAGTTTCTGGTGACAAAGATTTGTCCTATGTAAGTGTAGCTATTCTTGCTGACGATGCTGATGCCTCACTGATTACAATGCTGGGGCCGCATATGGGAGCCTCCACTTCTGTTCTGAAGACTTGTGAGCATCATTTGAAACCACTCTGACTTGGTAAAGGAGGACGGGGGAAAGACGCTTGGAAAAGGAGATAGAGATAGGCTGGAGAACTTAGCAGAAAGCTTTCAGTCCCATGTGGCCCTGGCGAGGACAGTGTTTCAGAACACAAGCCGGGCTCATGGTGCTGCAGGGGAAGAGCCATGCCGTCAGTGGCCTCTCTCCGGGCAGCTCCATGCATGCAGAAAAGTGCTGCCAGTATGTGGAGCCCAGTCCCCTGAACCTTCAGATTCTTGGCTGTAAGTGGACACTAGCACAGTGTGCTGGGAAGTGTGTTTTAAGAACCGAAATTCACTCTTTTGCCCCATTATGCAAGATGTGTCCTTCTGAATCTAAGATGTATTCCTTTTCTTCTCATTCAAGTCACTAGTGTGCACTACTAAACCACTCATTTCTCAATACCAGTCCACCAGAGCGCCTGAAACAGGGCAGAAGGTAGAATGTAATAAGAATCTGCACAGGTGGTCCACCTAGAGAGCGCCTTTAAAAGCATCTAAGATGCATTGGCTGAATAAACACTATCACGAGCCTCCTAGCACCAGAGACAAAGCTGGCCCGTGAGACCAACGTGGAGAATCCTGGCCCTACTCACCTCCTGAGCGGGGTGTGGGGAAAGGAAAGGGCGGAGAGCAGAGTCCGCAGGAAAGACCTCTCTGAAAAGCTCCCCCCTTCGGATGGGTAGGACTCAGGAGGCAAGAAAGGAAGGTAATGACAGGAGAGGATGGAGACACCCTGCAGGAGAGATGGGGTGGGGGCAGCAGAGTGTGAGAAGCTCTGAAGAGGGAGCTGAGCTTCATTCAGATGACAGGCCACCGGCCCACTGACTAAAGCTGTCATTAGAGAGCAGAGCATATGCACAAGCACGCGTGGCCCTGTGTGGGGCTGACAAGGCACACGCCGAGTGGCCCCTCTCCCTGCTGCCTGCAGTCAGCAAGCCTGGGTTTTCTGAGGCAGGAGAGCCAAGGTCACTCTGGCAGCCTGGACAGAAACTACAGACACAAGTGTGGAGGGGCAGCCCGGAGGGGTCCCGGCCGAATAATGAGAACCTGGAGGTAAGACAGGATCTCTAAGACAAAAGGGACAGAAAGAGCGGTGGAAGATGACACTCAGCGACAGCCGTCACTTGGCGAAATCCCTGCGGTCAGCCGGCTGTGCTCCAGGTCTAGCTTTGGGCTCACAGAGCACAGCAGCCGCTACTGTCCCCACCACCTGCAGAGGGGGGGGCTACTGAGCTGCCCCCACAGTCCTTCCCACCCTGACCGGGGCAGCACCAGGGTCCCTTGTGGTGTACAGAGAGGTTGAAGGCAGGGAAAGGACAGGGGTCTGGGAGTCCTGTGGCTCTTCTAGGGAGGCGAGGGGACCCGATTCAGGTCCTCAGAAACTGCAGCTAGACACAGGGACTGAACAAGCCCCTGCCAGTGAGGACAGACTTCTCCGGGTCACCGTGTCAAAGCAGGTCACACTCAGAGCTGCTCACAGGAAGCTGATGATCCCAACCAGCCCACCGATAGGGCGCCGCTCACCTGGGAGATGATCTTTTTCTGAGCTTCCTGCATGACCACATTCGCCAACGCCACGTCGTCTTCCTCCAGGAGCAGGTCCTTGTCCGGCCTACACCTCATCGCCAAGAGCTTGATCTCCCTGGAGCTGAGGATCTCGAACGTGTCTGAAAGCAGCTCACTGGCTTCCATATCCAGGGGCAGGAGGCCGTCTGCGAAGAAGGCTGGACAAGAGAGGGCACTGAGGGGGCTGCCAGTGGCTGAGATCAGGACGGATGACAACAGGCGCGAAAGGGGCTTCCTGAAGTCCCAAGGTCTCCGGGGACACGTCTTTTGGGCCATGAGCAACTCAGCCAAGTCACCCCAAACCCACCAGGCCTACCCAAAATACTAAGGCAGAGCTTGGAAGTGATGTTGAATCGCTGCTCGTCTGTGAAGTGCTCCAGAAGGAACTTGTAGATTTTCATCCGTTTCTCCCTGTTTGTCTTTCCCTTCAGGGAAAACAGCCTCTTCTCTCTAAGCACAACGGGAGGTTTCCTGTCACCTGGAGTCCTTCAGGCTTGGCTAGCACTGCAGCTCAGGGTCGGCCCCAAGAGGACAGTGCAGAGAAAGGCCCTTCCGTCGCTTCCCCTGTCTCCTGGCCCTCATCCCATGCCCGGCTCTTCCCCGACGCTGCACTGACCTCTCGGACTGGGGGAACTTGTTATACTTCTCGTGCTTCTCGTAGTTATTGAAGTGGAAGATGCATTCGGTGAAGTGCTGGAAGAACAGGGCAGGGCTCCTCTTCAGTAAGAGGTGAACCAGGCAGAACTCCGCAAAGCTGCAAGGAAACCAGATGCCTAGTTACTGGGGGCAGTCTCAGGATTCCTGCCCCAGTCTGCCTGACAGTGGGGCCTGGGGACAGTGCTGGGGGGGGGGGGGGGGGGGACACAGGGTCTATCCAATCAAGGCAGGCCACCAATGGTACTTCTCTTGTTCCACATGCATTCACATGCATGCACACAACACGGCACAAACAACACATATAATGTGGGTGTCTGATTAGCAGTCTCTGGAGTCCAAGGTCAGCAGAAGGCCCTTCACTGTTGTCTGCCCCCCCGCCTGTTTCTGTCAAATTCTAACGTAACAACTGCTCTGCCCAAACACTGCTTCCAGCAAAATGGCTGAGGGGCCAACTGGGAAAGACACAGGGAGCTGGAGTGCCAGCGCAGCACCTCACTCATCTAGGCGCACACGCAACCGTCTGACTGACCTCCTTGGCCCTGCACGTAAACTGGTCTTGGTAATGGCGACTGCCCAAGGAGTGGGACTGACACAGCAGGACAGCGGGTGGGCAGGGCAGGTACCTCCACAGTCAGACCGACTCCCTCGAGAGGGGCCCCTCAAGCCCTGGGCACTCTCCTTCTTCTCCTGCATAGGCATAAACTGGACTCGAAGGTGACACGTCACCAGCACCCACTCCTAGCAAGGGTGGTGACTTCAGGAGCTGATGTGCACACACACACAATGCACGCACACACAACGCACACACATAATGTGCACACACAAGTCAGGCAGTGGTGACAGCTCTGACAGCAGCAACAGCGTAGGGACAAGGGTCCAGTCTATCCCATTGCCAGCAGGTGTCCTTTTCAGGCCAGCATTCTCCAGTCCCCGGGGGAAAGGCCCAGTAGGGAGCACTGTCGGGATGCTCCCTCCCGGTCCCTGGGCCGACAGTAACTGGGTCTGCACCACAGCACACATCTCCAGAGAAGTGGACCTGTGGCAGCCTCAACCCCATCCACACACGTGCCAAGAGCCCTCACGCAGCGCTGCACCAGGCCCCTCCGCGCCATGAAGAAATGTGCCAGATTCACCACCAAGTGTGTGTGCACATGCCCAAGTATGAATGTGTGTTCCCATATCTGTGTGCCCCCAAGTGGTGTGCATGTCCCTGTGTGTGCCCCCAAGTGAGTGTGCATCCCCGTATGTGTCCGTGTCTCCATGTAAGTGCATGTCCAAGTGTCTGTCCTCATGTGACTACAAATGTTATGTCCCCAAGTTTGTGTGCATGTCTCCGTGTCTGCGTGTCCTCAAGTGTATGTGCGTGTGTCTTCATGTGAATGCATGTCCCTGTGTGTGCGCGCATATCTCCAAGTGTGTATGGATGTTCCCCTGTGCGTGTGCATGTCCCCATGAGTACGTGTCCCTGTGTGTGTGCATGTCCTCGTGCATGTGTGTGTCCCCTTGTTATAGCCCCAGTCAGCACCACGACCATGAAGAAAAGAGGGGAAGTGCAGAAACAGGAAGCAGCCAGAGTATGACGCTGGAGAAAGGCCAGTTCGTGAGTCCCTGCTGCCAGGGGAGTGCTCACTTTGTACACACAAGGCCTCGGTTCTCTCCCCAGCATGAAATCCCACTTTTCACTGCAGATTTTCATCTAGAAAATGAGGAAGCAGCTGGCACAACAAGGGAAATAAAACCAACCCAAATCTATTTACTGACAGTTGCTGCCTGCAGAGAAAGTCACCTCTGGCCAGCTAGCAGCCGTGTACTCTGCCAGCAGCACATTCGGGGTAGAGCCAAGCTGCCCAGGGCACGAGAGGGAGCTCTGCCCACACAGGGTCACCGCCTGAGGCAAACCCTGGGGGCGCAGACGGAAACCCATTCCTAAGCAAGAGTGAAGCAGGTGGTGCCGAGCACTGGGACTCGCAGGGTACTTGGGGCCTGAGCTCTGCCTGGTGAGAGAATACCACCCCACAGTCATTGGGCCACACCCCCCGTGCCAGCCTCACGGCTGCATGTGTCAACCAGGTCTGGAGGGAGACCCCACGCAGGAGCAGCTTGAGAAGCTGCAGACATCACTGGGGCAGGGGAGGGGGGGAGGGCCTGAGAAGCAGCAGCCTCCCCCCAGCTTTCTCGCTCCAGGACGCTCGCCAAAAGGAGCAAACATCCAGGGATGCATCAAGAGTGGACACAGCAATATCAGCACTGGACAGAGAGGACAGAGGAGCAAGCTCAAGCTGGGCACTGACGGCCCTGAAGGAAAAGCTTCGAGGGTCAAAGAGCCTGGAGGGCCCAGGAGGAGCGGCGCGCTCCTTTCTATTTCGGACCCCACAGGAGACCTCAGGGCTGGGGAGGCTGCTCAGGAGAAAGAGCGGCCTGGTGTGTGCAGGCTCTGGGCTGAGCCCCAGAAGCACCCCCTGTAGACCTGACACTGCAGGATGATGCCCCCGAAACCGCCACTGCCTCTTCCCCATGTCTCCTAAACCAAATGCTACTGGGAAGCGGCTCTGCTGGCTGAGGGCTCCTCTTCCGTATCACCAGCCGCTGGTCCATGCCCGCCTGTGGCTTCACAGGGAAGCAGCAGGGACTTTTCTGTGGGACAGAAAATTTCCAAGCGGCACCGACTGCAGACAAGAGGCTGAAAAACCACTGCTCCACATTCTCAATGATGTCTGTGTCCAGGCGTCCATGTGTCCCAACCTGGCCATCTCTGTCTTTCCCTGAGGTCTTATTTCTGTCCCTCGTGCTGAGAAACTCCCTAGTCCCCTTTGTTCCGGAGCCCCCTTCCCAGTGCTTGCTGGGTTAAAGGGCAATACTGGGCCCATCCTTAGCATCCTCTGACTGTGCTACAAGGCCGCCCTCTAGTGGGCAACAGGAAAATACACTGGACAGTTCTGGAAACCCAATTGGAGCTTAATGGTGAGGGCAGAGTTCAACTCCTACAGCACATGGCTCCACATGGCCCCACAGGGACCACACGACTGTAGGGACCACACGTCTCTACCCTCAGGCCGCAGCATGGACCAGTCTGGCTTGGTTGGTTGGCCCAGTATTGCTGGGCGTGGTCCCTGGGCTAGTCCCTAGTGGTCCCTAGCCCTCACACCACCCCAAGGTGAAAATGTCACACAAATTTATTCACGTTAAATCTTCAAGGACACCACCTAGAAGTTCTGCCACTGTAGTCTTTCTGAAGGTTATTTTTTGGTTTGTTTTGGTTTTTAGGCCATCCCCAGTGATACTCAGGGCTTACTCCTTGTCACACTCAGGCAAGTGAGTTAACCCCTGTAACCATCGCCTCAGCTGTCTTTGAAAGATCTGTATTAGCAGACAGCCATGGGGGAGTGTTTCTAATCTAAGCGATAATTCTGCCCTTTCCCCTAAACATAGGGGACTGGACTAATTTAAACTATGGCTAGCTTTAAAGCTGGGAATCATCTACATCTGAACCTTATCCAGAATAAAGAGAAAAAAATGGAAAGATTTAAGCGGGTAGTGTATCAATATAGGCGCCGATATTTACTAGAATGAAAACATCTCTTTCTGTTCTAATTTCAGTCCACTACACGTTCTGATCACCTATACAAGAGGTTCTGTGTACATTTCACATGGGTTTTTGAAAAGTTTATGTGCACAGGAGCTGACAAAAGTGGGGAGAAACAGGTAAAGGCAGTTTCTGTCACCAATCTGCTAGCCAGGATCATCATCAGAAAACCTTCCAGGCACCTGTGTGTGCCCCTGGGTGGCTTCTGGTACAGGGGTGCTGAATGGCACGTCAAATGGCAGGGCCAAGATGGTCCTCTCCCAATTATACAAATGAAGAAAAGGCAAAGTAATTGCCTTAGCTTCTGCTTCTGGTTTTAGACAGTATTAATTAAACGTTAACCTTCTACTAGTTTATTATGTAGAATGCTTCTTCTTGGAAAATTATACCCAAAGGAAATCGGATAGAAATTTTTCCAAGGAACTCAAAGTAAATCATTAGGGGCCATATTTTTAGAACCAGAGGGACCCATTATTAGAGACTATTTATAGTTAATGAACTCTATAAAGACTCTAAAAAGATCTTTGCTCAACTATGGTTGCTTTTGCCATGGCATTCAACATTCTATTTTCTAGTTACAAATTTCCTTTAAGAATTACTTACCTGAGAAAATCTAGGCTAATAAAACCTCTCAGATTTTTCAACCCCTTGAAAGTAAGTATCTAAATAAGTTATAGAAGGGTTGGAATGAACATAGGTAAAATTATTCCCTTCCCTTTCAATTCTCCTGAAATACCCATTTCCAAGGGCTGGAGAATAGCACAGCGGGTAGGGTGTTTGCTTCGCACGCAGCCGACCTAGGTTCAATTCCTCCGTCCCTCTCGGAGAGCCCAGCAAGCTACCGAGAGTATCTCGCCCACACGGCAGAGCCTGGCAAGCTACCCGTGGCATATTCAATATGCCAAAAACAGTAACAAGTGTCACAATGGAGATGTTACTGGTGCCTGCTTGAGCAAATCAATCAATAACAGTGCTACATTTAATTGTAATGTATGTTCTCTTGTAAAAGTTAATTCCTGGAACTTCTTCCTTAAGATTTCTGCATTTAAAAAAAAAATTCTGCATTTCAAAGAAGTCTATACTTCTATCAAAAATTCACTGGCCTTGGGGCTGGAGTGATAGCACAGCGGGTAGGGCGTTTGCCTTGCACACGGCCGACCCGGGTTCAAATCCCAGCATCCCATATGGTCCCCTGAGCACCGCCAGGGTTGATTCCTGAGTGCATGAGCCAGGAGTGACCCCTGTGCATTGCTGGGTGTGACCCAAAAAAAAGCAAAAAAAAAAAAAAAAATTCACTGGCCTAGAAATCTCCATAGTTAAGCCCAGAGTTAATGGTGGCTATTCCTTGTGGCTTCTTTTTATTTATTAATTGATTGACTGAAATAGAAGAATTTACTGGAAAGTAGAAAAGACACTCCCTCGCCGGGAAGGAACTTAGGATAAGAGTAAGTTCTATTCCATGTGATTTACTGAAGACTTCATCATTCCTCCAAGAGCAAACAAGGTAGTAAATGAAGTACTGATAAGATTATTTAATATCAGCCTGGGTGAGAGCTTCTTTTAAACTTGGGTGCAAAATAAAGCTGTTATACAGCTTAATGGGTTTTTCCTTTGTTTTGTTTTTTTGGGTCTTGGGGCCACACCTGGCATTGCTCAGGGGAACCATATGGGATGAAGGGGATTCAACTCATGTTGGTCACATGCAAGGCAAATGCCTTACCTGCTGTACTGCTCCAGTCCCTAGCTTAATGTTTTTTTTACAACAAACAAACAAACAAGCTGTCTGGCAATGAAAAAAGCTCCCTAAACCCTAAATAATCCACTAAATACTAAATAACTAAGCCAGTTTTAAGACTTAAACTCAATCAGAAATGAGGTAAACTATTTAGCTGCTTGATGTCTGAGGAAGACATACCTGGCGATGTCTGGGTATGAGTCTGTCAGTGTGCTGATGAATCGAAAAAACAGAGAGTCCTTCCACTTTACAAATTCTTCCTGCACAAAGAGAGACCACTGGCGTCAGGAGGATGGTTACAGTGCACCCAGTCATAACAAACTAGCTTTCTCTTGTCGAAGAGGATACCTTCCCATGTCACTTATGGCACAGGTCAGTCAGAGAGGTGGAGGGGGACACAGGGAGAAGAAGGATAGCATGACAGATACCTTCTGTCTCTGAAAACAACTAAAGCACCTGGCTTTCGGGGGGAGTGCCCTGGTTCCTTCCTCAGGAAAACAGAACACACCTTAACAAACACACAACTAAGTTAAATCCCTTTTTTATAAACAGCAAATATCATTTTACTTTACGAACAATATAGGCTGAACCTTTGTTCTTGATGTGAGCATTGCCACTGATGGCCCTGTAGTCACAAGTCTTTGTACACACAGCAGAAAAAAAACCTTTCAGGATTCTCCAAGCCCTTGGAGAGGTAGCGAATAAGCATCATTGTCCAGCTGGAGAAGTTCCCCCTGAGGCCTGCTGCCCTAGTGCAGTCATGAGGCAGGAACCAGAGCCACTCATCTGCTTTTCCCTCTGTGGTGTGGAGCTGTGGAACTGAACCATCATACTGCTCGACAGGATACAGAGCAAACACCCGAAATGAATATTAGGATGTAACGCCCTGTGTAATGGTGGCGCTGAGCAGAAAATGGTGACAATTTTAACCCCAGATGAGGCTGATTATCAGTGGATTCTGTGACAGAACAGCCTGCGCTGCACCCAGCAGTAAAGAGATGGCGAGGGGAGGGCCCGCTAATGCGCACCTGCAAGAGATTGGTGAGTAAGGTGAGTGTCTGCTTCCGGATGAAGGGATCGGAGTCCTTGAGGCACACGGAGATGTTAGGGATGTACTTGTCCACCATGGAGGTATAACGCATACAAAGGTCACACAGAACAATGATCACATTGTTGCGCACAGCCACGTCGCTGCAAATCTCCAGCTCTCGGACAAGGGCTGGGACACTCTTCTTGGCAAGATCTTCATGCTGTAAGCAGAGCTTACCTGCCACAGGAGAGTTAGCGGTCTTCATTCTGTTCTAGTCTAAATCTCAATTGGCTCTGGGAGCTTTTACTATAAATTATATTTAATCCAAGTAAGGAAAAAAATGCAAGGTTGGGGGATAGTACAGGGGTTAAACTGACTTGTGGCTGACTCGGGTTTCAGTGCCCAGCACTGCATATGGGTCCCCCTGAGCAGAGTCAAAGTGTGATACAGGGCTGGAGCACTAGCACAGCGGGCAGGGTGTTTGCCTTGCACGAGGCTGACCTGGGTTTCAATCCAAGCATCCCATATGGTCCTCTGAGCACCACCAGGGGTAATTCCTGAGTGCAGAGCCAGGAGTAACCCCCGTGTGTAACCAGCCAGGTGTGACCCAAAAAGAAAAAAAAAAGTGTGATACACAGCACTGTCTGGTGTCCCACCATCCCCCCAAAAGAGAATGAGCCAAAACCTCACAAACCAAAATATCAAAGGCAAATGGATCCACTTAGTATCAGGAAGTTAGTATCAGGAAGTTCAAGATGGTCCCTCCCCTGGGTTTCACAAGAATACAAACTATATAGGGCTGGAGCAATAGCACAGCCTATCAAACTGAGATGCTCCTTCTATGTAGTCAAATAATCTTCTCTGTAAAGTCACTATTTGAATTTTAGAGGTATTGCTAATAACACTTTTTCTTTGGGGCAGGGGACACACCACACTAGGCAGTGCTCAGGTATTACTCCTGGCTGTGTTCAGGGATCAGTCCTGCTGGGATCGGGGGACCATATGGGTTGCCAGGGACTGATCCCAGATTAGCTATATACAAGGCAAACACCCTACCTGCGGTGCTATTTCCCAGGCCCCTGATACTATTTGTTTTTGATAATCTATAGAAACTCTGAAGTTTAACAATGAATTTGAAATCCGAGCTGGTAAGCAAGAGAACTGTCTTGGTTTTATTTCCTACCTATAAGGGAAGAAAGGCTAGTCTCTGTTTAAAGCTGAGTGAATGCTTTAATTTTATTTTTAACTGTAGATTCTGAAAAAATAATCATCACTGTAATAAAAATAATTCATAACTCTTGAGCATTAAAATGTTCAATTATACTAAACAAAGAAAACCTCAAATGACAGCATAGAGGAGTGTTTTCAAGACGAACAAGTTGACTTCATGGAGTAATCGGTTTAACAGCCTCTCTACCAGTTCAAAAACCAAACTGAAATGTACTTTTTTATTTCCAGATTTCAGGGCAGTGCCTGGTATAGAGATACTGATGAGGAGAAGTCATGATGTGACAGGAAAATTAAAAAAAAAAAATCACATGAACAGGCGCTCGTGGATTAGTAGATTCAGTAACTGCGTCAAAAGGACACAAACAGGTAAGGAAGCTGAGGCAGTCTCCCACCTCCAGGCTCTCATGACCAGCTGTTAATCATGCCTGGGGAGTGAGTGCTTCGATCGAATGACACCTCCCCGCCGCCGCCGCCCCCCCAACCCAACAGTCACAGCAAACATGAGCTCATCAGTTTGTTTTTTGGTTTGGGGGCTACCCCTGGCAGTACTGCATGCAAGGCAAGCACCTGGACCCTGCACTATCGCTCCAGTCTCTCATTAGTTCCTAACTCAGACCCGTGCTGGTTCGGTAAGGAGAAAAGCCACACGGGAACCAGGCCTCACAGGCTGTCCCTCTGACTCACCCAGCGTAATGATGGCATGTGCTCTTATCACCGAGGGCATGGCAGAGCCTCGGACCTGGAGAGGCGGCTGGGAGGCAGGGGCTTCAGTGCTGCTCTGAGTGGCAGGGACTGTGGGGAAGAGAAGTGTCATTTACAGTACTTCCAGGTTAGGTGAGTCTCAAGACAGCATGTGTGGAGGACAATTTCAAGGTCCTTACCAAAGTCTGCGTCTGCAGAAGAAGCCAGAATGGACTGAATGAGAAGGAAGGTCCTCTTCTCCACCTTGGCTGGGCAGAGCTGGGCAATATCACCTAATGTGAAAATGTACTTTACCTACGAAGACAATGGATTTATCAGCAAAAATGAGACAAAAAAAAAAATTAGCCCAGCTAAATTAAGGACATGTTCACGGACTCCTTTAATGGTCCTCAAATTAAAATAATTTTTCTTACAAAACAATCACTGTAAAAATAAATCATTCCTTTATAAATTTTTTAAAAAATTACGATAATTTTCTCATTTTTCATTATTTTTTTCAAAATTAAAAAGAATTAAAAAGAATGTCATTAATAGTGATGCTATTAATTATATTTTTATAGGTAAAAAACTATCTATTAGTAATCATCTATAATGCCAACACATAGACATCACTATTTTTGTATAATTTTTGTATGTTTATAGTTACTTAACCAAATATTTGCTTTTTTTAAAAATATAATTAACAATCCATGCTATTACAAAGTTTTCAAATATTACTTTTTTTAGTTCTTTTTTTTTATTTTATTGAATCACTGTGAGATAGTTACAAGCTTTCATGTTTGGGTTACAATCTCACAATGATCAAACACCCATCCCTCCACCAGTGCACATTCCTCACCATCAATATCTCTGTTATACACCCCCCCCCCTTTCCCACCTTCCTCCTGCCTCCATGGCAGACAATATTCCCCATACTCTCTCCTTTTGGGCATTATGGCTTGCAACACAGACACTGAGAGGTCATCATATTTGCTCCATTATCTACTTTCGGCATGCATCTCCCATCCCAACTGGTTCCTCCAGCCATCATTTTCTTAGTGATCCCTTCTCTATTCCATCTGCCTTCTCCCCTCTGCTTATCAAATATTACTTTTAATATTATACAAGGTGTATAACATATATGATAAGAGTTTAATCACTACATAAATACATAAAATCCAGTAATATCCATTTATGCTGGTGTGAGTAAACATTTAGGCTGTTTCTAATCCTTTGCTATTTGTATCTGCACCCAGTGACACACACCTTGAAACACTATTCTTCTTCTTAGAATTGACTCTGGTGCTAAACTGCTATACATTTTAGAACAGGTTCCAAACTGTTTATTGTATAGGCTCCTGCTTCCTTGCAGATGCACCACTGTCCATTCACTAAGGACATGCAGCTAAGAAATAAAACAAAATAGTGGGTTTTTTTTCTTTTTGGCAGCAGGGCTGGTGCGGGGGGGAGGGGTCACTTCTGGTGATGCTCAGGGGTTATTCCTGGCTCTGCACTCAGGAATTACTTCTGGCGGTACTCAGGAGATCATATGGGATGATGGGGATCAAACCTGGGTTGCCCTCGTGCAAGGCAAATGCCCTACCCACTGTACTACTGCTACGGCCTCAAGATAGTGGTTTTTGACTTCAAAAGTACAGGGGTGATACATAATAGTATACGTTCAATAAAGCCTTATTTACTGGGCAAGGTCAATAAAAAGTACATGTGTGTTTAAGCATTACTGAACATGCTTTGAGCTGATTAAAGAAATATTTAACATACTGTATTAAAAGAAGTACTAAGGCCCAGACGAGACCCCAAACGGCCACCCACGAATAGCTAGCTCCTCTGCTCCTGAACGGCCATGATCCCAGTGGACACAAACCAATCTCGGAACGCAGTGGCTTCTGGCAGAAATGTTCCTGGACTGTGAACTAAGCTACGGTCCCATGCCGCCCCGGGAGAGGAAGGGGTTTTGTCCCTCAGCCTTTCCCCCTCCAAGGCAGCAAGGCGACCGCCATTTTTCAGAGCCTATTGGACAGAGAGGTAGGAGCCTGCAGTGACAGGGCGCACAGCAAATCTCGAGATGGGGAGTGGAACTGGACCTGCTCCCCACCCAGACGAGACCCCAAGCAGCTGCCCATGAACGGCTCCTCCACTCCTAAATGGCCATGATCCCAAAGGCACATAAACCAATCTCGGAACCCAGTGGCTTCTGGCAGAAATCCCTCTGGACTTAATTACTAAAATAGCAGAAATCCAAATCCAAGATATCCTATTCTCTTTGTTATCAGCAACAGAAAACAAATTATCTAATGATGCCTTTTCGGCAGGTCTGATTATTGGGGGAAAATTCCAAATAATAATAGTGGGTCTTCTGTTGAAAAACTGAATGTAATCAAAGTAAAGAGAGAGTAAAGTGAAAATCATCTGTCACACAGGCAGTGTGGGGGGTGGGGGGCATACTGGGGTTCTTGGTGGTGGAACATGTGCATTGGTGAAGGGATTGGTGTTGGATCATTTATGACTGAGACTTAAACCTAAAAGCTTTGTAACTGTCCTCATGGTGATTCAATTAAACAAAAAATAAAATAAAAAAATAAAAGAAGTACTAAACAATATTCACAGGCAAGTCTTCCCTGTCTTTCCTGGAGGATAGATCTGCATGACAGAACTAATAACCGAGGAAAGAATCTTAGAGTATAAACACCAGTCTGGCCATAACATGTATTTTCTTAGTTTGGGCAGACTTGTCCAGATAAGTGAGAACAACATCCTCCAGAGCGCTGGCCAGGGGCATTTGCAACACTGGGCCCTGAGATAGCAGTTTCTGTCCAGACTTCAGTGCTAGGCCTGAGTCTTGGACACACAGTTTCTCCTCTAACAAGCGAAGCATATTCTTGGATATACTAGGTAGTATAGGTGGCAAAGCAAGAAGTGATTGCAGGAGGAGGATTTTAGCAAACTTTTAAATAGATGAGGAAAATGGTTTTGGTTAAATGGTGACCTGCTTAGGGTGTGGAAAAGAAACTCCTTGCTCTCTTCACTGGCCAGTAGTATCAGATGTTGGAATTAAACCTGTCACAACATATTTTGCTGATGGTGAGTCACAGTAAGACACCGCTGGCCTCATCCTGGTCCCTCATACACTCATGTTGTTCCAAAGTTATCTGTCCTTGGTTGTCAAATACAGCTGACCCTTAAACAAAACCAGTGTGAACATTGAAGTTCTATTGTGTTCATAGATTTGCACAATCTTAGTCATTCTCTGACTGAATCCATTGATGCAGAGCCCCAAGACAGGAATGAGGGGCAAATCTAAATGACACAAAGATTTTGAACTGTGGGTGTGTTGAATGGGGGGTCAGCATCACTGACCCTAAAGTTATCTCAAGGGTCAAGTGACTGCAAACAGGATTCTGTTCTAGGCTGGAATTCAAGCAACTCAGCAGACTTTTTTTTTTTTTTTTTTTTTGCTTTTTGGGTCACACCTGGCAATGCACAGGGGTTACTCCTGGCTTTGCATTCAGGAATTACTCCTCCTGGAGGTACTCAGGGGACCATATGGGATGCTGGGATTCGAACTGGGTTTGGCTGCGTGCAAGGCAAACACCCTACCCACTGTGCTATCGCTCCAGCCTCAGCAGACATATTTTCATTCATTCATTAAACAAATAAACCAAATAAATGAAGTGCATACTCCATGTATTATTTTCTCACCTTAAATTTAATTTAATCAAACTCAAACAGGATCTTCCCTTTCGAATAAAGTTGCTCAAAGAATTTAAGTGGATAAAGTCTATATCATCATGTTTTCCCCAGATAGCAAGTGTGTGAGAAAATAAGTCATCAATAAAAATATTCTTTGCACCATTTCAACCATCACCACAGCTCTTGAACCTCTGCTCGCTGTCAAATCCTAACTGGTGAGATACATCTCCAGCCCCCACCAAGGAGCTCCATGATGAAATAGAAGAAACCACTAGAAAACAACAGGAGGTGGAAGAAATGAACAGCATGCCACAGAATGTCAGGATGAGTTCAAGAAAAACAATATAAGAATCACTGGAGTCCCTGAAGAACAGGAAAATTTGATGAAGAAATAATAGTCAAAGAAATAAAAAATAGGAATTTCCCAGAGTTACAAGAACTAAGTGTTGAAAGTCGACAAAGGGACATACAAGATAACCTTTCAGCATCTGTATTGCAAACCATAATGACTAAAATGAGAGAGAGAGAGAGAGAGACAGAGACAGAGAGAGACAAAGAGAGAGAGAGAGGGAGAGGTCCCTGACATAGAGGCAGGCTGTGGTGGGGGTGGGAGGGAAACTGAGGACACTTGTGCTGAGAAATGACACTAGTGAAGGGATGGGTGCTGGAACATTTTATGACTGAAACCCAATCATCAACAGTTTTGTCATGCTCTATTTCACAGTGATTCAATTAAAAAAATAAATAATTTCCCCGAGTTGAGAAATGCTGACACCAAGATCCAAGAGGCCTAAATTAGGGTTCGATGAAAATAGATGCAAGTAGGAAAACCCTAAGGCACATGCTCAGAAGTCAAAATCCAAAGACAGAAACAGAATACTGGAAGCAGCAAGACCAAAGAAGGCCCTAAGTTGGGGCTGGAGCGATAGCACAGCGGGGAGGGCGTTTGCCTTGCATGCGGCCGACACCCGGGTTCGATCCCCAGCATCCCATATGGTCCCCTGAGCACCGCCAGGGGTGATTCCTGAGTGCAGAGCCAGGAATAACCCCCGTGCATTGCCAGGTGTGACCCAAAAAGCAAAAAAAAAAAAAAAAAAAAGAAGGCCCTAAGATCCACAGAAGGTCTATCAAATGAGACTCTATGAGCCAGAAGAGAATGGAGGAATGTAGTATAAAAACCAAATGAAATGAGCACGTCACCAAGAATACTCTATCCAGCTAGATTATCATTCAGATTCAGAGCCTCAGGGCCAGCTAACAGCTTAGAGAATTCATAGCCTTGAAATCAGGATAGCAAGAAGCACTAAAAGAGCTTCTTTATAAGGCAGACCAAAAATTAAAAAATGCAAGACAGGGGCTCGAGCGATAGCACAGAGGGTAGGGCGTTTGCCTTGCATCAGCAGACCTGGGTTCGATTCCCAGCACCCTATATGGTTCCCCAAGCACCTCCAGGAATAATTTCTGAGTGCATAAACCAGGAGTGACCCCTGCGCATTGCCGGGTGTGACCCAAAATAAAGCAAAATAAATAAATAAATAAAAAGCAAGACAAACTCCTCAGTATCTAGCACTGAGTATGGCACTCACTCATGGTGCATACTGTTGCCCTCCACTAGGAAAAAAGGTCTTGTGTACTCCTATCCTGTCAAAGGGTCATATACATTTGCAATAACAAATTGGTATTTCATTTATACTGAAATTTACATATCTGGTAAGGTATCTGTAAGGTATTTTCTTAATTAACATCTATAGATTTTTATTACAATCCCTTATTAATGCAGGGGCACTTAAGCAGTATCTATATTTTCTAACATAAATCAATGTGAGCACAGCACGTAGGGCGTTTGCCTTGCACATGGCCAACCCGGGTTCGATTCCTCTG
The DNA here is from genome assembly GCF_027595985.1 of Sorex araneus. Classification (NCBI taxonomy): domain Eukaryota; kingdom Metazoa; phylum Chordata; class Mammalia; order Eulipotyphla; family Soricidae; genus Sorex; species Sorex araneus. The sequence continues at coordinate 154,515,569 of NC_073304.1, read as the reverse complement.
TCCCTCTTGGAGAGCCCAGCAAGCTACCGAGAATATCTCGCCTGCACAGCAGAGCCTGGCAAGCAACCCGTGGCATATTCGACATGCCAAAAACAGTAACAAGTATAACTGAGACTTAAACCTGAAACTTTTGAAACTTTCCACAAGGTGATTCAATAAAAAAATAAAATTAAAAAAAAAAAACCAGTAACAAGTCTCACAATGGAGACGTTACTGGTACCCACTTGAGCAAATCGATGAGCAATAGGATGACGGTGATACAGAGATAGAGTGAAAGTCAGTATTTCCTTATTAGGATAAAATACAATTTTTTATTTCTACAAGCCTATTTAGGTTCTCCCCTTATATTTTCCTTATATTTCTTCATCTTAGTAAATTTTACATTTGAAGGACTTATATTAGCACAGAATTATTCATAATATTAAAAAATTGATGTATCTGCAAAGAAATTTTTTGCTTTAGCAATTTATCATTAATTTAGAATTTTTGAAACTCAGCTTGGAGCTATTTATCTATATATGTAGGTGCCACCACCTCCACAATAAAAAAAAAAATCTATACCAAATATGAGATAAAAAGGAAATATATGAGATAAGGGAACAACAGATGGTCTTCAAAACTGAGCTTAGACAGGTCAATTCCTGAGGGCCTAGGAGGGTGTTAGGGGCCTCGGGAAATGGCGGAAGGAAGTGGGCTCTCTGGTGATGGGTGTGGTGTTGGAATGATGCATCCATGAAAAGAATGATTAGTAGTATTGTAAATCCTGGTACTACATCAAAAATAGTTTTTTTAAAAACTTCTTCTAGGGGCTGGAGCAATAGCACAGCGGGTAGGGCATTTGCCTTGCATGAGGCCGACCCGGGTTCGATTCCCTGCATCCCATATGGTCCCCTGAGCACCACCAGGAGTAATTCCTGAGTGTACAGCCAGGAGTAACCCCAGTGTATTGCCAGGTGTGACCCAAAAACAAAAACAAAACAAAACAAAACAAACTTCTTTTAAGGGAAAAAAATAAGAGAGCGTAAGAGAGTTATCACTTATGTTATTTACACTAGTTAACAGTCATCTTAAAACAACAACCACCACCTGGGGAGCCAGAGACAGCTTGAGTGGCAGAGCTCATGCCCACCATGCTCTAGGCCCTGAGTGTGATGCCCAGCACCACGTGATCCTTGAAGACTGCTGGGAGAAGCCCTGGAAGTCCCCAGGATGGTGCTGCCCACAGGTCAAGCAATGCTGGATGCAGCCTTATAAATGAAACAACGAAAGGAAGAACAAAGTAGGGTTAAGACAGATACCACTCACCAACAGATCTTCGTCCAGGTGCCCGGCTCCGTCTTCCTTCAGAACGATGTTGGAGAGGTGGTGGATGCACGTGGAGAGGACGGCCCCGCACACTTGCTGCAGCAATTCCTACGGCAGGTCATGACCATGTCTGAAGGATCCATGTGTCCCCCAGAGTTCCCATGCCCTATCATGGCCCCCGATTTCATGTTATAGGCAGAAGCCACAAGCAACCATGCTTCTTGACACTCTAGCAGTCTGGTCAAGACAACTAGCGAGGTGAAATTTGCAAAGAACATATCTTTTTTTGACATTTGCCTTACGGAGTAAAAAGCAGATATTTAGGAAGATGTGGGAGCTAACCTGTAAGGCGTGTCCAATGACAGTGTTCCTTGGTAATGGAGAAGAGCATCGGTGAACAAGCTACTGTAATCAACAGTGGCTGTCTGAGAGCTGGAAGTACTGCCATCCTTCTGAAATCTATTCACTAGGCAGCTCCCAGCACCTCTTACCAGTGAAGTACCCCTAGAGGGGCACCCTCCTCTCCAGGTCTCATGGCACTTTGACGTAAAGCGAGGAACACCATTTTCCAAAGATTCGACTTCACATTCACTAGGTGGTTGTGCCCGAATACCCAGGTCTGAGTGGGTCTACCTGGCACTTCCTTGCCATCCTGGGTGATGTCCATCCAAAGAACCATTATATTATGCAGGGACAGCCCCACTTCTCTGTATTAGAGACTTCTTATTTTGGGGGTAGGGGCTTGGACCATACCTCTGGTGCTCAGGGGTCGTATGCAGTGTTCAGTATTGAACTAGGGTCAGTCACATGCAAGGTAAGTGCCTTTTGGGGGGAAGGGTTTGGGGAGACACCCAGCAATGATCAGGGCTTATCCCTGGCTCTGCACTCAGGGATCGTTCCTGGTCTGGGGTGCTGGGGATCAAACCCGAGTCGGGCTCATGCAAGGCAAGCATCCTACTCACAGTACTATCACTCTAGCCCAATGCAAGTACATTAACCCTCATTTCACTTCCCAGAATCATGACCACAAAATGGAATTCCATGTTGGCAAACCAAAATTATTGCTCCAAAAGTTTTAAGTTTGAATTGAACTATAAATTTTCAAAACTCTTATCTAACTTACTTGAGACAGCAAGTCCTGAACTTTGCTGGGTAGTCTGTAAGTAATCTCTGGGGTACAGTACCTGGGGGAGGGCCTCAAGGCCATCCAGTCCTGGGATTCTCCTGCACAGGAATTCAGGACAAGCTGTCCAGCTCCTGTGACTGAATAACCCAATCACCAGGGATGAGCTCTAAAGTTAAGTCCTTCCACTGACACAAACCTCAGTAAAGTTTTTCTTCAGTTGAATTTGTCTCCCTGTAGTTCCTACCTATTGTCCAGACTGATCCTTTTTGGGATCCCAAATAAATCCTAATTTTAAGTCCTTCATGTATTTGAATTTAGCAAGATAGCTTTCCTACAGGATCAACATCCCAAGTCTTTCACTTGTTCCCCACCCAATCTTTGTAATTCCCTCTTCTAACCTCTGTATGGATACAGCTAGTTTTATTATCATTTTCCGGAAGAGTTGTCACCGAATTACAGAACATGCAACTTAGGTCTAATCAGTATAAAGAGCAGGACCATCATTCCTCTTGCTAGAAACTTTCTATTAATGTAGTCTATGGTCTCATAGATACTTTTCAAATGACAGCACCACACACCACTGACTCATCTAGTTTACAGAGAAAAACTGCCCAATACATACTGCAGCTGAGCGGTATCAGTGTCATCTATTCTTTGGACTGGAGTAATAGCACAGCGGGTAGGGCGTTTGCCTTGCACGTGGCTGACCCGGGTTCAATTCCTCTATTCCTCTTGGAGAGCCTGGCAAGCTTTTGATAAGCCAAAAAACAGTAACAAGTAACAAGTCTCACAATGGAGACGTTACTGGTGCCCGCTCAGGCAAATCGATGGGATGACAGTGCTATTCTTTGGGAAACCTGTTTTGCTCAGTGTATTACAAAATTGTTCACTTATGGAGAAAGTATGTTAAGGGAAACAAATTGTTGAAGACTAGAGAAAAATCTCAGGATTTTAGTCAGTTGTCAATCTCCAAGGGAATGTTGGCAGAACTAAAACGTTGGCCCTTCCTCTAATGAAATAACAAGTTTATCCTCACTTTCTAAATTTCTACATCTAAATTCAACTTTTGGGGAGGCCTGGGGGTGAAGTAGGGAATAACTTGGGCGATACCCAGCAGTGCTCAGGGATCATTCCTGGCAAGGCTTGAGGGCCCATACATGGGGATCAAACCCATATTGGCAAGACAAGTGCCTGACCCACTGTACTGTACTATCTTTCCTGCCCTTAACTCATCACTATTACGAAACACAGTTCCCCAATTGCCCATTATGATGATACTACCCAAGAGTGCATCCTATGGCAGCAATAAAACATGTGGCATTAAGATAATTTGTTTGAAACACCAATATGGGTAACTGTTATGGAATCACTGTAGTACTATCTCATACAAAACACTGGTTTGGATTTGTATTTATGCATATACATATAAAACATGAGCTGTGTGAAAACTAATGTAACCGGAAACTTTGGGGATATGAAACAGAAGATATGAGTAATGCAGTCTTTTAGGACAAGCATTTCCCAAAATTATGACAGATCAAGTGATCAAAAACCATTGTCAGTGGGGCAGCAACTGGGCAGAAACTGTATTAAGCACCTTTGGAATGAGGACAGAAATGAGAATAGAGCCCTTAAAAAAAATCTAAGGTACCATTTATTAAAATAGAACCTGGAAAAGTAATTTTTATTGGGGGCGGGGAATTGTTTGGGTCACACCTGATGTTAAGCAGGGGTTAGTCCTGGCCTGGGGGAATGTATGTGGTGCCCGGGACTGAAATGGGGTTGGTTATGTGCAAGCACCTGTACTATCTTCTCTCCAGTCCAACTTGGCAAAGCTCTTCCCAGGAAATATCTACCTGGTTGGCACACTTTCTAGCAGACTACTGTACTTAAAGTCATGGTGCCGATTTCCAAAAGCAACCAGAGGTCTCAGTAGCCAAGAAAATCTCAGGGAAGGCCAAATACTTGTCATGTGTTTCCTTACTCTGTGGCAATAGTAAGAGGTGCTGGCAAATACCCATCTGCACAGCACACAGAGAGAATAGGTCCCTGTCCACATATAGGCCATGACAAGCCCAGAGTCAGTAGCATACCTGTTCCTCCACAGGGGTTTCTGCAGACGCACTACAGAGTCTCTGCAAAGAGTCCACGGCTGAGCTGATCAACTTGGGAGACCACTGGAATCTATTCAGCTTGCACTGGACAGTATCTAAAAAGGAAGTGAACTCTTGAAGTTCAACTACCAGACAAGACATACAAAGCGCAAGGCAATGCTCTTTTCAGACAGACTCTAACTTACAGACTCACCAGTCACCTTGCGCCGAGTGCTCTTAGGAAGATGCTTTGCAATATGCCCGAGAACACACAGAACATGTCCCAGGGTGCTGGAATTTGGGTTCTTTTGACTAGGAAAATGGAAGAGGAAATATCAATATTGAAACAAATCAGAGTGCTGCCAACCCAAGGCTTTTCTTTTGGATGATCAAGACTAGATCAAGTGGAGTGGCATTAACACTGTAGGGAGTATGGTAGCATTTATATTGGAGGGGACAGAGTAACATTAATGCTGCTGAGGTAGGGCAGCCTTAACATGGAGGGTGACTAGCACCAACAGTGGAGGGGGCAGGGTAACCTCAATCTTGAAATAGTAGGGAAGCATGAAAAACGGAGAAAGCAGAGTAGCACGGGCATCAGAGAGAGAGAGAGAACAGCACGGGTACTAAAGGGAGCAGAGTAGCATCAGTACTGTAGGGAATAAGGTAGCATTAACACTGAAGAGAAGAGTAGCACAGGATTAGAAGTTAAAAAACACTGTCCTTGGAGAAAGTGTAAATTTAAAGCTTCCAATTGATTCCCATTGTCCTGTGTGCCTTTACACCAGAATGAAGAGAGCCCTGTGTATGTGAGTAGCTGTGGAAATCTTCATCCCGAAGACCAGAGCTGTCTCCAGAACCCTCGTGCCGACCTGCGGCTCAATTAAAAGGATCCACACACCTGCTCATCCTCTCCCAGGACTCAATGATTCTGGTGTAGTCCAGCTTGGGTGCAGAGTAAGTGATTCTGGAGAGCAGCATCCAGGCAGGTGCTGCATGCTCCGTGCCTGTGTGTGATACCACATTGTTGATGTAAGTGCTTGAGAATTTATCCTTCTTGGACCAGATATTAAAGGCTTTCTTCAAATAGTGGCTGGAAGAAAGGTGAGAAAGCACAGTCATTAGTATAAAATGACAAGGCCATGCTGATCCAGCCCTCAGTCGGTCCCTGGTCCATGTTGCTTTGGTTTCTCCATTTGATCCACTGCTGCCTCAGAGTACCTTGGGCTAGTAGTACGTTTCATACAAAATTAGGAGTCCTTGACTTGTATTCTGTAGTCCAGCTTCTTAAACTGTGACAGAGTCCTGCAGAAAGTGGCCCCTGACCACTGCTGGGAGTGACCCAAAAAGCAAAACAAAAGAGGAGCCAGAGATATAGTAGAGCAGGTAGGGAGCTTGCCTTGCATGTAGCTGACCTGGGTTTGATCCCCAGCATCCCAGATGGGCTCCTGAACTGCCAGGAATAATTTCTGACTGCAGAGCCAAGAGTAAGCCCTGAGCACTGCTGGATGTCATGCCCTCCACCCCCCATAAAAAAACAAAACCAAAAAAACAAAACCCAATGACATCAACCAAGAGTAAAAAATCATGGGGGTATCAGGGATGTGGCTCATGCATTAAGGGAAAGTCATGCATTCATTAGACCTGAGCTTAATCCCAGAGATGCAAAAAATATAAAAAAAAAACCCAAAACAACCAAGAACAAACAAAACAACATTAAATAGAAGACATTTTACAATATGAGTTACAGTATCTTTTATATATACTCTATAATTAACCCTCAATGAAAAATGCAAAGCCACAGCTTGACTTCAAAAAACAAAAGGGATGAAATTTAGCCTTCCTTTTCCTTGTACACTCTTTGTAATGTGTACTATTTGGTTCACTGCTGCTCTGCTCTTGAAGGCATTCTGACATAACATGCTGTTTATTTCAAATTAGAGCCTTCAGCAAATGTTTTGTATCCTAAAAAATTGTGTAATAATGGATTAAATGAAAGTAAAACAAAACAATACAGTAGGGGGCTGGAGTGACAGTACAGCAGGTAGGCATTTGTTTTGCACAGGGCTGAACACCAGTTCGATTCCCTGCATCCCCCGAGTGCTACCAGGAGTAATTCCTGAGTGCAGAGCCAGGATTAAGTCCTGAGCGTTGCCAGGTGTGGACTCCTGCCCGACCCCCCCAGCATCCCCCGCTGGATAACACTGGTTTGTCCTTGCTTCTCCTACATGGAGGTTTGGTTTATTGAGTTGCTCCCACCACAGTGCTCTCAAAGCACACCCAATTCCATCAGGTACTCCTAATCCTATATTGCTTTTCTCTTTCCTTTATGTCCTTTGCATGGTTTTCACAATGTCCTTTTTGTACAGACATAGGAGGACAGCTGATGCTATGCTTTTGTAACATGGGAGTTAAGTGACTGAATAATATTTATTTCTGGGCCTCCATCATATTTACCTCTATCTCAATTGCCCTTACTTCCTAACACACCCACAAGGAGGGTCCCGGTGACGGATGTGGGACCATAAGCTACCCTGGCATTGAAAAGGGACAGGCTAAGCACCATAAGACCACGGTCATGGAACCCTGCTGGGGTTAGGAAAGACTAACTGGCCTGAGGACTACAGTCTGGGATATACGGCAAGATGCTGCCAGGAAGAGCCACTATTTAAGCTTAATATATCTTTTACTGTGTTCATACAAAATGACTAGAAATATCAGTAAGAAGTAAATTTAATATGATTGTTTAAATGGATTACTAGCTAAGGAAAGGAGAAAGCAATACACCCTTAGATGGAATCCCATCCTGGAGCAGATCTCCTAGTAATCTAGAGTAATCAGAGTGCTGAACCCCGAGATGAGATATTGTTCCTGAGTTAACTTCCTGAAGGCGGGGCTTTACATGTTTATTGTTATGATAATGCTCAACCACCCGATGTGCACCCCTACCCTTCACTGTTTCTATATAACTAACAATTTCTATACAACTAAGGCTGTGAGATGTATATGAACAGTCACTGATTACCAAGCAGCCTGGGGCTCCATTCCCCTGTTCCTTGTTCTTCATCAATCACCGTCGGCCAGCCTGAGGGAACAGTTCTCAGCCACCGAACAAACCCACGTTTGAACTCACACCCCCCACCAAAAAAAAAAAAAAAAGAAAAGAAAAGAAAAGAAAAACTCAAAACATCAAAATCAAAACAAAACAAGCCAACCCAAGATGCCATAATCACATAGCCACATAGCCGACTAGGGTTCAATTCCTGGCATCCCTTATTGGCCCCCCAAGTACCACCAGGACTAACTCCTGAGAGCACAGCCAGATATAACCCCTAAGCATTGCCGGGTGTAGCCCCAAATCAGACCAAAACAAAACAAATTTATCACTGTAGGAGCTAACTCACCACAACTTTTACTATAGAGGGTGTGCTCAAATCAATGTTTCAAATAGAACAAAAACCAAAATGCTGCAGTGTTTAGTAAACCAATCCAATAAAATGTTAGAAAAACAACTAGGATGTCATCTTTCCTATTAACTATTACTGACCAAAGTAAGATGCTATATCCATCAATGACTTCTACTCTTAGGGGTGCATCAATTTATAATTGTAGAACTCAGAAGTAAGCAAAGGATGTGATCAAAGGCCATCATTAAAAAAAAAATCACTATACAATGTTAAAGATATTTGAATTAGGAAAGAAAAGAAAGATAAAATCTAGATTTTATTTATACCAATGTGGAATGCAGATGATCCACGATACTTATGAAATTTATTAATAAAGCTCTATGGCCTTCCCTATAAGGAAAACAAGTCATAATTAACGTACTTCAATTCCAGGCTATCTGTACTGAGCAGAGAAAGAAGTGCCCAGGCGAGCACCTGGCTGTCATCTCCATCATGAAATTTACTGTAATGCTTAATGTTCTGTAGCAGGAGCTGATCCAAGCATTCCAGGGCCTTCTCTTGCACTGTGTTCTCACAATCCATGACAACTGGGATGATCCCCGTGAGCCAGGCTTTTTGAACCTGAACACACTTAGGTTGGGCCTGAAATGTTAAAAATGAGTAAATATTAAAAAAGTCTAACGCTACGAGAAATGTAAGTCCAAATCAGTTATTGGCAGCTGTGATCAATTTTTGAGACATGTTAAAAAGAGTTGCACATGTGATTACAAAGTAAATCACAAAAACAAAAAACATCAACATTCAAGCAGGCATGAAAACAAACACATGAAGTAAGAGTGAGGGCTTAAGTGTCAGGTCTTGGGCTTGATTCCTAGCACCCCCCTCTACACACACACACTAAAAACCAAACACATACACACAACCTGTATAAACAAAGTTCAAACTTCAGTTACTAAAACTTAGTACATACTAGACTATAAAACTTTTAAAAGTTATTTTACTATTTATAGTAAATTAGCACTTTCTAGTAATTCAAGATCAGAGCTAATAATACATATTTTCCCTAGGAAGCATCAGAATATATGTTGATGGAGAAAATAGAAATATGCATTGCTCTATCATAAAACAAATAGGCAGTTTAAAATTTCCCCAAAATTTAAATTGCAGAGTAAAAGTATCTTTTGCATTAGTATGTCTGTTCTTTTGCCTTAATAGTGAGATGGTGACATAGGCCTCTGGCCTAAATAACTTTTTTTTTTTCTTTTTGGGTCACACTTGATGATGCACAGGGGTTACTCCTGGTTCATGCACTCAGGAATTACTCCTGACAGTGCTCGGGGGACCATATGCGATGCTGGGAATCGAACTGGGGTCGGCCATGTGCAAGGCAAACACACTACCCACTGTGCTATCGATCCAACTCCTGGCCTAAATAACTTTAAAAAATTCCTATCTCTATGAGATTCAAACTGAAGATTTTTAATTTGAAATGGGGGCTATCTTATGCAGTTGGAAGATAACTCTTCCTTTCTTCTGCACTGTCATCATAAAGGAGACTCAGACAGGTTTTAAATAGAGAATTCAACACTCAGCCACAGATTACCAGAGTATGAACTATTTTTCTGCCAAGGATCCATTACATACATAATGTGATGCCTCTTACCACAAGAAGTTCAGTAAGGGAATGTAAAGCCTGCTTCCGGACAGACACTGCAGGGTCACGGCACCGGTCACGGAGAATTAGTAGGTCCTCATTATTATCTGCGACATCACAGTGTTTCAGAACACTAACCAAGACCTGGAGGACACAGACGTAGTATGACCTGATGAATCATGCACAGTATAAAGACAAAGGGCGATGAGACAAAGGACAGTTTCCTTTAAATTGGTGGTTCTTTACATTTTTGAAGTCACAGATCCATTTGTTCCCTAGTAACATATAACCTTTTAGAATCTGATGAAATCTAAGACCTTTCTTTGGAGAAATTGTGATGTATCACTGATATAATCAAGATTTATAACTTTCTTAAAAAGTTTATTACTTTAGGCACCATGATTTATGAAGCTTTTTAGCAACAGTTTTGGGTACTCAATGTTCTACAGCAGTGTCAGTGTCCACCAATTATTATTATTCAATTATATTAATTATAATCAAATGCTCAAGGGTCACTCCCTCTTCCCACCCTACCTTTTGCAAACTCATTTTTTCCCTTAATTTACTTATTATAGTTTAAGCCATATGCTTACAACAGTGTTGATTCATGATTTTGATGTACATACATCCTCGATTTCAAGGATCTCTCTCTCTCTCTCTCTCTCTCTCTCTCTCTTTTTCCTTTTTGGGTCATACCTGGCAATGCACAGGGGTTACTCCTGGCTCTGCACTCAGGAATCACCCCTGGCAGTACTCAGAGGACCATATGGGATGCTGGGAATCGAACCCGGGTCGGCCGCGTGCAAGGTAAACGCCCTACCCGCTGTACTATTGCTCCAGCCCCTCAAGGATCTCTTGAACACTAGTAAAGTCAGTTCTTGAGTTCCCATCCTAGGAATTCCTATTCTAGTCCTGAAGGATTCAGGATGACTGCTGAGCAAGCAGAAGGCTGGGTCTGATCCCCGCTATTGCATGATCCCCTGAGCATTTATCAAGATTAGTTCGTGATAAATTCTTTTGAACTAGATAAGGTCCGAAAACAAAATGAACAATCTTTTTTTCTTAAAAAAAAAAAATGGGGCTGGAGCAATAGCACAGCGGGTAGGACATTTGCCTTGCACGAGGCCAACCAGGGTTCGATTCTCAGCATCCCATATGGTCCCGTGAACACTATCAGGAGTAATTCCTGAGTCCATGAACCAGGAGTAACCCCTGTGCATTGCCAGTGTGACCCAAAAAGCAAAAAAAAGAAAAAAAGAAAGAAAGAAAAGAAATCAAGGGTACAAACCTGTGATTTTTTAAAAACAAACAAAAAAGGCAACACAGTAGGAAATTTAAAATAAGAAGCCCTTCAATCTTCAGTTCACTTATGTTATTCATCTATATATAACTGGACACGTATCAACTAATATTAAGTAAAAAGCAAAATAAGTAATTAATGCATATAGCCAGAATCTTAAAAGTATTTAAGTGTTTACCAAAAGTTTATTGAAACATCTAAAATAACTGCATACCTGGAGCGCAGACTTCCTAACATTAGTCTTCTCATCCCTAACTCGCCTTCTCAGCATTGCCATGACATTTCTTTCTATGAAGGAAATATCAAAGAACAGCCATGATTGAAGAAAGACTAGACAGTACCTATCAGAGTATAAAATAGTGTGTAAAAAGAAAATGAACTCAAATAGTTATAAACGATAATAAAAATGGCAGAACAGAACATTTAAAACGGGTAGAATTCTGGATTCTTAAAAATCAATTTTAATTTCCAGTTCCTGCATATAGAACTTTGAATGTTTATTTAGTACTTAAGTACAAAAAAAGAACGTCTAACTCCCTCTTTCCCAGAGTGGGTCATAAGGTCCACCTTGGGTTGGGGGGTAGGTGGTATGTGCTAATGGGGATGGGAGAAATAGGTAGCCTCATTAGGGCGGTGCTTTCTGTACATTTAAAGGCAGATTTCCAGGGGTGTCTAGGAAATTTTTCTTCATGAAAAGGAGGTAAGAGGAAACTACCGGTCTAATCCTTAGAATTATATTTGTTTGCTTTTAGTTTTGATTGTTTCAGGCAACCACATCCAACTTCAAACCTACCATTAGTGTCAGTGTTCTACCATCCATCAGTGGCATAAGGTTCCTTCACCCCCTATTAGGCTCCCCTGAGCAAACACATCAAAATCTTATGGTTCTGATGTACCAGCTACCTCCATAGCACCAAAGTGTCCGAGACCCTTGACCTTACATTACTACCAGTCCACCTCATTGTCCACTGCCATCATCCTCTTTCTTGGCATTCTTTTTTCCGTAATCCAGGGCCAAGGTAACAAAATGAACTTAAATATATCAAAGCGCTTAAAAAAATGTCAATTATATACCCCTTTGCATATCAAATATTGTTGACAAGTCCTAAAAGCTTTTAATGTGGACTTTATCTTTTTGTCAATCACTGTTACTGTCATCCTGTTGCTCATCGATTTGTTCGAACGGGCACCAGTAACATCTCTCATTGAGAAACTTATTGTTACTGTTTTTGGCATATCCAATATGCACGGGTATCCAATATGCAGAGCTTGCCAGGCTCTGCCGTGCGGGCTCCATACTCTTGGTAGCTTGCCAGGTTCTCCGAGGGGGGCCGAGGAATCGAACACAGGTCAGCCATGTGAAAGGCGAACATCCAACCGCTGTGCTATTGCTCCAGTCCCTTTTTGTCAATAAAAAACTTAAATTGAGAACTGTAAAAACATTTAATTAGTCATTTTATGTTTTCTTTTAGATTTCTTTATAACTCAAAGAGCTTCATTTCTTATATAGTTTTTTGACTCTGCTGTGCCTTCACTGTAATTTTGTGCTCTCACAATCATTTTCTGCTCCTTTATAAGAAAATTTGATGTGATCATGCCATGGAAACACCAAGCACACAGGGACCATGGGCCCTGCTGACAGGGTATTTGTCCTGGAGCTTCACACACCAGCTCTTGCAACAGGAACTCCGAGGACTCTGCCGGACACACACCATCTGAAGATTCTGGTGTTTTCCTAATCTTCCTGGGATCGAGGCAAGCAGTTCCGTTGCCAGGGTTTCTGAACAGTCTATGGCAGTATGCTAGACGCCAGGTCATTCTAAATGTCTCTAGACACCATCTCCGGAAGAGAGTATCACTCACCTTAATGCAGCAAGATCTGTCACTATAAACAGCCTAAAAGAAAAATACATCTTTGCACTGAAGGAACAGTCTAGTGATTAAGGCATTTGTCTTGCATACTAACGGCCCTGGTTTGAATCCCCAACATCACATACACCCCAGGCACCTCGCTCCCCCCCACCCCCCCCCCCCCCGCCAATACTACTAAGGGTCACTCCTGAGCATCAGGAATAGCCAGGAAGCACCACTGAGGAGCATATTCAGCTGCCCCCACTGTCCCTGCCTCCCCAAAAGAATGTCTGTGCCTCATCTAAGAGCACATTCTCAGCGGGCACACCTGCAAGCACTGAATTAAAGCAGTGCAACCTTCAGTGAGCACCGTGGCGAAGCGAGTGACTACTATAGTCACCGGAGTGGTGACCGCTATGGCCAGACATGTATATAAAACCTAGACAGCAGGACAATAACACTAACAATAATGAGAGAGCGAGAGAGAGAGAGAGAGAGAGAGAGAGAGAGACAAAGTGTGTGTGTGTGTGTGTGTGTGTGTGTATGTGTGTGTGTGTGTGTTGCATGGGGCTGGGAGGGGGGCACAGACTGGAACACACAGTTAGATTCTTTGCTTTTTCTGCCTTTGAATCTTCATGAGTTAACAGATATGGGACCATCACAAAATCTCAATTTACTTTTGTGAGAAATGAGAGCAGATGTATAGCAAAAGTGTTTTGATAGAGAAAGATTTTTGTTTATCTTTGGGAGACCACATCAAACTGTGCTCAGGGCTTACTCCTGGTTCTGCGCTCTAGGGTCACTCTTGGTGGGCTTGGGGGACCACAAGTGAGGCTGGGAAATAGAACCAGGTTGACCGTATGTGAGGCAAATGTGTTACCCACTGTACTATTGCTCCAGTCCCAGATTTTTTTTAACCAAGCAAATGCACGAAAACAGTTCATTTTAATTTGTAAAGGACCCTCATAATTCCTAAACCTTGTCTGTGAAGTTAGAAATTTTGTGGTAATTCCATCATAGCATCTCAAACAGACTGGAGTACAGAGCAGAGGGATGTGGCAGTTACACCATAGCCACAGCAGTTTCCCAAAGGAACTTCGCCAAAATATCCCAAGGCACCGTTAAGTCTGATCATTACACTTTTATAAAGCCACATAAAGCTGATAAAATAGCTTAAATTGATGTCTATTTTGATGGGGAGGGAGTGTTTACGGGGGGCAACAAGTGCTCAGTGCTTACTCCTGCTTCTATATTCAGGAATCACTTCTGCTGGGCTTAGGGGAGCATATTGAGTGCTGTGGATCGAACCCAGGTGCAAGGCAAGCACCCTACCAACTGTACTGATCCATAAAATTAAGGTCTTGAAATTTTAACTTTATTCCCCTTTACTGGCAATAATCTACTCAAAATTGATCAAAACCAAAAATGTAAGAGCTGCTAGGGCCAGAGGAATAGTCCAGCATGGAAGATGCTGGCCTTACACACTGGCCAACTTGGGTTCAATTTCCAGAACCACACATGGTTCCCCAAATCATGCCAGGAATGATCCCTAAGTGCAGAGCTAGGAATAAGCCCTGGCACCTCTGGGTGTGGCCCCAAACAACAACCCTCCTCCCCATTTCACTTATGATTTTACATGTCACAGAAAATGATAAAAAGCACACATTTACTAATAAAGATAAAAATCCATTAAAAATAGGGGTCTGAACTAAAGTACTGTGGGTAGATATTTGCTTTGCATCTGGCCAAGCCAAGTTTGATCCTGGTGCCACATATGCCCCGTAAACCTTGTGAGAAGAGATCTCTGAGCATCAGAGCCAGGAGTCTACCCTGAGGGGTTGCCCTGCAAACATAAAACAGCAAGTTCAATACAGCACTGATGCTGTGACTGAGCATGAACCAGCAGCACTGCTGCTCAGGCACCACAAAGTGTGCCATCTCCAATGCACTGCATGTGGGCTCACCACAGGTACGTGAGCACTGTGACTATTATGTGACTCCACCAGCCCCCTGTGGGCACTGCAACTAAGTACTGGTGACCTCCAATTGTTGGATCTACAATGGAAGGGAAGGTGGACTTCAGAAACTTTTTAAATGAACATCAGTCAATAGGTAGAGAAGTGTAAATCGGAATCCCGACGAGACCCTGCTTCATAGGCAGTAGGATGGCTGGAAGAAATAGTTAGATATAATGAGAGTAAGATACAGACAAGTTAGTGAGACTGAAAAAAAATGGGGCCCACTCTTGAAAATAGCTGTCAGCTCCTTAAAATGTTAAACAAAGAATTACCACATGATCCAGTAGTTCCATTCAGGTACAAATCCAAAAGAAACAGAAACATATTTTTACACAAAACTTGTACAAGAATGTTTACATCAGCACTATTTGTAATAACAAAAGACAGAAATACTTCAAATGCCCCACAATGGATATAGGAACATGCTAAATGCAGTCTGTCCATACAAAAGACAAACACTGTACCATGAACGGAACAAAGAACTAATGCATGTAGAACATAGATGGGCCTGGAGACTATGGGGTGAAAGAAATCATCCATGAGGAGCCAGAGCAATTGTATAACTGGTAGGGTGCTTGCCTTGCACGTGACTGACAGGGCTTCAATGCCCAGCACCCCATTTGGTCCTCCAAGCCGGCCAGGAGTGATCCCTGTGCACGGCCAGGTCCCAAAATAAAAGCCAAAACAGACGCCACCCAGTCAGACGCATGAACGCATGAATTCACTTAGCCAGGGTGACCAGAATAGGCTGCTACACAGGCAGGAAACAGGCAATGCTGATAGAGGGCAGGGGAGGGGAGGGACTGCTAATGGGCACAGGGTTTCTTTTATAGCTGAAGAAAATGTTTTGGAATTAGATCACATGCTTTTATGGGCATACTAAAAACCAGTGAATCCTATACTTTAAATGGCAACAAAACAATTAAAAAAACCACTTAGCACACACAATGTCTGACTTGCAAAAACCACACAAATTTTTTACATAATTAATGCCAATAATATAAACCATCTTTATCAAAAATAAGACGGGAAAGTGCACTTTTTACATTTGGGCAACTTTTATAATTTGGAAGCATCACTAAATCAATACAACTGCTTACTGTTTGAGAGTCTATGGAACAGCAAATCTGTACTTAGCTTGGGGCTGGAGCGATAGTACAGTGGGTTTGCCTTACACGTACGTTTGTCTTGCACACGGCCAACCCGAGTTCAATTCCCAGCATCCCGTATGGTTCCTCCAAGCACCGCCAGGAGTAACTCCTGAGTGCAGAGCCAGGAGTAACCCTGAGTATCACTGGGTGTGACCCAAAAGGCAAAAAAAAAGAAAAAAAATCTGTACTTAGCTAAGAACACAATCAACAGAAACATTTAGTATTTTCCCAGTGTAAATTCCATTACAATATTTTTTGGGAATCTGTATAATCTATCTCTCTATGCATGTGTATGTATAGTTATCGCTCTCTCTATAATGTATATACAGATATGTATGTATATATATATGTATATATATAGTCTATATAAAGTATCACTGTATCACTGTCATCCTGTTCATCGATTTGCTGGAGTGGGCACAGCAACGTCTCCATTCATCCTAGCCCTAGACTTTGCAGACTCTCTTTACTTGTCCTTCCCAATGGTGCCGCATTGGAGGCTCTTTCAGGGCCAGGGGAATGAGACCCATCATTGTTACTGTTTTTGACATATCGAATATGCCACAGGAACTTGCCAGGCTCTGCCGTGCAGGGAGGATACTCTCGGTAGCTTGCCAAGTTCTCTGAGAGGGAGAACTAGACCTAAGAGATTGCGAGGCTGAGGCCGGAGTGTAAAAAATCACAAGGGTGGCGCACGCGGGGGAGAGATGATATGATGTGTGTCGATATGATGTGTGTTGTGTCGTTATGGTTCTGTTGTCCTTGGGCACTCGGGGCAGCTCTCTCTCGCACGAACCGCTCGAGTCCAGTGTTCCCGAGCTGCTGTGTGTGGACCAGATTGGGACGGCTCCTCCTTGTGTTCTGCTTCTGTGGGTGCCGCTGTGCTCTCTTCTGTCTCTCTGTCTCTGCCTCTGTAGACTCTCTTCCGGTCTCTTCCGACCTCTCTCTGTCTCTGCTTCTGTGTCTTTTCTGTTCTTCTCCTGTGTCCTCGTGTGTCTCCTCTGTCTCTTCTGTCTTCTTCTGTCCTCTTCAGTGTCCCCCAGTCTTAGTTTATATAGCAAATTACATAGGGTGGTGACATAAAGGTGGGTTTAACATTAACAAATCAGCAAAGAAGGGTAAAACCATTTCTTGAGGAGATTAACAAAATCTCATCTAAGGATTTTGATGAGATTACTAGATCCTCTCAAGGGTGGGGTCCAAACAAGGGTACCAAACAAGGGTGTGTCAGGGTGTGTCTCTTTCTTCCTTCCTCAGCTAGTAATCTGCTAAAATAGTTATAGTAAATTTACTTCTAATATTTCTAGCAATGTCATTCTGTATGAGTACAGTAAGAGATATATCAAACTTAAAGTCTGGTTCTTCCTGAGGACTTGCACTATATATTCCAGACCACAGTCCTCAGGCCAGGTTAGTCTTCCTAACCTCAGCAGGGTCCTAGTCTCGTCGTTACTTTTGGATCATGACAGCACTTGTCTATGACCATGCTCTCAACTTATAGTTGAGCATTGTGGCCTGGCCCATTTCGATGCCAGGGTAGCTCACAGCTTGCCCTGGGTCCATTCCGTCCCTCGTCGGGACCCTGTTTTTGGGGTGCTAGGAACTAAGGGCAACTGAGTTGAGAAAGCAGATGCCCGGGAGTAAATATTATTGGAGTCAATCAGCTCCCAAGTTACAAAGCATATTATTAACTGTCTTCCTGTGTCCATACAGAAAGGCCACTGCTCTAAGGTAAACTAAGTTCCCTGAGGCAAGGCTAAAAGGACAAACCCCATGTTATCCTATAGCCAAGCTCTTTTGGGAGCTTTGTTTTATAGTCTCTGGATCTTGGTTGCTGATGGGATTATGCGGTGGTGGTGGGGGACACCTAGCAACTGGGTGTGACTGCCTAGCAACTGGAAAATGGGGGACCTGGGTGGAGGAGGCCCAGTCCTGATCTGAGCAGGCTTAGAGATCTCAGTCCTGGGTCCTGCACACCTGGGTTCCTCTGCCGGTTCCTCCATGCGTGCGGCTCGTCCAAGCGTGTAGAGAGTGACCTCGAGCATGGCTGTGGCTGGGTTCCGGAGGTCTTTGGCTGCTGGAGCTCTGTTCAGGGTAGGGAGGGAAACTCAATCCGCTCCCCTGAGGGGCCCCAGTGAAGAAAACCAAGCGCGAGGGCAAGAGACTGCATCACTCTCTTCCTGGAGCTTGGTTTTATAGTCTCTGGATCTTGGCTATTGACGGGATTACATGATGCTGGGGGCAGTTTGTGGGTGTGACTGCCTAGCTACTGGAAAATGGGGGATCTGGGTGGAGGAGGCCCATTCCTGATCTGAGAAGGCTCGGACACACACACACACACACACACACACACACACACACACACACACAATGTATATATATTGTTATTTGAATGACACATAATATCTAGCCACAGAAACCTAATCCTATGCTGTTCTTACTAAGGTTAAAAAAAGTACTTAACATCACTGCAAATGATGACTTTACAAATACATTAGTAGTACTCAATCTCAGAATTATTAATTATAAATGCATGCAATATTTATAAACTAAGGTAGCTGTCACACCTAGAACTATGGATTATTAAAGTCAATACAATATTTAACACAAATCAGGGATGTTCATAAATGTATATAAATGTGTACACAATAAATCTACATTACTAATCTATTATATACATATTTCTTTTTTCTCTTTCTCATATGTCAGTCTATGTATATATCTATATGAGTATCTTTTAAAATTGCTCTCTTTTTTTTTGTTTTTTAGGCCATACTTAATGATGCTCTGGGCTTACCCCTGGCTCTGAGCTCAGGGTTCACTTCTGGCAGTCTTGGGGGACCATATATGATGTTGAGGGTTGAACACGGGTCAGCCACGTGCAAGGCAAATGCCCTACCCACTGTACCATCTACTTTGGCACCTAAAATTATTTTTTTTGCGTGTTGTTTTTGGACCATACCTGACAGTGCTCAGGACTTACTCCTGGCTCAGCTCAGGGGACTATATGGCGCATCAGCTACATGCAAAACTAGCACCCTACCTGCTGTACTATCTCTCCACCCTCTAAAATTACATCTTTAAAAAACCTTTCCATACTGGGAAGTCTTCATAACTTAGATTTGCGCTGCCATATGACCTAGCAATTCCACTGTGGGGTATCTACCCTGGACTTAAAAACATCCATTCAAAAGGATGTATGCGTGTCATTGTTCATTGCTGCACATAGTTAAGATATGGAAACAACCATATCTCAGGTGCAAGTGGGAGACATTTTCTGTTTGTTTACTTAAAGAAGGCAGATTTCCAAGGGCCAGAGAGACAATGGGCTGGAACACATGCTTTGCATGCTATTGCCCAGATTTGATTCTTGGCACCACAATGGTCTCCTGACCTGGAATTGGACTTTGAGTAATGTCAGTTGTGATCCAAAAACAAAAACAAAACAAAACAAGAAGGCAGATTTCCTAGGTAGCATTAAATAACTGTTTTTCTGAAAAGGGAACGATAAGCCAAATCAATTTGGGAAACTGCTATTGATAAAATCGCAGTACAGGGAAAGAGAGTGACTTTCTTAGGGTTACACAGTTAAGACAAAAATCTGTGAGTTGATTCAAGGTCTACTACCTACTTCAGGTTTGTTTCTTCCCCCTCAATCACTCTGACATTTGAATCACCTTCGATTATTCTGGGTTCGATAAGATCAGAACCCTGCACTGGAGTCCATGGAAAGAGTATCTTATAATCACCCCAATGGTTTATACTGCTTGTGAAGAGAAGTTAGAGTCTAAATTCTAACAGTCTTTCTTTGATGGAAGTTTGAACTCAATTCTATACCATAAACAGAGGTGGCATCTGGGATGGCTTAATCAGTCATCAGTTGACATAAAGAAAAAAAGGAGGAATTAAAAACAAGAAAAAACAAAACAAAATACAAGAAAAAAACACCAAAACTTCTTTATGCTCTCCACCTCCTTTCTTTGTGGTGACTTTTCTCTAAACACAGATCTAATGTCTACTGGACCTATGGTCCTTATTCAGTAGGCAGTCCCAAGTGCTACAACCGACTTTAAAAAGGATATAAATTATTTGCTAATATACTGTTAAGTTTCACAGAAAAACTGGAGTTCAGTACTTGCTAAGTGGAATGTAGCCTAGTTATCTTTAAAGTAAAATACTTCCAAGTGGTCCCGGCCACCGGAAGTCACGCCCTCGATCCACCCTCGGTGCCATCTTGCCACAATCAACAGAGAAGCGGCAGGCAACGCGGCCCGGAAAATGCTCCGGACCTGAATTGGGGTCAGCAACACTGGGGAGCCGGAAGGAGGAGGTGCCGCCAGCACACCTTCTCCAGATGGAGCCCTGGCAACACTGAGCAGCAACTAACACGGCCCCAGGATTCGGGACTGGGACACATCCAAGTCTTTTCTAAAACCTGAAAACATACAATCTTTTAATGGAAAACTAATTATCAAATGCTTTCTTATTAGGGTTATCTTGTTTGGGGGTATAACTCCCACAACACTAGTGAGTTCTGTGTTGAAATATGGAAGGCAATCAAGGTGAAGAGAAAATGAAGTGAAATTCATCAGTTATACAGTTGGGGTGGGGGGCGGGGGGGTATACCGGGGATTTTGGTGGTGGAATATGGGCACTGGTGAAGGGATGGTGTTTGAATACGGTATAACTGAGACATAAACCTGAGAACCCTGTAACTTTCCACATGGTGATAAAATTAAAAATAAATAAATAAAAATAAATAAAAAAAATAAAGTAAAATACTTTGTATTGCAAGGACATAAATTAAAGATATTCTGAAAGAAATTACTAAATAGGAAAAAATTCAAATAATTAAGGGTTAACTGACCAGAAACAAAGGGGCAAGATTTTTAGATTCATCTTACAGTTGTCTGGAATCCAACATAATTACTAATTTAATAGTGATAAAATTGGACATACCCCCAAGTATAGCTGCTTCACTGCAATCCTCTAGGCTCATCACCCCCGAACCTCTGGAAGGGTGAAGTGTCTGCTTCTGACAGGATGCTTTAAAATACAAATTAAAAAAAGACCCAGTCATGAAGGCAAAAGTATGTTCTACCTTCTAATAATATAAGCATAGCACATTTAAGTAATAGTATATTGCTAGAGAAATAAACTTGATCTGATGAAGAAAAAATGATACAATATTAAAATTGATGAATGTGGAATTTGTTTTTACGAATATCCAGCAAGTTTTTTCACTTAAAAAGACAACACTTTAATATTTGAAAATATGCTGACCTGCTGAATCTCTCAATAAGGCACCAGTCTCTGCCCCTGAAACTGAGGGATCTGAAAAGAAACAGACAAGTAAGATGGAGAAAGTTCTGTTACCAAAAACCCTAAATAAATACCCATAGAGAAATAAACCAAGATAAGCAGAATTTTCACTTTCACCTAAGTGAAAACCAGGCAGATTTTAAACTATTGACAATGAACAGTGTTCTCCCAGAACATGCATTTAAAATGTGTTTTAAGCCCAATGTAGTCAATACCCAAAAATGCAAAGCAGTTGCAAAAACAAGCTTCAATCTTACCTCTAAACTTTGAGTATCTGAAATACTTAAGAGATAGAGTTATAGGGCAGAGAGCTTCCCTTGTAGGTTCTGACCCGGGTTTGATTCCCAGCACTACATATGAACCCCCGAGCCCTGCCAGGAATTATCCCTAAGCACAGAGCTAAGAGTAAGCTCTGAGCACTGCTGGGTGTGTAAACACACCCAAACAATATAAAACAAATAAAAAAAGGCCTTTCAAACGTATCACACTTGTCTGTTTTAAAAGATATTAAAAGTAAAATACACTAAAATAATTCAATTTCTCAACAAGTATAAGATAAGCACTGTTCCAGAGTGGTCACCTCACTTACTACTAATTAGAAGTTCCAGTATACTCTCCGAGGCGGTGGTGATAGACAGCTCCAGGCAATGTGCAAAACTGGACAAGGCCTTGCTTCGGACAGTTGGTGCCTTATCTAGACAGCGATCAAACATGATTTCCTGCACCAAGAACTTATGGTTCAAGAACTTCTGTTGCTCCAAGGACAGAGTGCTATCCACTTCTCTTTCAGGTAGCTCTAAGATAGCCAGGGCAACATCCAGAGTAAAAATCCTGTGTTGCACCTGGCAAAGCAAAATAATAAGAACTAGCATGAGAACGGAAGAAACCCTGAAGGAGTCCCTCTCATACATTCAACTGTGGCATCCAGAGAAAGCTGCTGAGTCAGGAACCAAGACTTCATCTAGCTGTTTCTCCTACCTTGTTGCTTCGTGAGTATCTATATAGCCAGGTGATAAAACTGGCATATTCCCCAGAAGGAAGTTTGTGGAGCAGCTGAACCAGAGACTGAGCTGCATGGGTCCGGTGGTCTGATTTATCTGTCACCTGAAAACACAGTGAGACACTATGCAATCAACAGTCATCTGCAGGACAAATAAGATGCATGGTGCAAGGCAGGTGTGAAATGGGTTCACTTAGTTCAATGATCTTTAAATGGTATGGAAATGACTGGCCAATTTTAGGTTTTATGTTTCTTTTTGTTGTTGTTGTTATTTTTTGCCACACCCACTGGAACTCAGGGCTTATTCCTGACTCTGCACTCATGAATCATTCCGATTGGGGATCAGGGTACCATCTGGGGTGGCTGGGATTGAACCTGGGTCAGCTGCAAGCAAGACAAGTGCCCTACTGCTCTGACTCAAGGTTTCATGTCCCTTTGAAAACTAATCTAGGAAAAGAATCTCAAGTCCTCTCTACAGAAATATGAATTAGCAGATAATTTCAGAGAGTTTACAGACACCCTCCCCCCCACCCCACAGGACACATAGGATTCAAATGTAAAATTATCTATTTAGAGGCCTGCAACATAGTACACCAAGTAGGGCACGTTCCCTACATGTGGCCAGGATCCCATACGGTCCCCTGAGCCTGCCAGGATTGATCCCTGAGCAGAGCCAGGAATAAGGTCTTACATAGCTGGGTGTGGCCAAAAATAAGCAAAAAGTCAAGATCATCTATTCAGGGGCTGGAAATATGGCTCAAATGACGGCATAAGCCTTGTGTGTGTGAGGTCCTAGTACTACTGTTTGTCACATCCCCCAACCACTGAATGTGGCTCCCTCTGCTCAAAATTAAATAAAAATCAGTGGTTCAAAGTGTTAAAGAAATAATCATGAAAATTAAAATGTTGAATATCTGATAACATGAAGAATTACTGTATTTTTGTTAACTGTTCTAATATTTTGTAGCTATTATTATTATGTTTTATTTTGGGTCGCACTTGGGACCACTCCCAGCTCTTCTAATGGAGATGCCCCTGTGGTGCTCAGGGGCACATGAAACACTGAGGACTGAGCCTGGGCCGCCCGCACCGAGGTCTGTTGGCGCTCTCTCCAGTCTGAATGGTTAGGTTTCATGAGAAGCCCTTGTGTTGCAGGAGCTATGCCCTCCATAAATACATATCTTTGTATGAATGACACAAATTATTGGAGGTCAGTACACATAATCATTAGTTCTGTTTCTAAATTATTCAAAAACAGGGCTGAAGAGATAGTACAGTGAGTAGGGTGCTTGCTTTGCATGGGCCAACCTGGCTCCCATCTGGTCCCCCAAGCCCACCAGTAGTGATAGCTGAGCACAAAGCCAGCAGTAACCCCCAAGCACTGTATTTTCCCAAAACAAAAACAAACAAATACAAAAAGTAAGTGTCCCCCTACCTACAAAAAGCACACTGCCTAGGGAGCTATCTAGTGAATATATTAAGTAAAACCATGTTTAGTAAGAAGACAAATTCATTCCTTTTTTTTTTTTTTTTTTTGCTTTGTGGGTCACACCCAGCGATGCACAGTGGTTACTCGTGGCTCTTCATTCAGGAATTACTACTGGTGGTGCTCAGGGGACCATATGGGATGCTGGGATTCGAACCCGGGTCGGCCATGTGCAAGGCAAATGCCCTACCCGTTGTGCTATCACTCCAGCCCCTATTACATAATTTTTTTTTAGTATTAGTACTAAAGCAGTATTACCTTGGCACAGATGTGTTGCAATAAGATACGAAGAATTGGGAATATGCTTTCCTTTAGTTCATCCACAAGACAGCTATTTATAAAAAAAGAGAGAAGAAGAAAAACACACTGTAAAAATCAGCTAAATCACTTTTCTCATGTTTCAGAATACAAAATACTGAAATATTAAAAACAATTTATTCTATATTGCAAGCACCATTTCAGAGCTTAAAGACAAAGTTTCATAGCAGAAAATTGTTTATTACTTCCCATGCTTGACTTAAAAAAAAAATCGCTGCTGAAAAAACAGCTACAGCAAGAAGCAGAAAATGTGCTATATTCGTATGGCTCTTTGACAACTTGCTAAATTTCACATTAAACATATAAAACATATGATTTTGGGGTAAATAAAAGACTAGCACACAGTCCCACTTCCTGGCAGCTAAATGAAACATTGCCTCAGTGTTTTGCACAACATTAGTATTTCTTCAAACTTAAACATAAGAAATTGCAACAATACTCATGTATTTTTAAAAATTTTGGTGGAGGGGGGCATACCAGGATACCAGGTGATGCTCAGGAGTTACAATTGGCTCTGCACTCACCAGCATTACACCTGGTGGGCTTGGGGGACCATATGGGATGCTAGGTATTGAACCGGGGTCAGCTGCATGTGAGGCAAGTTACCTACCTGTTGTACTATCTCTCCAGCCCAACAATATTCAGACTTGACCCAATTAAAGTTACATTTATTCATTTATTTATGAGAAATACAAATTAAAGAAATACTACTTCAACTACCTATATCATAAATTCTCACAGAGAAAAAAATAAGTATTTCTACTTATAATATCTTAGCTAAATTTTTTTTTTTTTTGCTTTTTGGGTCACACCTGGCGATGCACAGGGGTCACTCCTGGCTCTGCACTCAGGAATTACCCCTGGCAGTGCTCAGGGAACCATATGGGATCCTGGGAATCGAACCTGGGTCAGCCGCGTGCAAGGCAAATGCCCTACCCGCTGTGCTATAGCTCCAGTCCCTGTCTTAGCTAAAATTTAAAAACAAAATTAGTGAGAGAAGCCAGAGGTAGTACAGTGGGTAAGGTGCCTGCCTTGTGCCAAAGATCCAGGTTCAATTCTTGATTTTGTTTTGTTTTGACTTGGTTTTTGAGCCATATCCAGTGGTGCTCAGGGCTTACTCCTGGCTCTGTGCTCAGGAATCACTCCTGGTGGGAACAGGGGACCATATGGGGTGTCGAAAACTGAACTCAGGTCATCTGTGTGCAAGGCAAATGCATTACCAGTTGTACTTCTCTTTGCCCCTGCCAGGCTCAATCCTTGGCACTGCCTATGATCCCCTCCAGGAATGATCCTTGAGCTCAGGACCTACCGAGCAGCACCGGGTATGGCTTCCAAACAAAAACAAATAAGATTAGTGAGCGGTATCTGTTCAATGGTTCACTGACTGCCTCCACCTGGTTCCACCATCCACACCCATGTTTCCAAAGATGCTGTGTACCATGGACACCCATGGACCTGTGCACACAGTCATATACACACCCGCCCATTTTCTTCTATCACCTCCACACTGTGTGCCAAATACTCCACAAGGAGGAAAAGAAAATCCAGTGAAGAACAATATCTGCCTACTGAGACACAGAATACTTCAGACAAAGCTACTCGACTCAGGAGAAAGGCTTTGTCTTTCATTTATTGCTAAAGAAGTGAAAAAAAATCAATTCAATTCCATCTTTTAGGAACTATTATGTTTAGAAGAAATTAACTAAAAATGTGAGAAGAAACCACAAAAAAAGTGGCAAAGAATAATAGGAAGACGACTCAGAGAACAGCTAGGCGAAAAAAGAGGCAAACTTGGGGTAGCAAATACTGAACAGACAATGAGCAAACAACCAAGGTCACTGTCATTGCAGAGCTGACCTTCAGGCAGGTGGAAACTAGCTGGAAGCTGTGCTGGCAGCCAAACAACAGACTCTTTGTCCCTTCAACAATACCATGGTAGAGACAACAGGAGTGACCCTAAACAAGGATCCAGGTGAGCTATGAAGTGCTTGACATGTCCCGTTGTCACATGTGAGCAGGAATGTCTTAGTTTCCAAAGGCTCCAGAATCTTGGTGAGGCTAGATACCATGACAGGAAACAGAGGCAGTGTACACCTCACCTGATGAACTGGACAGCCAGGTTTTTCCTGCTGATGACTGCCGAGGTGATAGAAAGTGGGACGTGGTGGGGTCCCCCGCTGCCTTCTAACATTAATAGGACATTGAGCATTTTATGGAAAATACTACTGATAACCTAGAAGAGAACAGAAAAGCAAGCTAAGACATGATTCTGAACCATGGACCACAGACAGCATTTTGTGGTATCTGAAGATAAAACAGGTTGACAGTTATTGAACTCTTAGGATGGGTTACCAATTAGTGCATAGTATAAACAGGGTGAAAGCGCAGACAAACAATAGGAAGAATGTCTAGTTCTTCTCCCTGCATTCGTAAGCTGCAGTTGATAATCAGGGAAAATAAACTACCACTCATCCATTGCAAAGAATGCTGCTGGGAATCCCTTACAGAACGAGGGAAGGGAGAATAGTGACTGCTACTTGTACTTGACTTGAAGTTTACAAAGAACCTTGAGTTGTCTCACATACTTTACCTAGTGAATCGTAACTATTGAACTTACTCATTCCAGAAATAATACGTTTACTGAAGACCAAATAGGTGGCAAATACTGCAGAAGTATATGCATCATGAGATTTTTCTATTCTGATATTTACTGTATCACTGTCATCCCGTTGTTCATAGATTTACTCGAGCGGGCGCCAGTAATGTCTCCATTCATTCCAGTCTGAGATTTTAGCAGCCTCTCCTTACTCGTCTGTCCCAATGATTGGAGGCTTCTTTCAGGGTCAGGGGAATGAGACCTATTATTGTTACTGTTTTTGGCATATTGAATACGCCATGGGGAGCTTGTCAGGCTCTGCCGTGCAGGTGGGATGCTCTCAGTAGCTTGCTGGGCTCCCCAAAAGGCATTTATTTCCCTCTATGATGATGTGTCGTGCGGCTGCTTTGCGACCATGCGGTCCAGGAATATATGAGGCTCGGCCCGAGTATGTGGAAAGCAGCCTGGAGCATTCCTGTTTCTCATCAATTGCTGGGCACTTACTGCTAAACATCTTTTTCAGTTTTTAATTGTAGTTTAGATAACAGGGTTAAATAGTATTTGTGCTTATGATTTTAACGTACAAACTCACTGCCCTTTCCCCAAAGTGCCCATAACACTCCACCACTATCCTTTTGTCACTTCTGGTTTGCCTCTTCCTTCCAACCACCCACTCCTACTATGGAATGTCAGTCTTCTAATCCAAGAGAGCCAAGTATCTTACTAGAGTCTCGATATATACATTCCCAGCTACAATTCAGTAAATTAAGTGTTTTCTGGATTTGTTTATTTATAGAAGATGAAACTAAAGCTTATAAAAGTTTAAAAAATTTTCTTCTGATAGAGTTATGAGTCCCTTGGGGCGGGGAGGGCTCTCACTCGGCCCCCCTCTGGGGCGCCTCGAGTGAATACAGCCTGGCTCGGAGTCTGGTGGCATGGTTATGGGGGTCTCATTTTATGCTCCCTCGAAGCAGCTATGAGTTCTGGAGGGTGGCCGATGAGAAGATTATCTGGCACCGGTAGGAGGTGGGTTATGGGTTGGGTGTGGCTTATGGACCCAGCCCCGGCAGCCGACCTCCACTACCATTCTGATATTAAGCTCGCTTAGACTCCAAAAGGCAAGTATTATATGTAATATATACGTTACATATAAAATAAGATACAAAATGGAAATATTACTTTTACTTTATACTTAATACAGGACTCCAAAGATGAGTTACCCAAAGTCAGGTTATTAAATGACTCACTAGGGGGGCTGGAGCGATAGCACAGCGGGTAGGGCGTTTGCCTTGCACGCGGCCAACCCGGGTTCGAATCCCAGCATCCCATATGGTCCCCTGAGCACCACCAGGGGTAATTCCTGAGTGCAGAGCCAGGAGTAACCCCTGTGCATCGCCAGGTGTGACCCAAAAAAAAAAAAAAAAAAAAAATGACTCACTAGGACCAACTATCTAACATTGTCAACACTTTCACAATTAAAAAAATCATTGAGGGGCTGGAGTGATAGTACAGCGGGTAGGGCATTTGCCTTGCACGAGGCCAACCTGGGTTCAAGTCCCTGCATCCCACATGGTCCCCGAGCACCGCCAGGACTAATTTCTGAGTGCTAAAGCCAGGAGTAACCCCTGTGCATCACTGGGTGTGACTCCCCCCCCCCCAAAAAAAAAAACCCAAAAAACCCGTCGATACTTTCACAATTAAAAAACTAGGGCCAGTGGGGGCTGGAGTGATAGCACAGCGGGTAGGGCGTTTGCCTTGCATGCGGCCGACCTGGGTTTGAATCCCAGCATCCCATATGGTCCCCTGAGCACCGCCAGGGGTGGTTCCTGAGTGCAGAGCCAGGAGTAACCCCTGTGTATCGCCAGGTATGACCCAAAAAGCGGAAAAAAAAAAAAAAAAAACTAGGGCCAGAGAGAATACAGAGGGGCAGGTGCTGCCCTTGCACGTAACTGACCCAATTGATTCCCCCACATCAGGGGACCATATGGTCCCCTGAGCCCCACCAGATATGATCCTTGAGTTCAGATCCAGGAGAAAGTCTGATAAACATCTAAGTGTGACCCAAACATCTTCTGCTAAGGGATCACTCCTGAGGGAGCTTGGGGGGACCATATGGGGAACTGGAGATCAAACCTGTGTCTGCGGGGACCAAATAGGGGAGCTGGATATCAAACTGGGGTCTGCGGTGTGCAAGGCAAGTATCTTTACATACTATATTATCTCTCCAGCCCCACTAATGCTAAGGTTAGAGCAATAATACTGTTAGGATAATGTGAGGACAAAATTTATATATAAATGCTAACCATGAAATAATAATGAGAAAACGTTCTACAATTAGGTCAACAGGATAATTGATACACATGATTTGCTGAATGAAACTTGAAAACTATGTGTGCCTATTCACAATTTGGTATTCAATTCCAGAGAAGTTCTGCTCAGCAGCTTATCTATTCCTTCTACCTGATTCATACTAAAACCATTTATGTATGAAATCTAACAATAACTGGCAGTAAATATCAAGTATTTGGATATATACTGGGTAATAAGAAGTAAGCATGGAAGAATGACTTAGGAAATTAAAATTGCATTACATTAAATGGTTCTTATATTTTACCATTATATAACCTCCAAGCTTTCAATTGTAACTAATTAGATTCTCATAGCCTTTACCTTATTTCCTTCTCCATGAATTGGGGAGCACAGCAAATATAATCCAATATAGGCCAGTTCTGGAATGTACTTTGCTCTGTTAAGAATTCTAAAGAAAAAAAGGAAAGGATTTGTTACAGGATATGCTTTTACCAAAAATATCCTCTAACCTCATAAACCACACATAAATCCACCTGTATGTCAATTAGGATAAACAGGCATTTTTATGTCTGCAAGAGCAAACATGTTCCTATTACGTTTAAATTTTAGCACATTTAAATTTAATAGCTCACCCGTCTTCCGTAACACGAAACTCATGAAGAACTGGTTCAAAAGTAGTTAATGCCATGAAGACCTAGAAAACAGATACCAAGAAAAGGTCTGTTTTTTCCTGTCCATGAGGTGTCACCCACAGCCCACCCTTGGAAGCCAAGCTGCGACTGTGCAATATCCACTCACCTCTATACAAGTCTGTACACACTGTGGCTTTTCTTTCAGGGAAAACTTAGACAGAAGTCTTAAAAAATTCTTCAAAACATGAAAGATGGTATTTCGAATCTGAGAAAGGTCTCGGGCAGAGAAATAAATATTTTCTTCATCTTCTGGTTCTTCCATGATTTCATCCATCTAAGTTATGAAGAAATGTACAGGCGCTGTGTATTAATGCCTAACACTTTGTCTAATAGTTTCATGGTATGCAAATCACATCTAGTTAGACTTTAGGAGGTTAATAGGCTGTAGATGAGGTGACAAGACCCTGTGAGAAAGTTCCTTGCTGCTCTGTGCCCGAGGCCACAATGGCAAATCGATAGACGGGAAGACACAGAGGCCCTTCCTAGCTCTCTATTCCCATGCCAATAAGAACTGTATGCTCTTAAGACATGTGCACATTAGCCAACTCCCACCATCCTACAGTCACAAAGGGGTTCAGAATTCATGTTATTCTATTACACTTTTTGAACATGAGCACTCAGATTACATCAACCAGTGAGCTTATGTGTCCAATACACAGAATGTAACCAAGAACATCTAGAGAGAGGTTGGTGAGAGACCAAGAGAAGGTGAAAAGATGCCAGGAAAGAGACATACTTTTAGCAGTATATGGAACACAAAAGAATCTCAAAATCACACTGGACAACTCAGGATACATAGGATCTTGATTACAATCATGATTTCTGAAATCATATCTTCTTCCAGTTTTGTTTAATTTTTCTGAGACACACCCTCAATGCTCAGGATTACTCCTGGCAGTGCTTCGGAGAGCAAGTGAGATGCTGGGGATCAAACCTCAATAAAAGGCAGCACCTTATCCACTGTACTGTGTCTCCAGACCCTGAAATCGTGTCTTAATATAGTTAATTCTTAAGGTAAAATCATGATAACAAATAAAATGCTTTACAAAGTTAATTCTTAAGTTAAAAATCATGAGAGCAAAAATATGCTTTATAATCCCACTTATTTCTTACCTCAATATCTTCTTTCCTGGACAGTTTCCCCCTTTTTCTCTGCCTTCCTGTATCCCTACCCTGAGAGTTTTTAGGCTGTTCACTCTTTCTTTTCCGATTCAAGTGTGATTCTTCAGGCCAGCTCTTCTTCAAAGTCTGAATACATTTATCGAACATCACTGAGTGGAATACCTGGTTGGCCACACTGCCTGTTCGTGAAGAATGAAGAGAAAGAAGGTCAGGGTTCATTGTCTTGAACAATGTAACAGAAGATGAGTAGGGCTGGAGAGACAGTACAGAGGGGAGGGCATTTGCCTTGCACATACCCACCCCCGGTCAACCCCAGTATCCCATATGGTTCCCCTTGAACACAGCCAGGAGTAACTCCTGAGTGCAGAGCCAGGAGCAACCTCTAGACACTGCCAGCTGTGACCCACAAACAAAACCAAAAAGCTATAATAGAAGATGAAAATTAAAATAGCAAAAAGAAGCTTCTATTTAAGTTTGAAAAAAGATAAACTTTTGGCAAAAAGTATCACTCAACTCCAATCTGAGATGAACAACTGTGCTATCAGAAATAAAGATTCCTATGTGTGATTATGAGGGAGTAATTCATTTTGTACTTGCTGTTCTGCAGTGCAAAAACCACAGGGACCAGAGCAATAGTATTGTGTGAGGGCACTTGCCTTGCATGAGGCTAAGCGGGGCTGGAGCCCCAGCATCCCACAAGGTCTCCTGAGCACCACCAAGAGTAAGTCCTGATTGTAGAGCTAAAGTAACCCCAAAATATTGCTGGATGGATAACCTTCAAACCAAAGGGGGGGGACTACAGGACTGGATTTAAAAAATGATAAAATAACCATTTTAGGACGCAGAGCAACAAGAAACAGAAATAAGCAATCCCTGACAGAAGGAAAACAAAGGAGGTAAAGTCCTAGGATTGCCAAGCTTCAGGGTTTGAGGCAATTTCTAGAAAAATCATAAAAAGACTGTTGAGTAAATACCAGAGTAATACAGGTAGAAGCTGGTATTCATGAAGCAAAGCAGTTTCTCAACCAGGGGACATATAGCTTCCTGAAGATGCCGTGAAGCTAAGGGGGCCACACATTAAAAAATAATAATAATAAAATTTAAAAAATAGAAAGAAAACACATGTAAATGGGGGAGGGAAGTTGGGCATGGCATGAGACTAGAAGGTCCAACTGATAAGACCCAGGGGTGCCAGAGGAAGGAAACAGGTTGGAAGGGGCCATGATGAGAAAATTATTTAGAAACACGGAAGAACAGTACCTGACAACATTGCCAGCTGTGCCCCAAAAACAAAACACAGAGACATTCAGAACTCTGTGGAGGGCTGAACTAACATGCACAAATAGAGAGGCATGAGGAGACCAGAGATAGTACAAGGATTAAAGTGCTTGTGCATACGGTGATTCAGACTTGATCCATGGCACAGTATATAGTCTCCTTAGCATGATTAGGGATCACTTCTGGGCACAGATCCTGGAGCACTGTCAGATGCAATCCCGAGTACTGCCCATCCTCTCCAGAAAAACAAACAAAAAAAGTGGGGAAATCAAAAGAAAAAAAAAAATATGGGGTAAAATTCCATGAAAGCAAGCAAAGCATCTTATACAGCAAGGATG
Organism: Sorex araneus; assembly: GCF_027595985.1. Taxonomy (NCBI): domain Eukaryota; kingdom Metazoa; phylum Chordata; class Mammalia; order Eulipotyphla; family Soricidae; genus Sorex; species Sorex araneus. Next base: position 154,483,202 of record NC_073304.1, on the reverse strand, counting down.
TATAAGATGAACGACTTTCAGAACTCAGACCTGAGACATGTCTGAGCGCTGGCCAGGAGCCTCTCTAGCGTTACTTGAACACTAGGTCAAGATCTTGAAAACAAATACACCAAATGGGAGGGCTGACCCAGGTCTAGAGTAAAGGCTACCTTTACATCTACCTTAACAAGGACTTAAAGGAGGGATTGAGTGAAGTCAGCCACCAACAGCTGTCTGTCAGAATACTCTTCAAAACTCTTTGAAGGAAAACAGCACATCAAGACACTTAGTGACATGACACCAGAAAGAAAAGCACTGGCAGCTGTCTCAGGAAAACCAGCCAATAGAAATAGTCCAAGAAACCACTAAGAAACTGAAACTACAGTCAGAAACCTTAAAGCAGGCATCACAGATAAGCTCCAGAGTTAAGCATGCAAACAAGGAGAGTAATGAAAATTAAATGGAAAGAATCAAATGGAACACCTTTATATTCATTAAAATAGCACTGTAGCACTGTCGTCCTGCTGTTCATCAATTTGCTTGAGCGGACAATGAAGACATAATGGAACCAGTAATGTCTCCATTGTGAGACTTGTTACTGTTTTTGGCATATCGAATATGCCACAGGTAGCTTGCTAGGCTCTGCCGTGCGGGGAGGATACTCTTGGTAGCTTGCCGGGCTCTCCCAGAGGGAATTCATTATAATAATAATAATAATAATAATAATAATAATAATAATAATAATAATAATAATAATTTTAGGTAACATTGGGTTTGTCCTTTTAGCCTTGCCGCAGGGAACTTAGTTTACCTTAAAGCAATGTTCTTTCTGTATGGACACAGGAAGACAGTTAATATGATGCTTTGTAACTTGGGAGTTGATTGACTCCAATAATATTTACTCCTGGGCATCTGCTTTCACAGACAAATGCTGTCATGATCCAAAAGTAACGATGAGATAGGACCCTGCTGGGGTTAGGAAGATTAACCTGGCCTGAGGACTGTGGTCTGGAATATACAGTGAATGTCCTCAGGAAGAACCAAACTTTAAGTTTGATATATCTCTTACTGTACTCATACAGAATTGACAATGCTAGAAATATTAGAAATAGATATACTACAACTATTTAAGTGGATTACTAGCTGAGGAAGGAAGAGAGAGACACACCCTGGATGGAATCCCGCCCTGATCTCCTAGTAAAGTACTGATCTCCTAGTAATCTGGAGTAATCTTCTTAGATGAGATTTTGTTAATCTCCTGGAAGAGTGGTCTTGCCCCTCTTTATTGATTTGTCAATGTTTAACCCACCTTTGTATCACCATCCTATGTGATTGCTATATAAACTAAGACTGTAAGAGAAGTAGAGGGAGAAGACACAGAAGCAGAAGACACAGAAGTAGGAGAGAAGACACAGAAGCAGAGCACAAAGCAAAAGAGAATCAGGGATTCACTGGAGCCAGAAGCAGGGGAAAGAAAGAGCACAAAACAAGTGAGATTCAGACTCAGAGTCAGAGTCAGAAGTGAGAGTGAGTGGAGCTCCAGAGACTGAAGCAGAAGGGCTCCAGAGAGAGAGATCAGAAGAAGAGAGATCGGAAGAGACCAGAGGAGAGACCACAGAAACAGAGATAGAGAAACAGACAGAAGAGAGCATAGCAGCACATATAGAAGCAGAGCACGAGAAGCTATCCTGATCTGGTCCATACACAGTGGCTCGAGAGCACCGAATGCGAGCGGCAAGAGAGAGACTGCGGCCCCAAGAGCCCGTGAACACACAGATCACACCCCTCCGCGCGCACATATATATATATTTTACAAATAATAATACAGCAAACACCAAGCTAAGCTTGGAGATCCTGGGTCTACTAACACCCATGACCAGCTCTGCAGTCCTAAAAGCTTTGGGGCTCTGGCTTAGCAGTGCTGGGGGCCACAACCAGTTGTATTCAGGTGCTTAGGATCCATTCAGTATGCAGGATCTTGTACATGCTTGGCCAAGGAACTACAACTTGAGCTATTTCCCCAACCCTCAAATGGAATTTGACCCAAGAAAGAAAAATATACCGAGAGTAGAGAGTGAACACTATGAAAAGATAAATGAATTTGAACAGTAGGTGCACAAAAAAAAAAACCATTAAACATAAAGGAAATTCCAACAAAACACAGAAAATGCAACCAAACTGCTAAAGCAAAGTATCAAAATCTTCAAAGTAACCCAAAACAAGAGGGGACACAAAAAAATAGAAAGCAAGTCTGAATTATGAAACTTCTAACTAGAGAAAATGTAAACTAGGAAACAATGTGACAACACCTTAAAGGCACTGAAAACATTTTGTAACACTATAAATTCATCAAAAACATACTTGGGGACAGAGATAGTACAGGTAGGGTGTTTGCCTTGCATGTGGCCGACCCAGGTTCAATTCCTGGCATCCCTATGGTCCCCTGAGCACTGCCATGAGTAATTCCTGAGTACTGCTAGGCGTGGCCCAAAAGTAAAATAACACCCAAAAGACAAAAGCCTACATTCCTTAAGATAGAATAAGAACTTCCATCTATCAAATTCCAAGAGTTGATGACCTGAAGACTTGCAATTCAGTGGGAGATGTATAATCATAAGGACATTTATATCTAGATAGATTTTCGATACAATTCAAACATAGAGAAATGAAAGAAGAAACAGAAAAAACAAAAATTATGCTTGGAGATTCAATTTTCACCCTCTTCCTATCTCCCTCCTCCTCACCCCCTAAGTAATTGATAAACATACTCCAGGGCAGCAATGAAAGACTCAAGAACTTCAGCCACCAAACTGACCTAATACAGAATGAGACTGACCAAAGACAAAACAAGTATTTTTATTCAAGTACAAACAGAAGATTCACCAAGTCAGACTCTATAATGGACCACAAATGTCAAAACCCAGATATCTGGGGCTGGAGAAGCAGTACAGGGCTTAGGTGCTTGCCTTGCACAAAGCCAATGCCAGTTTGATCCCCAACACCATGACTGGCACCCTAAGTATCACTTAAGAGCAAACCCTAAATGCAGACCCAGGAATAAGCTTGAGCACAGCCACACATGGCCCCCAAACCAAACAAAAAAACAACCCAGACTCCAGACTCACAAAACTAAAGTCACATAATCATACAAAGTATGCACCAGCATCGAAACATAATCAGAATACAAATCAAGTAAATTAATAATTTACGAAAATCCTCAAATGGTTGGAAACCAAATACATTAAATAACTCAGTGCTATAAAGTCTCTCTCTCTCTCTCTCTCTCTCTCTCATACATACACACACACACACAAACACACACACACACATACACACATGAAAACTGTTCATTTGAGGCTTTGGGATGTGTATCAGTATAGTGTGAGATTTGCATGTGTGACGCAGTGAGTTAGATCTCTCACAACAACCCACATCGTTATGACACACTGCAGTTGCGATCCTCATTCAGTTCCCCCTTTTCTGCCCACTCCCCCCACCCCCCAAAAACAAACTAAACACCACCACCAACGACAAGCAGTGAAGCAAGAAAGATCCTTTAACTTTGTTTTCCCCCATACACTGGATTCACTAGCTGGTTTTCTCTCTGTCCCATTCTCTCTTACCTGGTCCTAGGGGAGGGCTAAGGGCCCCTTTCTGCTCCGAGAAGGTCACCTAGGGCTCTGACAATAATAAACAGGCTCCTTTTCCATGCCTTCCACCTTCAAGAATAACCAGCTATCATTTTGATGAGGTAGATTTAATCTAAGCTTCCACATCTACACTGAGAGAGATGATGGCCCGTGGCTTTTTTTTTTCCCCCATTCGGGACAGTAAACGAGGAGAAGACAATTTCCGGTTTTATTCTATTTAGGGTAGGGGTTCTTGTAGCCTGCAAACATTCCTCCTCCAGCAATAGCTGGGGGCATTTATATTGGATTACAATATGAGAAAATAAAACATTGGAAGACAAACAGAAAAACTTTTCTCAACATTATATGTTAACCCTCAGAACAAGTAAAACCACAAGTTAAACTAAGAAGCTTCTGCACCTCAAAGGAAACAATGACCAAGACATAAAGAGCTCACAGGATGGGAGAAATTATTCACCCAACACTCATCTGACAGGGGCAAATACCCAAAATATATAAGCCACTAGTAGAACTTTACAAGAAAAAATATTCAACCTCATTAAAAAATCTGCAGAAGAGATGAACAGAAACTTCCTCAAAGAAACACAAATGGACAGGGGCTGGAGCTATAGTACAGCAGGCAGGGCGTTTGCCTTGCACAGGGGCCTGGTTCAATTCCCTGCATCCCACATGGTCCCCCAGGCACCATAAGGAGTAATTCCTGAGTGTATAGCCAAGAGTAAGCCTGTGTATCACTGGGTGTGACTCAAAACGCAAAAATAAATAAATAAATAAAATGGACAAAAGGCACATGAAAAAAATCTGCTCTACATTACTAATCATTAGGGAGATGCAAATCAAAACAATGAGATATCATCTTACACTAGAGACTGGCACATATCAAAAAGAACAAGAGGGGCTGGAGTGATAGCACAGCGGGTAGGGTGTTTGCCTTGCATGTGGCCTACCCAGGTTTGATTCCCAGCATCCCATATGGTCCCATGAGCACTGCCAGGATTAATTCCTGAGTGCAGAGCCAGGAGTAACCCCTGTGCATTGCTGAGTGTGACCCAAAAAGAAAAAAAAAAAAAGAACAAGAATAATCGGTGCTGGTGTGAATGCAGGGAGAAAGGGAGACTCATTTACTGCTGGTGGGAATGTCCACTGGTCCAGCCTTTATGGAAAACAATATGGGCCTTCTTCAAAAAACTAGAAATTGAGCTTTCATATGACCTAGTAATACTGCTCCTGGGAATATACCCTAGAGGCCCAAAAGCACAATACAGAAAAGCCATCTGCACTCTTATGCATTGGGGCACTATTCACAATAGACAGTATCTGGAAACAACTCAAGTGCCTAAGGACAGATGAGTTCATAAAGAAACTAGCAGCCTTAGGAGAAATCAAGTCACAAAATTTGCTTCTACGTGGATGGACACGGAGAGTATCATGCTGAGTGAAATGAGTCAGAGGGAGAAGGGAGACAGAATGATTGCCCTCATTTGTGGGATATAAAAATAAATATATACAGAGTATGTTACTGGTGCCCGCTCAAACAAATCGATGAGCAACGGGATGACAGTGACAGTGACAGAGTATGTGAATACTACCCAAAGACAATAGAAATGAGCACCAGGGGTCTGGTCCATGGTAGGAAGTTTGACATAAGTCACAACGGGAGGGCAGTTAGGACAGAGAAGGAACCACTATGATAATGATAGTTGGAAATGATCACTCTAGGTAAGAACTAGGTACTGAAAGGAGGTAAAGTGATAACATGATAACTCCTCAGTAACAGTATTACAAACCACAGAAAAAAAAAGGAAAAAATGGTAAATAAAAAGAGAGAAAAAGTACCTGCCATTGAGGTAGACTGGGAAGGGGGGGCTGGAGGGAAACAGGGGACATTGGTAGTGGGAAATATATACTGGTAAAGGGATGGGTGTTAGAACATTGACTGAAACTTAATCATGAACAACTTTGTAACTGTGTGATGATATATCAAATGGTGATTCAATAATTTAAAAAATAAAAATAAAAATAAAACACTAAAAAATTGGTTACTACTGTGGAAGACTGACCTGACCTAGGCAGCCAGAATGGATACAGTCAACTGACAGAAAAAACACAAAACTCGAGTGAATCAATAAAGAATGTTAAAGAATGAATTTACCTAACCATGTTAGAGAATGTAGCTAACCATTTCTTTTTCATTTTTTCTCTCATCAATCGATTGTTTGAATATCTAATGCTGTTTGACTATTTTATTCTTTAATTATTAGATTCCTTGTCTAACTTCTTAATTCTGTTCAATGACTTAACCACTGAACTCTTTATTAACCACTCAACCACTTGACTAAAACTACTTACATTTTAGTTGTTTGACTCTTTTATTTTTAGTTTCTGTGTTAGTCAATGGATTGGGTTTTTTAAATTTTATTTTATTGATTCACTGTGACATATGAACTGGAGTAATAGCACAGCGAGTAGGGCGTTTGCCTTGCTTGCCGGCAAGCTACCGAGAATATCCTACCTACACAGCAGAGCCTGGCAAACTACACGTGGTATATTTGATATGCCAAAAACAGCAACAATAAGTCTCAAAATGGAGACACTACTGGTGTCCACTCGAGCAAATCAATGAACAACGGGAAAACAGTGCTACAGTGCTACCGTGAGATATAGTACAAGCTTTCAAGTTTGAGTTACAATCACACAATGATTAAAAACCCATCCCTCTACCAGTGCACATTCCCTTCCACCAATATCCCTAGCATACCCCCACCTTCTCCATGGCAGACAATATTCCCCATACTCTCCCCCTAATTTGGGGCATTATGGTTTGCAATGTGGATACTAAGAGGTTATCATGTTTGGTCCTTTACTTTTGGCACATAACTCCCATCCCGACTGATTTCTCCAACCATCATTTTCTTAGTGATCCCTTCTCTATTCCATCTGCCTTCTCCCCGCCCACTCATGAAGCAGGCTTCCAACTATGGAGCCATCTTCCTGACCCTTATATCTACTGTCCTTGGGTGTCGGTCTTGTGTTATGTTATTTTATATTCCACAAATGAGTGCAGTCCTTCTATATTTGTCCCTCTCTTTCTGACTCATATCACATAGCATGATACTCTCTATGTCTATCCATTTATAAGCAAATTTTATGACTCCATCCCTCCTAACAGCTGCATAGCATTCCATTATGTAGATGTACCAAAGTTTCTTTAACCAGTTGTCTGTTCTTGGGCACTTGGGTTGTTTCCAGATTTTGGCTATTGTCAACAGTGCTGCAATGAACATATACGTACAGATGTCATTTCTACTGTGTTTTTTTTGCATCCTCGGGATATATTCCCAGAAGTGTTATTGCGGGGTCATGTGGAAGCTCAATTTGTAGTTTTTGAGCAGGTCAACGAAACAATCCGTTGATTCAGTCTTTCAAAAACCAAAAGATTGGGGCTGGAGCGATAGCACAGCAGGTAGGGCGTTTGCCTTGCACGCGGCCGACCCGGGTTCGATTCCCAGGATCCCATATGGTCCCCTGAGCACTGCCAGGAGTAATTCCTGAGTGCAGAGCCAGGAGTAACTCCTGTGCCTCGCCAGGTGTGACCCAAAAAGCAAAAAAAAAAAAAAACAAAAAAAAAAACCCAAAAGATTGTTTAGTTTACCTGCTTTTTGGCTTCTGTCAATTTGCTTTCTTGCTCAGTGAAATTAAGAGTGATTTGGCCCTTTATAAAACTTGTGTTTTCACTCAGGGATGCCTCTCCCCTCCAGGCTGGGCTTGAGAAAGGAATTGCTGGCCAGCTAATAAAAGTTCCTTGATTTGAGACAAAATTCTCATTCGTTGAACATTTTTGGGTGCCTAGTCTATAGCATTTGGAGGCCCCAGCGAGATGAAAGAACCCTGGGCCTTGTCCCGTGGGGGAGAGTGCTGCGAGGGCCTTTTCGTTCTGTCCTAGAAGAAGCTACTGAGATGACGCTCCTCAGCTATTGGAAAAAAGAGGTCCCAGGTCTGATATCACCCCTTGGAACACCTTGCAGGAATTCATCTATAACAACCTCCTGAGTGCGGTAAGGTCTATTGTAGCCAGCATTATCAGTGTCTGAGGCGGGATCAGATGCTGTATACTCTCCTAGACTCAAGCAGGATTGAGACGTTGCCCTGCCTCAAGGATCCAGTAGGATCATCTGGTTGATGGCCACCTGTCTGTTCGTTGTTTTCCTGTGCTGATCAGTCAGCCTTATTTCCTGGCTTGAATGGGAGTGTGTGAGAGAGTGTTTGGATTGATTGGTGGTCCAAGACTCCAGCTATAGGATCTGAATGGGCTCTAATCCGTGGTTTGGTTTGTGTGGACACCATAAAGGCTCATGGGGATTTGCCCTTGCCCCCCCCACCCCTGAATTTCAGTTTACTGCAGCAACCAGGTGGGGGATTATACCCCTACTCCGATGTCAAGGTGACCTTAAGATCCTTAGAGGGATCCTGCCAGATGGATGCGCACCCAATGGCTGCCAATGATCTCTATTTGTGGTTTACGTTGTCTGTTTGTTGGTTTATATTATTATTTGTTTTCTCTCTGTCCAACCAGTGTATGCTTGGTGTTACGACCACCTCTTTCCTTTGAGATTCAAAGTGGCAGATTTTCCCATTGACTGTTATAATCCCTTGTTCCTTGTTACTCTTGCCCTGTAGGGCACTGATCTCCTCCTAATTGTTTTAAACTGAAAACACTGCACTATCTTAGATTCAAAATGACTTGACTATAACGTAGCTTTGTTGGTTTAGTACCAAAGAAGCTCTTTCTAGACCTGTTTGGAGAGTGTGGGGGGGAGGGGAGGATGAAAGTGGTGGTGGTGAAGAACATGGGATAGTTTCAGTAGGCCTACAGGGTTTAGTTTGCCCTAGAGATGATCCTGTCTCTTTTTCACCCACCTCAGTTGTACCTCTGGGTCGGAAAAACAGCAAATTGATCGTTCAAGCAGGTGTGTTTGTGTTTGTGATGGCCATACCCTATTTATAGAAAAATTCTCTGCATATGTATGAAATTGTAAAGATGCTTTTGGACTGTCATAGGTCATGAGTAAGCTGAAAGGTTTCTAAACTAAATACTGAGCATAAAGAAAAAATGATATTCTCAATCCAAATTTCTTGTTTGAAAAAGTTGAATGGTTCCTAACACCGTAAGTTTTCTTCATCTTCAGAACCTGCACTGTTCTAGAGGGTCGCAGAGCTAAGCCAAAAAGCAGAAGCAAGACTAAAGCTCTGTGCAGAGCTGTTTTACTAATAACAGAGGTAGCTCTGTAGCACTGTCCTCCCATTGTTCATCGATTTGCTCGAGTGGGCACCAGTAATGTCTCCATTGTGAGACTTGTTACTGTTTTCGGCATATCGAATACGCCATGGGGAGCTTGCCAGGCTCTGCCATGCGGGCGGGATACTCTCGGTAGCTTGCTGGGCTCTCTGAGATGTACAGAAGTACAAAGGTACAGAAATTAAGTCAAAGAAAGATTTCTCATGTTTTCTTAAAACATTGGCAGTTCAAGTGTTTTCTTATGCGGGTTTTCTTAAACCTAAAAGTTTGGTAAGAATCCTGGGCCTTTTTCTGTGTCTGAAAGCATAGGTTAGTTTTTTTCTGTGTGGAATTGTTAAAATATCTGGCCTATAACTCATGATTTGAAATAACTGAGATAATTAAAAAAAAAACTGGTTCAAGGAGTAATAATTTAGTTAAAGACATAGATTCCTAGAAGTTATAAGATTAGAATGCAAAGAACTGCACAAAGTTCCATTATCTTACCTCTCCCGTCCAAAAGTAATCTAGGGAATAGCTACTGATAAGTGACTGAAGAAAAGAAAATGGGCAGTTTTAAAACTCAGCCCCTGCTACAAAGAGCCACTTCAACTTCAGTGGTTTCTGAGAATGGGAATTCTGTGAAAAACGTGGAAAAAAAACTATCAATTTTTTTCTCTTCCGGACTATTGTCAACCAGTCTGTGTAGTACAAGAAAATGCATAAGCCCAGCCTCCAGGTCGCCCTGGCCACCGGAAGTCACGCCCTCGACCCACCCTCGGCGCCATCTTGCCACATTCAACAGAGAAGAATCCAGGCGTTCCGGTAAGCAACGCGGCCGGAGGATGCTCCAGACCCGAGACCAGGCCAGCAACACCGGGGATCCAGACGGAGGAGGTACAGCTGGTACACCTTCTCCAGATGGAGCCCGGGCAACAATGAGCAGCAACTAACACGGCTCTGGGATGTGGACTGGGACAGCTCTGAACTGTGCGGCCGCTAATGCGGCTGCGCGACCTTTTCTGAAAAATGAAAACAATCTTTTGATGCCATCCAACATGTCTGACTGTTAGAGGAAAACCTCCAAGTAATGATAGTGAGATCCCTGTTGAAAATTGAATGTAATCAAAGTAAGGAAAGAGTAAGGTGAAAAATGTCTGCCACACAGGCAGAGGGGGAGTGCGGGGGGGGGGGGTATGCAGGGGGTTAGTGGTGGATCAAATATGAAAACTTTGTAACTGTATCTCACAGTGATTCAATAAAAAAGAAAATTAAAAAAAAAGAAAATTAAAAAAAAGAAAATGCATAATATTATGAGGGTAACTTTATTTTTATCTTTGTGAGTACTTTAACCCTGAAATATGTGTGCTTTCCTAGAAGTCAAAATTCTAAAACTGAAACGTTTTAGTATGTTCTGGTTAATTCCTAATGTGAAGTGAACTTTTACCAAGTACAGTATATGCTGTAAAATCTTTAATTATGGCTTTTTGTTTTTTTTTTTTTGGCTTTTTGGGTCACACCCGGTGATGCACAGGGGTTACTCCTAGATCTGCACTCAGGAATTACTCCTGGCAATGCTCCAGGGACCATATGGGATGCTGGAATTGAACCTGGGTCAGTTTCGTGCAAGGCAAACACCCTACCCACTGTACTATTGCTCAGCCTAATTATGGGCACTTTAAAACCTTTTGAATATCTATAGAGCTGATGGAAATGCTTTTGAAAGAGTACTGCAGAGTACAATTTGGTCATGCTAAATGAGATAATGATTAGCAACTTCTTTCCAAACTTCTTGAGACACGAATAGTTAAAGCAATCCTTGGGAAAAAGAAGATGGGTGGCGTTAACTTCCCCAACTTCAAATTCTACTACAAAGCAGTAGTAATTAAAACAGCATGGTATTCGGCTAAAAACAGACCTGCAGACCAATGGAACAGAGTTGAATATCCTGTCACAGACCCCCAAATATATGACTACTTAATCTTTGACAAAGGAACAAGAAATGTGAAGTGGAACAAAGAAAGCCTCTTCAACAAGTGTTGCTGGGAAAACTGGTCAGCTAGCTGCAAAAAAATTAACTCCAACCTCTGTCTAATGCCAGGCATAAAAGTCAGATCAAAGTGGATTAAAGACCTCAAAATCAGGGGCTGGAGCAATAGCACAGCAGGTAGGGCGTTTGCTTTACACGCAGCCGACCCGGGTTCGATTCCCAGCATCCCATACAGTCCCCTGAGCACCGCCTGGGGTGGTTCCTGAGTGCAGAGCCAGGAGTAACCCCTGTGCATCTCCAGGTGTGACCCAAAAAGCAAAAAAAAAAAAAAAAAAAAAAAAAGACCTCAAAATCAGACATGAATCTATAAGGTACATATAAAAAAATGTAGGCAGAACTCTCCATGACATTGAAGCTAAAAGCATCTTTAAGGATGAAACAGCACTGAGGATGCAAAAAAGAACAGCAGAAATGACATCTGTACCTATATATTCATTGCAGCACTGTTCACAATAGCCAAAATCTGGAAACAACCCAAGTGCTCTACAACAGATGACTGGTTAAAGAAACTTTGGTACATCTACACAATGGAACACTACGCAGCTGTTAGGAGAGGTGAAGTCATGAAATTTGCTTATAAATGGATAGAAATGGAGAGTATCAAGCTAAGTGAAGTGAGTCAGAAAGAGAGGGACAGATATAGAAGGACTGCACTCATTTGTGGAGTATAGAAGAATATCACATGAGGCTGACACCCAAGGTCAGTAGATACAAGGGCCAGGAGGATTGCCCCATAGCTGGAAGACTGCTTCATGAGCAGAGGGGAGAAGGCAGATAGAATAGAGAAGGGATTACTAAGAAAATGATGGCTGGAGGAATCAAAAATGATGGGAGATGCAAAGTAGATAATGGGCCAAACATGATGACCTCTCAGTGTCTGTGTTGCAAGCCATAATGCCCAAAAGTAGAGAGAGAGTATGGGGAATACTGTCTACACGGAGGCAGGGGGAGGGTGAGAAAAGGGGGGGTATACCGGGGATATTGGTGGTGGGGAATGTGCACTGGTGGAGGGATGGGTGTTTGATCATTGTGAGATTGTAACCCAAACATGAAAGGTTAAAAAAAATAAAAAATATATAAAAAAAAACTTCTTGAGAGATCAGGTTGTACTAAGTTCAAAAAAATAAGGAGGTTAGATATGATTACAAGGAGTATAAATATATCTTAAGTAAGAAAGATAATGGATGGAGATATCAGTGAAAAAAAGGAATCCTATTAAAGTGAAGCTGGTTTTGAAATGGAATGAAGAAAAGAACAGAATGAGTGTAATGAAATGTGTAGAATATTTGAGGTTGTGTTTAAAGGAAAGAAACTATGATAAAACTGGATTGTTACTTAAAGATCTCCTTATTTCTTTAAATTGTATCTGCAGAATTGTTCCAGTACCTTTTTTGTGAGATCTATGAAAAGATATTAGACAGATTGTCCACACTCCTGTTATAATGCTCTTAGATAATTAAAAATCAAGGTTTTCAGCATGAGACTAAGTGAATTAAACATGTTGATAAATTGTATATTCTACTTCTACAGGACTTTTAATGCTTTTTTGACCAGGATTCACAGCAAATGGGTGACTGTATTTCACTATAAGTAAAGTGAAATATTTGCTTTTCTCTTGTTTGCACCTTCTCATCAGTACCTTTCTGATGCATCATGGCACTATGTTGGTTTGCATAAGTCCAGATAGAAAATCTTTCCTGTCTGCATTAGGGTAGACCCTACTACTTCGCCTTTTTTTTCTGATGTCTGTCCAACCAACAACTGTCTTCATTGGTTACAACAATTGGCAAAGAGGGGACACAATAACTCCAGCTTCTGGGATGGCTCCAGGGCCCAGGGAGCTGCTCCTGAAAGATTATATACTTTTATTTTATTCCTTGCTCTGCACTCAAAATCACTCCTTGCAGGCTACGAAGATCATGTAGTGCTGAGGATCAAGCCTAAGTCAAGTGCAAGGCAAGTACCTCCCTGCTGTACTGTCTCTTTGGCATCATTATAGCCCCTTATCAGAATCAAACTCACAAAAGATTTATCCTCTCATACCAAATATACATACCGGGTACTTCTAGTAGCAGAAAATAAAGCCCAGCAGCATGAAGACTGTATTCTCGAGATTTTACACCGACATTTTTCTTGTGGCCTGTTTGGACGAAGTGATAGAACAGAGCCACCAGTGATCTGTGGGAAATGTTGTTCTCAATGAAGAAGGTCCAAATGCTCTGGAGAGGAGAGTCACAAAGCCAATGAGATTGATGTAAAAATCTCCTGTCATTTGATTCATAAAGTACTTGTAAAGAAAGTAAATCACTCTTCCTCCTGATTATCATTTCAACATATTACCATCTTGAAAAGGACTGAAATGGAAATGTACTATTTACAATTATAAACCTAAGTATCAATGCATTTAAATAAACTTTCAAAATAATTTTGATAACTCTAAAGCATATACAGAATTCTGAAAGACTGAAAATTACACCAAGAGTTGGGTATCACACTGTATCAGCGATCCCTTGGACAAGTTACAGCTCTATGTTAATGTTCCAGTTACCAAGAGACTCTGAGTGCTTTGTCTACATTATGTTAAGTAAGTGTTCTCTGGCAACAAAAGTAGAAAGGAAGTGCCTGCAACTTGCTCCTTCTACAGATTTCATAAGTAACCAAGGTGTGAAAGGAAACTAAGCCCCACAATGTAAACCAAAATTTTATTAATTTTATCATAGTTCCATACCATCTATTATATAAACCAAATTCAGAGAAACCAAACCTAGTGAGACTTTTCCTAAAAACCAAATGTAGTGGGGAATAAATATGATATATTTTCTTTTCTTTTTTTTTCCTGGTCTTGTTTTAGGGTCACCCTTGGCAGTGTTCAGGGTATACTCCAGGCTCTGTGTTTAGGGATCTCTTCTGGTGGTGCTCAGGAGACAGTATGGGGTGTCAGGAATTAAACTTGGGTTGGCAGGATGGAAGGCAAATGCCTTACCCAATGAACTATCACTCTGGCCCCATAAATATGATTTATCTTGGAGAACCTCAAAAAAAATAAATAAATAACACCAAAACCAAAACCTAAGCCCATAAAAGCTCAAGAAAATCATACCTTGTAGCTCCTGGCTCCCTAAAGAGACAGTGGCTTCACCACTTAACCAATATGCAGAAGGGGCCACTTGGAATCCTCTAAGCTCTCTCCTGGGCCACAAAACTTCTAGAAGCACAATCCAGAATTTTTAGCAGTACATACTCTATCCTAACAGCACTTTTATCTGTGTTCACTTGGTGCAATGGGGTCATAGGAAGTTAAGGGTTTATCCAGTCACCTCTGCCCCAGCAGCCTTGATTGAGGCTCTCGGGCCACTGCCCACACACAGCTCCTCCTGTCAGCACCTTGTGTCTGCCTTTCCTCAGTCGGCCTCTTCTCTCTCTCACTGACAGCAGAACACACTGGCCACACACTCCAAGAAGTTACTGTTTTTATTTTATTGAGCCTTACAACCTTACATCTTTCTGTTCAGCTAATTCACATTTCTAATTATGTCCCTGAAGATCACTTAAAAAATCTCAAACTCAAGGCCATAGACACAATACAGTAAGGTGCTTGCCTTGCTCCCCCAGGATGGTCTGGCTCCCTGAGCACACTGGGATCGATCTGAGCTAAAAGACAGGATTAGCCATCAACCACTGCCCGATATGGTCCCAATACCAAAGCTCAAAAATCTCACACTCAAAACCATACAAATAAACTCATAAAGTCCTCTACTAGACTTTCCTCAGTCTCTATATTGGCTAAAAATATCGCGCCACTCCTAGTTTTGTAAAAGACTGTGTGATCTTTGACATTTCTTTTCACTCCATGTCCAGTCATTCCACATTTCCCACCAGGTCTGTAGATCTGATGAGACTGGCTGGGTTCACTAAGCCCTACATGTCAGACTTCAAGCACTGCCTAAGCCCCCGAGGAGAGCTCCAAGGAACAGATCGTCGCCTCGATGAAGTCCTGAGCTCTCAAAGTTCTATTCCTAGTCCCTGAGGATCCCCTGAGCGCTGCCAGGCTGGATATCACCAGAGTTGCTCTAGGCCCTCCAGGAACCTCTGGGAGACTGCCCACAGGCCCTCATTTTTAGCTCCTCTGGAACACCCAGTATCATGACTCCAGGTCACAGCAATAACAGTCAGAAAACCCAGACTGAAAGATGAGTCTTCCAAGGGTGCAGTTCCTCCTACTTCGGCCACCTCTGACCCACGGCTGTCTTGGAACAGAGCTCCTATCACTTAGTCTCCTGCTCTCTAGAAACTCATCCTCAAACAGGTGGCTGAGAGGATCAACTGTTAGTATTCGTATGATCTTCAAGAAAAAAAAAACCTTACACATTAGATATTCAGCTATAAATTTTCAAGTCCTGCTGTTGAACCCCAATAAAAGCTACCCAAATATACATTCTCAATCTGACCAGCTGGCCTGATTCCAGTTATATTTCTTAAGCCCTTCACACTTACCACCCACGATTTTCTCTGTGCTTCTGTATTGTGAATGTGCCAAGTACCTTAGCACCCTTATTTCTGCTATTTAATATTCCACCTGTTGGGAAGACTCACTTCTGGCTCCTTTCTCTCTGAAACCTTTCAAATCTCACTGTACTTCCATTTCCTCACTCCTATTACATGGTATCTACACCTTTCTGACAGCAGTTTTGACAAATGATTTCACCAAATATTCCGCTTTTACTCAGGAGGACTCAGCAGTTGGAAGGACAGAGGACTTGCGTTGACCAGCAAAAACCACATGGAGGACTTGCAGCCAGTGCTGCTGCCAAGGTCCTCAATGAGAGAGTCTCTGTCTCAATCATCACATTTTCTTCTCAGGTTCTCAAGGACTTGACGATAGGTTGGAAGATGTTCAACTAGATGTGAACCTTGTAATTCAAATGTTTTGTCAACTTAAATTTCTCAGGTGTTACTAAGTATTTTACCCCTGCTTTCTAGCCCTAAATTAAAAAAAAAAAAATCATTAACCTAGGGGCCGGAGAGATAGTACAGCAGACAAAGTACTTGCCTTGCATGAGGCCTTGCCTTACACAGGGCCGGCTCAAGTTTGATTTCCAGCATCCCATATGGCCCCCAGGTCCACTAGAAGTGACTCCTAAGTGCAGAGCCAGGAGTAACCCCTGAGCATCAGCGGGTGTACGCAAAACAAAACAAAAAAATAAATAAGTAAAAATCGTGAATCCAAATATTAATTTAGTACACTAGGTAGAACTCAAT
Source organism: Sorex araneus (assembly GCF_027595985.1). Classification (NCBI taxonomy): domain Eukaryota; kingdom Metazoa; phylum Chordata; class Mammalia; order Eulipotyphla; family Soricidae; genus Sorex; species Sorex araneus. The sequence goes on along the minus strand of NC_073304.1, from coordinate 154,466,989 downwards.
ATTAAAAGGAACTGTTTCATTTATAATTCAACTTATACTTCTCAGTTTTAGTAAAAAGATAAATTTTCCTTACAATGACAGGCTTCTGAATTGCTACATGTGTGACTATATTTTTGCCTTATTCTGTTTTCTTCCTTGTTGGGTTTTTATTCTTTTTTTTTTTTTTTTTTTGCTTTCTGGGTCACACCTAGCAATGCACAGGGGTCACTCCTGGCTCATGCACTCAGGAATCACCCCTGGCGGTGCTCAGGGGACCATATGGGATGCTGGGATTTGAACCCGGGTCGGCCGCATGCAAGGCAAACGCCCTACCTGCTGTGCTATCACTCCAGTCCCTGGGTTTTTATTCTTTTCCTTTAATTTGCTATTAGAAAAAGCAGTGTAGCTTAAATAAAAAAAAAACCCTCAAAACCTTTATAGTACGCTACTAGGTAGGATGTCATGTTCTTTAAACTAATCTTTTTGTATTCCTGATTTGAATACAAATTGGCAAAAAGGCTACTCCTTAGACTATAATAATGACTTTCATCTTCCCATTCTAATACTTAATTTTTTTGTTTCTTTGTTTTGGCTTTTTAGGTCACACCCAGAGATACTCAGAGGTTTACTCCTAGTTCTGCACTCAGGAATTACTCCTGGAGGTGCTTGGGGAACCACATGGGATTTAGGGGATCGAACCTGGGTCAGCCACATGCTAGGCAAATGACCTACCCAATGTACTATCATTCCGGCCCAATTGTCTTAAAAAACTTTTTTCATTTTTTTACCTCCTTGGATCCCTGTTCTTCAGTAGCAAAGTGGAAAAGACTATCATCAAGTTTTTTGAATGCATCCAATCCAGACTCTAAGATATCTGCTTCCACATTGGGATCCAAAGGCTCAGTTTCTGTGAAATCCAGTTCCCATACTGTATCCACCCATTCTGGTAGAAAAAGAAATCAGAAAGCAAGTTAATAAAACACAAACCAATAAAAATCCCAACAACCCAATAACCGTTAGATTAGATACATTTAAGAGAAAAGTTCATGAGTTATAACTCACATTAAATACTATACTACAGGTGTAATTCAATATAAAAGATATCAAGAAAGATTTGAGAACACCTTTATTTCTCCCCCTTTCTGGGCCTACCAAGCAGCTCTGGAGCAGGCAAGTAGTACCAGGATTTAGAGCCTCTGAATGCAAAGCAAATTTTCCAATCCCTAAGCTATTACTCTCCCACCCCCCAATCCACCCCAAGGAACACTTTACATTTTAAAATCATAACTGGCTGTTGGTCATATGGTGGTGTTCATTCTAAAATTATTAAGAAGGAAAACAAACACTTTTTAGATGTAAAGTTTTAGCGGAAACAGACTTTCTAGTATGTTAGATCAGAGAAACAAAATAGGTTACACAAATTGTGAAAATCTTATAATAAATCCAAGTAAAGAATACAATGTTTTATCAAGTCTCTATGTAAATGTAGCACTGCTGCACATTAAACTAAAAAGGCTATAATTTATCTAAGAAATTTATATAAGAAGAGTCAAGTGAGACTCAGAATTAAAAGATGCTCTTTCAAATGAATACTTAGATATTGGTTTGCCACTGATTTAGAAAAGTGGGCTGGGGGCTGAATAAAGAAAATCCAGAGAGAGTCTCAAGTCTCAAACTTTCATGGTTCTGAGCACTACACTGTGTTCAGCAAATAAAAACTAGATCCATCCTCCTTTCAAAGAAGTTGCCAGTGCTCTTCTGTCTCTTTAGTTCAACTACGGAAGACAGAGTCTCTGTGCATCAAGTGGCTTTGTAGAGCATTATTTCCTAAGATATAAAATATGCTGCATTAAACAATATCTGAAAAAGACAACTGCATATGTCTACATTTTCAGCAGTATTGTGATTTCCATTGCAGACTACAATTAAGACATCTCACTCCTTACTTTAGTGTTAATTATATAAGTCCCACCTAGATTTCTAAACTTCTAAGGTCAGTCACATGCAACATAAACTCCTTACCTGCTGTACTATCACTCTAGACCCCTCTCATAAATCATATGTTTTTTTTTTATTGTTTCCTGTTGGCTGGGGATTGTACCCAGGGTATCAACACATGCATGACATTAGTTCTACCACTGCATGACTTTTTTTTTTTTTTTTTGCTTTTTGGGTCACACCCGGTGATGCACAGGTGTCACTCCTGGCTCATGCACTCAGGAATTACCCCTGGCGGTGCTTAGGGGGACCATATGGGATGCTGGGATTCAAGCCCGAGTCAGTTGCGTTCAAGGTAAACGCCCTACCTGTTGTGCTATCACTCCAGCCCCTGCATGACTTTTAAGTCATAGCAATTCTAAAATTTCAGTCTTACTATCTCAGCTATATGTGGGTAACTATCTGTCATTAAACCAGAGCAAGAAACAATGGAAAGATTCACTTGAAACTGGGAGTAAGGGGATCTAAACGAAGGGGAATGGCAGAGAAGACAGTGAATGAAAAGAATGTCACTTCTTTTTATAGGAGCTGAAAATACTTAGCACCCTAATCGTAAAACTTGTGGAATAAAAACCAATGGTGAGAAATTTTATATACTAATGTAATTATTTCTGAACTGGAAAAGCCTACCAAGATTTAGGCAGCAGACAGTCACCATCCCATTTATTACCCGTGTGTGTGTGTGTGTGTGTGTGGACACATGATATTCTACTACTGGGCACCTCCCAGCAATTTCAATTTTTAAAAACCATTTTAAAAGCATACACCATTGCTAGACTATAAGTAACAAAACCCAGCAACAATAAAAACAACAACAAAATCTGTCAGGAAATCAATATAGTCAATCAATGATAGTTACTGCTACTTTTATAACAGATGAAACAGAACTGAAACAGAAAAAGCTATGTAAAACAGAGAATCACTGGGGCAGTGGGGACAGGGGTTGGAAAGAGGATGCTTCAGCTGAACCTTACCAAGGCAGCCTACCACCAAAGGAAAGGTAGGAAAGTGCCCCCACATAGCCAGAAGGGTATAACAAGGCACAGAAAGATGAAAGTATGTGATACGTGGAAATGAACAAAATGGGTATAAGTGGTCTTTGTGTGTGAGGGCTGAAGGTACCGCCAGAGAAAAGAGTTACAGGGTTTCGGGTATGAAACCCACAACACTATGCTGTAGAGACCAACATCCCCATTTGACAGACAAGCAAATGGAGACATATCACTTGGGTTGCCCAGTGAAGCCTAGAGACCATTTCCAGTCTCCTGAACTCCATAGCTCAAACTGTGCTGTTAGGAAAAACTGCAGTGAATGCTCAAAGCTCTTAAGCTCTGGAGGAAGATTCGGACTTTAATGACGAATCATTAAAGGGAAAATATTGAAGGCTTAAAGACATGACAAGTTCAGGTCGTGTATCCCACGGCGACTGTGGTAGAGGTGTGGGGTGGGCAGCAAGGTGCGCTTGGCGGGTTGGAGCAGCCACTCCATCTGGAGGGCTGGTGCTCGGGGCCTGCGAGTGCGGAGGGCCGGAGACATGTGGAGGAAGGACAAGCGCTGACTGTGAGCTCAAGGAGCAAGGGCCGGCGGTGACTTCCAGGAGTCAGGGCCTGCGGATGCCCCGTTCCGGCCCTGCTGCATCTGGAGCGCCTAGGCGGAACCCAGCCAAGGCGGGCGCGGCAATCAGACACAGCGGTGGCCGTGGAAGAAGGCACATCCCCGACGCCCGAGACACAGAGGCAGGCGTCCATCCCCGAGTCCGAGCCGGGAGCGGCGGCCACTCGGGGACCCGAGGGGATGCTAGAGCATCAAGCGACTCCACCGTGGGTGTCCCACTGATGCTCCGCTCCCTCCGCCACGCCCTGCGCGCCACGGACCCCCCCACCCCCGCCCAGCCCCAGCCCCAGCCCCGAGCGCGAGCGCGAGGGCAGCCCGGAGGGGCGCTCAGGGGGAGCGGCGCGGGACCCACGGCCGGCCGGGCGGCGCGAGGGGCCTGAGTAGCGGGAGACGCGGCCACTCACGGTTCCAGCACGCTGGACGGGATCAGCTTGCCCCGGGCTCCGTGGGGCTTGCCCTGGGTCTACCCCGCCGCCGCCACCTGACTCGCAGCACCTGCCAGAGCCCACCGCGCGGAGCTCCGGCCACCGTGCCCGCCGGGGGACACGGGAGGTGCTTCCCGCGCGCCCCCGGCCGAGCCCCGGGCCTGGACCCCCCCACGGTCGGCTTCCGGCTCCAGCAAACAAGTGGCCGCCACTGGCAGCGGCAGCACCAGGGCAAAGGAGGCGGTTCCGGCCGCAGACCTGCAGGGAAGGCCGAGCCCGCGCCGGAGGCCCGACACTGCGAACACCCGAGCCCCTTCCTCCAAGGCTGCTCCCGGGCGCGCCCCCAGCCAGCACCAGGCCCCTCGGGTCTGGCCGCGCAGCCGCCCTGAGACCCCGGGGCTCGCGGGCAGCCAGGCGCCCCACCCCCATCCCGGCTCGGCCCGGGCGCAGAGCACTGCGGCCCAGTCCCCTCGAGCCCCGCGCTTCGTCTCCGTACCGGGGCTGAGATCCAACAGGCACCAGGGATGCAGGCAGTCAGCAAGGCCGGTCAGCGCCATGACGCTCCAGCGACCGGCCCGCGCCGCCGAGGTAAACTTTGAAAGCTCGCTGGCGCGCGCGCTCCGAAGCCTCTTCGCCGGCCAACCAGAGTGCGAGAATCCGCCCCGCCCAATCAGCCCACAGACCAATCAGCGGCGCCTTCCGCCGCTCGCGCATGCGCAAACCGTGAGGTGCGACAGGGCCGAGAGCCGAGCCAAGGCGCCGGGCTGGTCTTCTCCCTTTCCTTTGAAGATCGGGGCCAAGAATGACGTTCTCCTCTAATCGCGTTTTGCCCGCCGTATTTTCTCAGCAATGGACAGTCCCTAAAGGAGAGTTTGAGCCAAGACACTTCCTGTAATAATCACCTTTGCCCCCGGCCAAGTGACATTTCCTATGCAAGAATTCAGGGCGCGCTTTACTCGCTTAGACAGCAATCCGGCGTTGCAACTCTCAACCGGGATAGCAGTCAACCTTCCATCAAGCCAAAGCAATTTAAAAAACAGCTCAGAAAAGATGACTGCAGTGCTTTTAATTACGGGGCGTCTGGATTTGAGCTGTCCTGGAAGGAAGCCACGGCTGCCATGTCAGTTGAGGGAAACGCCCAATGCACATGCGCACTAGCCACCGCCCGAGGCCGGGTCCCAGAGGCCCGGGCTCGGGCGTGCGCATGCGCCCGGCGTCCGCGGCGCGTGCGGGCTGAGACCGCCTCCCGCCCTCCGCCCCCTCCTGCCCGCACCGGGAGCAGCACGGGCACCTCGGTGGTTGCCCCGCGGGAGGCTGGGCTGGCCCGCTCCGCTGCACCCCGGAGCTCTGCACTACGCCCCTAGAATCGCAGCGCCAGCCCTCGCCCGTCTCGGCCGCCTGGTGCATCCGGGCTCGCGCGGCGCCGCAGCCGGCCCTCCCCCCTCCCCGCGCAGAGCCGAGTCGCGCCGTCGCCCCCCGGCGGGTGGCCAAGCCCGGGCCCGCGCCCCTGCCCGGCCTGCGCTCGGGGCTGCGCGGCCCCGCGGACTGGAACCTTGTCCCCGCGCTCGGCCCGGCCCGGCCCGCCGGGGAGATGAGCTTCTTCGGCTTCGGGCAGAGCGTGGAGGTGGAGATCCTGCTGAACGATGCGGAGAGCAGGAAGCGGGCCGAGCACAAGACGGAGGACGGCAAGAAGGAAAAATATTTCCTCTTCTACGACGGGGAAACGGTGTCCGGGAAGGTGAGCTTGGCGCTCAAGAACCCCAACAAGCGTCTGGAGCACCAGGGCATCAAGGTCGAGTTCATCGGGCAGATCGGTGAGTGGCCGGGAGCCGGGAGGTTCGGGCCAGCCGCGGGGACAGCCCCTGGCCACGCTGTCCAAGGCCCGTCTGCGCCCCGGGTTCCGCCACAGGTGACAGCGCGGCGCGAGGGCACCCGAGTGGCGACGTGGGCGCGCGGCCGCGCCTCGGCGCCCTGCGATGCCCGCGTGTCCCTAACACCTGCCGCCCGGGTTTGGGGCGAAGCGACAGCGCAGTGCTGCGGGTGGGTGGCCTTGGGCCCCGCGCTTACCCGAACTGGGTGAGGCCAGTTAGCCGCGCCTCCCTCCCGTCGGGGTTGTCCGCCCGCCCACCACCTACCTACCCCTCTCTCTGTGCGGAGGGAAGCAGACGCCTAGTCCCCTACCTCACCTTGACTCTTAAGTGCAGGTGGCAGCCTGTGCATGGAGGGGAGCAGTCCGGCCTTTTGCTCCCGGAGCCGGTCCTTCCGAAGTTTTGCATTCTGATGCTTGTTTCCACGTTGTCCTTATGGAAGGTCCGTTCCGAAGCCCCAAATACAGTAACCCCAGATTCACAGTGTCACCCCTGTAAATCAGTACAGCTGGACAGTGAAAGGGAGCAACAGCCTGGGTGCTGGGAGAGGGGGTTACTGAGGGGGTGTCACCATTTGGAAGACCAATTAGAGGCGTGTATTTATTGCAACTCACAGGGCTTGAGAAATACATTGTCTCTGCCATAAGGACAGGAAATACTTGAGCAGGCAGAAAGGAAACCTCTGGCTGAGAATCCGTTCCCAGCCCATGCCACAGGTACACATTCCTGCTCTTTGGACTCTGGGGAAGCTGCTTCAGCCTCCTTCCTTCCTCCTGTCCACAGAACCCCTGGGCTCCCCTTTCCCAGTGGTCGGAAATAAGAGGACCCAGGTCATGGAGCCATATCTGTTTTCCAGTGCCCCGCACTTTATTGTAAGTCTCTGATTAAGTGGAATCAGACTGACCCCCTGGGAATCTTCCTGTTGATTTTCCACGGTACTTGGGAATATATGGTGCTGTGGTCAAACTCAGAATTTAGCATGTGTGCTGCCACCTAAGAACTTGTCCCACAGTCCTGCTGTTTGGAATCCAGAACACCAGCAGCCTGTTGTGTACTGGAATGGGGGCTGCAAGGGGGCAGAAGACAAGTGCCAGGCCTTCTGCTTGCCTGCTTTAGCCCAGGGCGTTCTGGGTAGCCATATTCCTGGCATTTATGGTTCCATCATTTGTTGTTGGAGCAAGTTTCCCAGCTTCCCGGGCTTCTCCCTGCCACTCACTGCCAGTATGCCCAGTTCTGTGAGTCACATGGGTGCTCTATAAGGTAGAGTGCACTGGGCACAGCTAGAGTCGTAGGGGTGTCTGTGATTGAGCTTCACCCTAAGATGGTGAGGTTGGCTTGTGCAAACTCAGTATTGCTATGACTCGAGCAATACTGATCCCCAGTGTTGCAGGGGCCGAGCAACACAGCCTGGGACAGTGCTATCCAGTGTGAAGGGGCACGGGCTGCCTGCCATACCTGTCTGACTCCTGGCAGTTCTGCTGAGTTTTCTCAGAACCTCTGCTGCTCTCCCTGGTCACCGCTCCAGGCCCCGTGTGCTCCCGTTGGTCACTGCTCTGGGCCCCCTGTGCTCCTGCTGCTCACTGCTTCGGATCCCATGCACTCTGGACTAGGGTGACTGGCCACTGCCCCTCCCCTGCAAGGTGGGGCCTGCTGAGTTTCCTTGGGGACTGTCACCGTGTGTCTGAGCTGACCTCTCCTGCACCTGCTGGCCACGTGTGGTTTTCTCGTTCATCTCTGCCTGTGGGAAGTAGGTGACTGGTCTGAGGCCCAGCGCTGTCTTTGCGCTCAGAATCTTCCTCCCTCCAGAGCACTCTGGAATTTGGTCCTCGCTCCTCCTTAGCCTGGGGAGAACAGCAGGGTTGAAGATGCAGTAGTTGGAGTTGGGACAGCTCTGAGCCCTGGGGTCGACTCTGTTTCTTTGTGGGGGCGGCGTGTCTCATGTCTGTTCCCAGGAGGGGCGGCAGGGGCCCCAGCTCTAGCTGCACAGTGCTTACACACGGCTGACCCTTGTGGGTGGCATAGGACCTCTTAGGAGGGATCCCACACTCGGAGAGCTTCGTGGTCTGGACTGGGGTGGGGGGTCAGGATGAGGGGCACCCTCTATGCACTGTCCCTGACTTCGCATCCCACCTGCGACCATGACATTGGTGTTGTGTGCTGACTCCACATTCTCCTTGGTCCCCACCTCACCTCACAGAGTTCCAGATCCTGTCTCAGAAGCTTGCTGGGCTTACCCGCACCTCCCCAAGTCCCGTGCTCTTTCACCCCAGCCCCATCTTCTCCACTGGGGTTGGGGTAAACCCTCCCTGAAAGCCGAGGCTCAGCTCAAACTTTACCGCTCCTCCAGCACCTTCCACGGGCTTGTGAACTTGGACCTTTCCCACAGCTTTGGCTTGTTTGTTTTTATGGTTTTTGTTTTTTTAGTTTTTGGAACACATCCAGTAGTGCTCTGGGCTGCCTCCTGGTTCCGTGCTCAGGAGTCACTCCTGGGGGGGCATAAGGGACACTATAGGGTGCTGAAGAGTTGCTTTTGGGGTCACATCTGGCGATGTACAGGGGTTACTCCTGGCTCTGCCTCAGGAATCACTCCTGGCGGTGCTCAGGGGACCATTTGGGATGCTGGGAATCAAATCTGGGTCGGCCGTGTGCAAGGCAAATGCCCTGCCCACTGTGCTATCGCTCCAGCAGCCCTGGGGTGCCGAGGATTTGAACCCAGGCTAGCCATGTGCAAGACACGCACCCTCCCCACTGTGCTGTTGCTTTAGAATAGATCCTCAGTCCTCGCCAGCCGGCAGTGTCCCCTGACGTCGCAGACTCCTAGGGACCCTCCCGCCTTCGTTTTCCTCTCTTTTCCTGGCTGGGGGTGAAGAGGAGGGGGTGTATTGGCAGGCTTCCAAGAGTGCTGGGGCCCACCAGGCCCACTGTGGGGCCAAGGACTTAACCTCAGACCCTGCACCAGGCTTGAGCTCAACCCCTTGGGACTCTCTCCCAGCTCCCTCTCCTCTCCTTTAAGCTCATCATCTGGAAGAGATGGACTTTCCCAGGGTTCCTGCCCCCTTGGCCCATCCTGAATGTCACTTCATCCACTCTTTGCCTCTGGGTAAAGGGGACAGGCACATCCAGGTAGGTGCTGCCTCCTTCTCTCCAGCCTCCCCTTGCCCGTACCTTCCTATGGGCCTCCCTCTGCTCACTGCCACCCTCACCCCTGCTCATTGCTCAGAGCACAGCAAGCCTGCCATTTCCCAGAGAAGCTGACCCCCCGCCGACTGGCACCTTTTCCACTCTTCTCTCCAGGCCTAAGACCTCGTGGGTCCTTCCGTTCAAGCAACGTGTGCAGAGCCTGGCACTGCTCCATTAGTTGAACTTGTGTGTTTTCTGCACTAAGCTGGAAGCGCCTGAAAGCAGGGACAGGCTATACAGCACCCCTGGCAGGGCCGGTCGAAGCAACTGGAGGCCCCTCTGGGTCTCACTGGCCAAAGGGGCGTAGGAGCTCAGGCAGCCTTTGCTGGCCAGAGCTACGCATTTCCAAAGGCCCTCATGTATATTTTGCTTTCTCCTGCCCTCTGAGCCAGTTGGGGGTGGAGTAGGGGGAGAGGGGAGTCAAAAGATAGAAGAATGGGTAAGTCACTTGCCAAAAAAAAAAAAAAACATTGTTTTTTGGGTCACACTGACAGTGCTCAAGGAGTACGCCTGTCTCGGTACTCAGGGAACCATGCAGTGCCAGGGATCGAAACCTGTGTTCCAGCCTTAAGAGCTATCTCTTCTGCCCCATTTTTTCTTTTAAACATTTAAAAAAGTAACCTCTTTTTTTTTTTTTCCCCAAAAAAACACCCTCTGCTCAAAACAAGCCTTTTCTAAGGCCCCAGAGGCTTTCTCTGTGTTTTAATTCATGAGCCCACTAAGAGACACGCTGAGATGAAGTGGATTGATTCCGGCTCTTCAGAAGGGAAGTGCAGGACTGGAAAGGGCCTGGCCTGGCTTTGCGGTGCTGGAGCAGAGTTGGGGGGTGGGAGGCGCGCACTGGGGTGGAGGGGAGGCGGTTGTCCAGAGAGCTGCAAGCCCCCGCAGAGTCAAAGGGTGGCTCCTGGCCCAGCGAACAGTGGCCCCTGAAGGTGGAGAGGAGGCGGACCCCCCTCTTGCCTCCTCTGATGGGGGCCCCTTAACTGGGTTGAGCCTGGGAGGCAGACTGGCTCCGCTTCCTCCCTGAGGGCAGTCTCTGCTCTGCTGTTGGCGGCAAGTGTCACCATGGAGACACTCCGACTACTGAAGTCATTTCCTCCTGGTGGAATGAGGAGGAGGCTGAAGACTGGCCAGTGGTGGGTCCCAACTTGGAGCAGGAGAGCGGCGGCCCTGCAGGCTCTGGCTGGAGAGAAGTGGAGGTGATCGGGCCGAGCTCCGAGTAGAGAGAGGCCCCTTACGGGCGCCAGGGCCCAATCCTTGTGCTGGAACAGCTCAGGTTTTCTGTGGTAATTTAGGCAGAGGACATCCCACTTGTAGGCATCCGGCCAAGTCTGCTGCTGTTTCTGCCCCTTTGCGCCCCATTGGCACAGACAGTGCAAGTGGCTTCTGAGTTATTCATGAGCAAGCTTCGTCAGAGAGCTGGGCACGCAGGCGCAGTCTGAGCGGTGCCCCCTTGCCTCCAGAAGGAGGATCACAAGGGAGGCCCTCCCCGCCAGCATGGGGACAGAGCAGAGCAGAGCACAGGACCCTCGTCTTTCTCTGTCGCCTGGGGGTTCTGTTCACATCCCATTTTCCCAAAGGTTCATGGGCATTGGGACCTCACTCTGCCTGCTTCTGTTCCTGACTTCTGTGCATGGGTTGTGGGGTTTGTTTCCCAGATTCCACCGTGGCGCCCAAAATACCATAAGGATTTTCTGGGGAACTAGCAGTCATGGGCTGGTGGGGGCAAATTTTGGCTTGGCTGCCCACTACACCTCCTTCCTCCTGCGGGGGCAGTTAATGAAGTTGTGGAGAAGTACAGGTTTGCACCCCTTTCACATCCTGACCCATGGTCTGCAGCAGCCATCGGCATCTCACTATCCAGACTGTTGCGGGCTGTACATGTTCTTCTAAAGCCACTAAGTATTTGGAGAAGAAGGTGAGTTAGGGGCCTGAGGTATCGCACAGGGTAAGGCACTTGCCTTGTGTTGGCTGCTGACCATTCCATTGTGCCCCACCCCCAGCCCTGCCAGGAGTGACCCCTGAGCACAGAGCCAGGATGTAAGCACTGAGCATCAGAAGGTGTGACCCCAAAAGATGTGAGCATACACTGTAGTCATAGATATCCTTTTCAGCGTATAAAGTCATCACGAATACATTGTAAGCATGCACGATAATCACAGGATGCACTATAAGGACAATCACCACTGGATGCACTGTAAGGAGGCAGTCACCACAGGATGCACTCTAAGGACAGTCATCACAGAATACACTATATGGACAGTCATCACAGGATATACTATAAGGACACAGTTACCACAGGATACACTGTAAGGATAGTCACCACAGGGTACACTGTAAGGGCACAGTCACCAGGATACACCATAAGGACACAGTCACCACAGGATACACTGTAAGGACACAGTCACCACAGGATACAACATAGGATACACTGTAAGGACACAGTCACCACAGGATACACTGTAAGGACACAGTCACCACAGGATATACTGTAAGGACACAGTTACCACAGGATACACTGTAAGGACACAGTCACCACAGGGTACACTGTAAGGACACAGTCACCACAGGGAACACTGTAAGGACACAATCACCACAGGATACACTGTAAGGATAGTCACCACAGGGTACACTGTAAGGACGCAGTCACCACAGGATACACCATAAGGACACAGTCACCACAGGATACACTGTAAGGACACAGTCACCACAGGATACAACATAGGATACACTGTAAGGACACAGTCACCACAGGATACAACACAGGATACACTGTAAGGACACAGTTACCACAGGATACACTGTAAGGACACAGTCACCACAGGGTACACTGTAAGGACACAGTCACCACAGGGTACACTGTAAGGATAGTCACCACAGGGTACACTGTAAGGACACAGTCACCACAGGATACAACACAGGATACACTGTAAGGACACAGTTACCACAGGATACACTGTAAGGATACAATCACCACAGGATACACTGTAAGGACACAGTCACCACAGGATACAGTGTAAGGACAGTCACCATAGGATACATTGTAAGGACACAGTCACCACAGGCTTCATTGTAAGCACAAGATAATCACAGTATAGACTAAGCACAGGGCACCACATGATAACATTGTAAGGAGACAGATAATCATAGGCTACATTATAGCACACACGATAATCATAGGATGCACTGTAAGCACACAGTAATCACCGCCTACACTGTATGCACACAGAGGGCCTCTCTGCCCCTAGCTAGTTCTCAGGACAGACCCTGTGCTCCGGGCACCTCCAGCGGCAAGCAACCGTCAGGCCAGGCAGCGGGCGGGTCATGCTCTCAGACTCAGGGCCTAGGAGGCCATCAGCAAACCCTCCCTCATCCTGAGGCTCGTCCCCCCCATGTGAGTGCTGCTATGTGCCAGGGACCAAAGTCGGCCCACTGGGCGGTTGTCCCAGCCACTGCACTCTGGGACCTGTCCCCTGGTCCCCAAGCAGCTGACAGCAGAAGCTGCACGTGCGCTGCGCCCACACTCCCCATTGGCCTCTCTCTTACAGACTCTGGGTACGATCTCAGAAGTGCCCCAGGGGGAGGCCGCGGCTCTCTCGGGCCGCACTCAGCGGTGAGTGTCCCTGGGCCCAGACAGGTTGTGGGGCTCCCGCCAGCCTGTATGTTTCTGCTGTCTTCCGGCTAACACTGACGTGCAGAGGGCCAGCTCACAGACAGCACAGGTGCAGGCAGCCTCAGAGCTCTCCCGAGGGGAAGCAGGAACGTGTCCCTCTGCAGCAGGGCCAGCAGCTCTTGGGGGCTGGCTGCTAAGAAATGGACACTCCTGGGCCCCACCTCAGCACCCAGAGGCCGGGCCCTGCAGTGGCTTCTGCAAAGTCTTTGCGTGATTTGGGCACACGGGGCTCGGAGCGCCTCTCAGTCTGACGAGATTATGTTGAACTCCCATCCAAGTGGGCCGAGCGGCCCGGAGAGAATACTGGGCACGTGCTTGCTCTCTGGGGACTGTTCTTGGTCCCTCCGTGTTCTCGCTTCTGCTGACTCTCATAGAGCCTCAGTGTTTGCACTGCCTTGGACCAGACTATAGGGATAGACTTGCCCGAGGAGACAGGCTTGGCCCGCAGCCCCACAGGCAGCCTGGGACCTCAGCTCCTCAGCCTCAGTCTTGCCACCTCTCAGGCCTGTGCTTCGTGTCTCACAGGAGTCAGCAGGGCTTGTACATTGGGAAAGCTGTGAAAAAACTTCCAGAAGCTGCAAGTGGCTTGTATGGGGTGGAGCCATGGTGGTTAGGGCGCTTGCCTTGCATGGGACCGACCTGGGTTTGATCCTCAGCACTCCATAGGGCCCTCTGACTCCTTGGCCTGGAGCTGGCTTGCTCTTTGAGGTCTGTGTTTTTTCTGGACAAAACAGATTTTGGGGGTGGGGGCGAATTGTGTGGACCGTGCAGAGGGAGTGGGCTCAGGTGGAACGTGAGGCTGGTGGAGTGTGTGTGTGCATGCGTGCGTGCCTGTGTTTGTGTGTGCACGCACACGTGCATGTGCGCGTGTGCGTGCATCGTGTGTGTGTGTGTGTGTGTGTATGTGTGGTGTGTGTGTGTTGGGAGATAGGTGGTGGGAAAGAGCAGTTACTGTAGCTGGGAGGCCCCCCAACTCCGAGAGGCTGGGGTCTGATGGATGAGGCCACTTTTCTCTCTCCAGAGCTCTACTATGACCGCGGAAACCACCACGAGTTCGTGTCGCTGGTGAAGGACTTGGCCCGGCCCGGGGAGATCACCCAGTCCCAGACCTTCGACTTTGAGTTCACCCATGTGGAGAAGCCGTACGAGTCCTACACGGGCCAGAACGTGAAGCTGCGGTGAGTGGCCTGGGCTGCCCAGTTTGGGGCAGGAGGCTGAGCACGGGAGTCGGAGGGAAGCACTTCCATGGGTTCCTGCTCAGGCCTGTCAACCCTGCGCACTGAGGTGGGGAGAGGCTTTTCTGACCTTTGTGATCATCACCCTGAGTACCAGGTGTTATTTCCCCGAAGAGCAAAGAGTTGGGAAGTGCCGAGTCTTCATTACAGTAGCCTTCTTTTTTCTTTTGACTTTTTGGGTCATACCCTATGATGCATAGGGGTTACTCCTGGCTCACGCACTCAGGAATTACTCCTGGTGGTGCTCTGGGGACTATATTAGATGCTGGGAATCGAATCCGGGCCTGAAGCATGCAAGGCAAATGCCCTACCTGTTGTGCTATTGCTCCAGCCCCAGCGCCGAGTCTTCAATGCACTTCCTGTCTGGGCGTGGGATGTGTGTGTGTTCCTGGCAACCACGTCCCCAACAGATGGGTCGGAGAGTGACGAGAATCCAGAGCTGGCTGTCTGACATGAGGTCAAGCGAGTTCCTTGGCAGGCATCCTGCAGACCCTCCTGAGTGCTGTCCCTCCATGGTCCCAACTGAGGAGTGGGTGGCAGTCAGATACCTGTTCTAGAACTTTCGATCTATGAGGGTTGGGCGCATGAAAGGAAGTAAAGCACAAAAAGTTCTTAAAGAGTCCTGGGGCTGGAGAGACAACAGGGGTGAGGCGCTTGCCTTTCATGCAGCCTACCCTGATGGGATGCCCTGTACCACCTGTAGTCCCTGTTCCCCACCCCCACCCACCAAAACACCCCAAGATTGATCCTTGAGCACGACAGAGCCAGGAGCAGTGCCTGAGTACCATTGCATGTGCCTCCTGCTCCAGGATGAGTAAGTGCACAGACGTATTCTTATTGTCGCAGTCTTGGACCCTCTGTCATTAGGGACCAAGTCCAAAGTCTCTGAGATGAGAAAGTTTCGGAGCAGCCTGTTGCATCCTGGTGGCCATTGAGACTGCAACTTGTCAGGGGGCAAAGGACAACTTTCCCGTGAAACCTGTCATCAAGACTGTGACATTATGTGCAACCCCTGTTTTGTAGGGATTTGCTTTAAATCGAGCATCAGCAGTTCCTCAAGAAAACTAACCATAAAGCTATGATCTGCTGTGACACTTGCTCTTCTGGACAGGGATAGCAAGACCGCCCACACGTGCGGTGTCTGCACACAGAACCATGGAGCTAAGTGTAAAGGAAGCAGCCACAGCGAGGATCGGGCTCTGCCTGATCCCCTAGCACCCCCGTGTATCCCCCAATCGAAAGTAGCGATTGCCAGAGGCCATGAGCAGGGTTGGGGGTAGGTGCCTCGGGGGATAGTGTTGCTGGTGGCCCAGCTAGAAAAGCTGCAGAGCAGGAGGGAGGCGGTGATGCCCAAGGGCGTGCTGCCACCCCGCTATGAACACTGACAACTTCTGGACCGTCTGTGACTGAAACCCGCAGCATACCAGTCCGCTGATCCAAGGGCGCACGATGATAGTAGGGGCTGGACAGACAAGGCACTCACAGGAGTTCGGGGCATACCAGCCCAGAGCAGAGGAGAGACAGAGCCACAGTTCTTGCTGGCTCAGAACCCGCATACGTGTTCTGGATGCGAAGGCTTCTTAGCTGCTTCTGGCTTGGTATCCTCACACTGGAGCAGCCTGTACTGGCCTGGCTGGGCCCTTCTTTGTCTCACCCTGGGGCAGGAAGGTCGCTGGGTTGTTTACCACCAAGTGACAGGAGGACTGGAGGGCCATCTGAGAGGGAGAGGAAGCAGAGGAGCAGGAAGGTCGCTGGGCCTCGTGTTCTTGAGTCCTGCAGTGTTTGCTGGGTGGGAAATGTGTGGACAGGTCTGTCGGGCCAGCAGAGGGCCTTGCTTTCATAGGAGCCATCAGGGCTTGGCTGCCCCCCTTCACACATGCCCCAGCCCTGCCTCTGTCTTCCTCAGAGCTGTACTGTCTTGGGGCCTCTCTGGGAAACCAGGGAAAGCCAGATCCTCACCTGGTTCAGAGGAGCCAGCTCTGGGCTAGACCCATAATGCAGGGTGCTTACCTTGTATACAGCTGACCTGGGTTCAGTCCCTGGCACCACGGTATGGTCCTCCAAACCCTGCCAGGAATGATCTCTGAACACTGAGCATAGATGCATTTCTGGGATGTGGGTCTGTGAACCTGAGTGCGTAGACGCATCTCTGGGAGGCACATCTGCAAATCTGCATGCTTAGATACAGAGGTGAATCTGTGAATCATTGCATAGATGCATTTCCGGGAGGCAGGTCTGTGCCGCTGAATGCGTAGATGCATTTCAGGGAGGGGGCTTTGCAAATCTAAGTACATAGTTGCATTTTTGGAAATGGAGTCTATAGCCCAGATTGGCTAGGGACCTTGGTAGGGTTTGTGCGCTCCCTCTCTCTCTCTCTCTCTTTCTCCCCGTCTCCCCTGCCCCCACCCCTCAGGGAGGGAGTACCCTCCCAAATGGTGCACAGAAGTCCGACTTGGCCCCATCAGGGATTTCTGGCCATCTGAGCTGGCAAGACACAGGACATGGTGCAGCTGGGAACCTGGTGTCACCCAGCCACCCCCACAGTGCTCAGCCACCAGGGTTGCAGTGCTCAGGGGACTGCTTGGTACTGGGGATCAGACCCCAGTCAAGTGCATGCACCTTAGCCACTGTGCTGTCACTTGGCGTCTGGGAGGTTTCTGTTCAATGGGTAGACTGGGTCTGACCCGTAGGCTGACCGCCCTTTCTGGTCACACCTCTCCAGATATTTTCTTCGGGCCACCATCAGCCGCCGCCTCAATGACGTGGTCAAGGAGATGGACATTGTGGTGCACACGCTCAGCACGTACCCAGAGCTGAACTCCTCCATAAAGATGGAGGTGGGCATTGAGGACTGCCTGCATATCGAGTTTGAGTACAATAAGTCCAAGTGAGTGCGGGTGGCAGAATGGTGTGTGGGGGGCTTGGGAGACCCCTCGACTCTGGCTGGGTTGCCAGGGTGGTCCCAAAGAGCAGAGGGTGTGTCTGGTGGGCTCCAGATTGATCAGGAGGTGAAGCTGCATTTTTCACAGAGCAAAGCTGCACGAATATAAGAGGGGTTCGGGGTCACTGCCTCGAAGGTTGTAAAGAGCCATGAGAGCTTGTGTGGGTTTGGAGTTCAAGTATAGCTGTTTCCTTGTTGCTGAGATGGCC
This sequence comes from Sorex araneus, assembly GCF_027595985.1. Classification (NCBI taxonomy): domain Eukaryota; kingdom Metazoa; phylum Chordata; class Mammalia; order Eulipotyphla; family Soricidae; genus Sorex; species Sorex araneus. The sequence continues at coordinate 154,449,867 of NC_073304.1, read as the reverse complement.
ACCACATTCGCGTTTGTATCCTGTGTGTGGACCTCTCAAAGTTGAAACAAGGGAGCTGAACCCACCCTTTGCTTGCTCTCCGTGCTGAGAGGACTCGGGGCTTAAGGATGGTGCTGGAGCAAAACCTGAATGTTTTTTAGATCTGGAGAAGGTTTTTTTTTTTGCTTTTTTTGGTCACACCTGGCATTGCACAGGGGTTACTCCTGGCTCATGCACTCAGCAATGACTCCTCGCAGTGCTCGGGGGACCATATGCATGCTGGGATTCGAACCTGGGTCGGCCACCTGCAAGACAAATGCCCTCCCCGCTGTGCTATTGCTCCAGCCCCAAAGGTTTGGTTTTAACTGGCACATTGGGAAGCCACATATATATCCCACTGTTTTCTGTTCAGAGAGCAAAATAAGTATATGTAAGTCTCAGAATTTATAGTTTAAAAATGTCCAAAAGGCAACTTTCCTTTCTGGGCAATCATGTCTGAGAATGTTTGGAAGGCAGATAGGCAAACACAAAAAGGGTATTTGATTCATACAGCTACAAAACCCCATAGACATTGCATCACGGAGTGGGGGGCCCTCCCTTGAGCCCCGAGCCCAGACCCTGCACCGTGGCCCCACTAAGACTGTCATGATGTGGGGACTCCTTGCTTCCTGCCCCAGGAGAGGCAAGGATGGATCTGGCCCCTAGGACTGGGCCTGTAGTGATGTCACTGGGGCTTCCCAGCAGGGGGCGCTCCTTGCCCTGGGTACCCCCATCCAAGGCACAGGATGGATGGTAGATCTGGGCCTGATAGGCACATGGATGGAAACAGCTCCTCACAGTCTTGGGGCTCTGTGGATCTGCCTGGAACAGTTGTTCTCCCAGCCTGACGCCGGTGAAGACTCTGCCCACTAGTGCCCCAGCCCTGGGAGATCCTGTGCGCAAGCCGGGGGTCCGACCCTGGTGAGACTCTGAAAAGACACGTGGTCAGGTCCGGTTTTGGCTCAGAGTGAGCAGGTGCTGGGATTTCTGCCTCTTAGGCTTCTCATCTGCATAAGGAGGATCAGATGCTTCAAGATTTCAAACATACACATATATTCATACTCTCTTCATACAGCCAAATACTCGCTCACACACATGCATTCATACTCACACATAATCATATAGTCACACACACAGTCACATAGACACACACCCGCACACAGCCACATACTCATATCCACACATGCACACTCTTACACATCCCCTGCCCCTCCCCCACACCCCTGAAATAAGGATGTAGCTGGGCGGGGTCTCTGGGTCCCTCACAAGGCCCCGCTCACTCTTCGCTCTCCATTCTTGGCTCCATTGCTTCTGCTGGGGTTTCAGGAGAGCCGAGAAACCCCCTGACCTGCTCTCTGAGCCTCCCCTTTCCATTCAGTGCCCCCATTCAGCTTCTGTCCCTGTTCTCGGACTGTCTGTGCGATGTTGGCGGGGTCCCTTGCACCCCAGTGCTGAGCCATGCGGTGCTGTGGTTGGGAAATCAAAGTCCAGATTTCGGAGTCTGGGGTCTCATCCTGGGTCTCCCCTTGTCAGGTCCTGCCTCAGTCTTTCCTGCTCTGCAGACCCCCTTTTCCTAATCTGTAAAGTTCCAAGCCTGCCGGCTATCACTGCTGCTGATGGTGCCTCACGTTTGAAGACTCCCAGCCCCTCCGGACAGGATTCAGGCTGGCCTGTGCACAAGCCCACACACCAGAGCTGCCCGGAGTCGGGGCCGGCACGCACACACTCGTCATGCCAGACTGCAATCAGAGCTGCGCACACAGACATTCACAATGTACACATCCTCCCACACACAGAGAGCCCGTGCAGCCCACTGTCAGAGGAGCTTGGGGAGGGGGCAGCGTGTGATGAGGCACTGACCCTGCGAGCAAACACCCCGCGGAACCTGCTCTGCCGTCCTGCCTGGCCTTGAGGCCCAGGCAGAGTCCGAGTGGCTGCACTGTGGGGTCAGCCGCCAGCCTCACACATGCGTTGGAAGGAGGCCAGAGATGCAAGTGGTACAGAGGATGTGGGATGCCGGGGGATGGACAGGGCAGGGGGACAGGCTGGGGCTTCTGTGAGGCTATAGTTGCTATGTGGGACCGGGAGTGTGTCATCAGCTGGCATGGCACTACCTGGTACACCTGTGCAATCCGATCTCGGACCCCACACAGGGCCGACCCTCCCCACACCTCATCCCCTCTGCCCCGTGTCTCCAGGTACCATTTGAAGGACGTCATCGTGGGGAAGATCTACTTCCTGCTGGTGAGGATCAAAATCAAGCACATGGAAATTGACATTATCAAGCGGGAGACCACGGGCACTGGCCCCAACGTGTACCATGAGAACGACACCATAGCCAAGTACGAGATCATGGACGGGGCGCCCGTGCGAGGTGAGCTTTCCCACCCCCTCCTCCCACTGCTGCTCCCCAACCCCACCCCCCTCCTTCGCTGACCCCTCCCCCTGCCTCCCCCAGGCCTGCTCTGGGTTCTGAGGGTGCACGTGGTGGGGGGGCGGAGCTCTCCCTCCCTGTTTCTCAGACTCTGATCATCTGTGGGGGGCTGGGGCTGGACTGTCGGGTCCCTCACCAGGTTGTGTGTCCTGGAGGTCAGTCTAGAATCACACCATTGTTTTGCTTCTTTGGGGAAGTGTGGGGGACACACTAGGCCGTGCTCAGAGGCCGTGCCTGGTCCGTGGCTTGGGGGTTTCCTAGTGGTGCTGAGGGACCCTCAGGCTGTTTTCTTGAATCGGTGTGACTCAGGCCAGGGGGCAGGCTCAGAGTGCCGGAGCAGTGCTCTTCTGCAGGAGCCCGGGCCTGGTCCCGGCAGATGGCCCCTTGACACCACCAGCATGGCCTGAAGCCGAAAAGGGAAAAAACTTAAAAAAACAAAACGCCAGAAAAGGAAGAGCAGTGAGCGCACCCCAGGCAGACACTTGCTGCTCCCCACTCTTTCCCTGGCCTCAGTGCTCTCTCCCCTGCCTCAGTGCTCTCTCCCCCACCTCAGTGCCTTTCCGGTGTCTCCCTCCTCGGTCTCCCCAGCCTCGGTGCTCTCTCCCCAGTCTCAGTGCTCTATCCCATCTCGGTGCTCTCTCCTCAGCCTCGGCACTCTCTCCCGTCGTCTCAGTGCTCTCTCCCCCGTCTCCACGCTCTCTCCCGTCTCTCCCCATTGTGTCTCCCAGCCTCAGTGCTCTCTTCTTGCTCCAGCACTGCTCTCATGGCCCCTTCTCTGCACTTGCTCACCAAGTCCAGGCCGGTGACACCAGGTCCCGGAGAGCCCTGGCACTGGATGGAAATGAACGCCGGGTGCTCCTCAGAGGAAGCCGACCGCGCACAAGGCCAGGGAGGGAGTTGGAGGCTTGGGGCCTCGGGGGTGCGATCTCGCCTGCTCACGGGTCTGGCTGCTGCAGGGAAGACACAGCCCTGTTTGCCACGCCAGGTGCTTCACCCGATTTCCACAGTTGGCCCCGCCCCCCATACCTGATGACAGCAGCGGGTCTGGCCTGTGCTGACCCTGTGGCGGGGTTTGTGTTCCCGCTTCCCAGTTGTCTGTGCAAGGCCAGAGCTGGCCATGGCCTCGCCGCCTCCCGCCTGCTCCTGAGGACGGGGCCCTGCAGAAGCACGCGCCCGGCCGTGTATATTTAGCTGCACTTGGACTATGTTCCAGTTCGGCCTTTCTCAGCGGAGTTACTGGCCTGGTTTGCTGTCGCACTGAGAGGAACGTACGTCATCAGTGACAGGCTCCCCTGTGTCCCCCCCCAAGGAACATTGGATGCTGGGGACTGGAGCCTGGCCATTTGGGTCTGTCCGCAGACCTGGCTCTGCACTGTCCCGCTGTCCTGTCCCATCATCTCATCTTCTGGCCGGGATGCCTGGGGTTCTACGCTGACCAGGAGGGTGTCGTGGTGACCCGGCTGGGCTTGAGCATTGGCTCTGGAAGCCAGCCACTCGCCCCAGAGCCTGTTGTATCTGAGTCATTTCTCAGTCACCGCCTGTGCTGGGTGCACCAGCTGAGCCCGGGGCAGTGAGGAAATGGGATGTTCCAACCACAGCCTCTCACTGGGTCACAGGTGTCGCCATAGGCTTCGCTGGATTCCCAGTCCGCTGTGCGTGGTGCCACTGCCACAGGCATGGCACAGCCTGAGGGCCAGGGTGCAGGTGAGAGCAGCCAGGCTCACATTGAGGGGGGCACGCTCATCCCCACCTGGTGTTCACAGGTGAGTCCATCCCCATCCGGCTCTTCCTGGCGGGCTACGAGCTCACTCCCACCATGCGGGACATCAACAAGAAGTTCTCGGTGCGCTACTACCTCAACCTGGTGCTGATCGACGAGGAGGAGCGGCGCTACTTCAAGCAGCAGGTGAGGGACCCGAGAGAGGGGTGCGTCCCCATGGACAGGCCCTCCAGGGTCCTATCTCTGGGATTGCCAGGAAGTGAAACTACTTGGTGTCCATTGCCAAATAGAGTAGGGGTTGCACTTGGCACCCCAAGTTGGCCGACCCTGGCCCCCCCACTCTGTCCTCTGATGCCCACTGCCCCAGAGCCCCCAGCTCACGGCTTACGTCTCTCCCCTCACAGGAAGTGGTGTTATGGCGGAAGGGGGACATCGTTCGGAAGAGCATGTCCCACCAGGCGGCCATTGCCTCCCAGCGCTTCGAGGGCACGAGCTCCCTGGGCGAGGTGCGGACCCCCGGGCAGCTGCCCGACACCAACAGCAGGCAGTAGGCCCCGCTGGGCCCAGCACCCCATCGTCTGCCAAGCACCAGCGGCCGGGGCCAGGGGGCCGGTCACTTGAACCTGAAAACAAATCATGTCTTTGCTGTCAATTCTTTTCTCTGGAGAGCGGAGGGGCCCTGGAGAGGGAGCATCCCGGAAGCTGGTCTCTGAGAGGGTCTTCCCAGGGGGCTGCCTCCCTGCTCCTCAGGGAGCAGAACAGGCATCCTAGGCCCCTGAGCTTCCCGCTGCAGGATGGGCCGTGCTGGTCCCCGACACCTCGGTGGTCACCCCGTCTGCTGTCCCTGAGGCAGTGACCGACAGAGCTGGGCCTGCCCCGTCAACAGGCTACGGGAGAGTCGCGGTCAGGAAGCTACCTCCGGAGAGTCTCGAGCACAGTGCTCCGAGGCCTTCCAGCTCATCCAGCCTTGGCCTCTGGCTCCTGAGTGACCTGGAGAGATGTGGCCGTGCGAGGGCCCTGGGCTGACTGTCCCCGGCCCCATGAGCACGTCCGGGCACTAGGTGATCAGGGACAGTGTCACATAACACACAGTCGTGGGAGTTTCACTCTAGCCGGCAGGTGAGACAAGGGAGCTGGTGGCGGGGCCGGGTACCCCTGGCTTCCCGGTGTCCGTCCTGCTCCCTCCCTGTTCTCCGCGGACTCCCTGGGAGCCAGGGCTTGATTTTAGACTCTGGGCAGCGCCGCCAAGATGAGGAGGGTATTGGGGGCCCTGGGACACCGCAGGTCCCCAGAACACCTTGCTGAGCCCCGGCGTCTGCTAGGACACAGAGGTGGAAACCAGAGGTCCCCACACGTGCCTGTGGCCCAGCATGGGCCCACTTGTCTGTGAAGGACCAGGAACCATCTCTCATTTGCGGGCCTCCCCTCCCACTGGCTGTCAGATGGGCTACGTGAAGTAGTGGCAAAGGCCCAGCCCCAGGGCTTTGCCTCTCTCGGACCCCCAGTCCCCTTGGTGTGGAGCCGGTCCTCATCTGCCAGCCCAGGGGTCCACAGTCAGCACGTGGACGCCTGGGAGGCAGGTTCTCTGTTCTTGGCCTTTTGTGCGCATGAGCTGGGCTGAGGGTCCCACCCCCAGTCACAGGACTGCTAAGCAGAAGCAAGAGGCTGCCTGTCCCCCTCCCCCAGCTGACAACTTTCATTCCCGTCTGACCCTGTGTCCCGTCACGAGCTGCACTGGGCCAAGCCTCCGGTTCTCCCCTCCCCGTTCCTGGTCTCTACTTCACACCTGGTGTGGAAGTGGGGAGCGCCAGGCCCCAGGCCAAGCAGCTGCCTGTTGACACGTTTCCTGATGTGTTGTCTTCCCAATGGCTGTATTTAAAAAAAAGCAAAGGAACCGTTGTTTCACATGTCTCTGATTAAAGGAAGCTCGTGACTTGGAGGCATCGTGTCTGTCATCCTGGGGGTCTGTGACTGTGTCTGCCTACCTCACACACCTGGCAGAGTCCTCCCAGCCCAGCACAGGGCTGTCCCCCGCTCTGCAGGCCTGCTCCACAGTGCCAGTTGCTTTCTCTGCACCAGTGTGGACCAGCCTGATGCCAGGAGGGCCCCAGAGCTGAAGGGATGGGTGCGCAGGGAGGCACTTGATGTGCAGGGCCCACTCCGAGGCTGTGATCCCTGAGCAGCACCAGAGGGCATCCTGGGGAGTGTGGGGGAAGCTACGACTGTTGGGTCCAGGCATGGTGGGCTTCGTGTGGGTGTTAACAATCAACCTGTAGGGCAGAAGGGGTCCTGCCCCTACAGCTGAGTTAAGAGAAGCTCTCCAGCCTCAGAGAGGGATGTTTTATTAGAGGAAAGTTGACAAAAGCCTCATTCCCTGCAGGCGGCAGTGCAGGACCAGGCTCTGCCCACCTTCTTGGGGAGGGGGAAGTGAGCGCCAGGATTCTCAGGAGGTCCAGTCTGGCCTGGTCCGGCAGGCTGTTTCAAGCAGGCTGTCTCTCCACTAACTTGGCTCCTGTTCTTCCAGGCTCAAAATAAAATCAAACTCTTCTGCCACAATGGGGAAAAGGGAGAATTAGATCTTGGACCCCAACCCAAACAGGAAGTCAGGCGAGGTGCCCTATCACCCAGGTGGGGGCTGGGCCATTCCTGCTGCCCAAGGCTGGGCACGGAGCCTGCAAACACACAGGCCTTGGAGCTTCCTCATGGATGCTCCAGGGAGTACGACTCGTTCCCGGGTGGTATCTGGGCTAAAGAGCAGAGGTGAGGCCCTGAGGCTATCCTGTGGTGTGACACAGTTGTTCCCACTCTTACCTGGGGTCAGGGGCTGAACGGAGAGTCTCTGGCGGGTGAAGAGGGCCATGTTCCTCAAGGGGCCCCCCGTGGCTTTGTGGGCCTGGTGATGGGTTTTGAGCTCAGCCAGGGGAATGAAACGTCTCATCATCCGAACAAACTGTACGTCCACCTGGGAAAGGGCAGGTGGGACACGATGACAGGCCCAGCCTTGTCATGCCGCTGTGTCCTTGCCACCTGCAGGTGTTCCCACAGGCAGCGACCGCCACGTGCTGCCTGTCTCCCAAGTCTGGGTCCCGCTGTGTAGGAGCTTCTTCACAACACCCCAGAGCAACGTCCCTTCCTTTGCCCCCACACACCCACCCTCTCCTCAAAACGGGCAAACCAGCCTCTTTACCATCGACCATTTGGGGTCATCGTCTCTGCTGGAGGGATCGTAGTGGGGGCTGCTTTTCTCAAACTGGGTGTGGTCTGGGTAAGCCTCCTTTACAATCTGAAAGCAAAGGCAGACGCTGGCACTCAGCGACACTACCTGGGATTCAGGGTGGCGCGCGTTCTGCGGCCCACACACTCAGCCCTCAACCATGCTGGGATGCTGGTGAGGCCACTGACAGTGGACATAACTCCCCACCTTGGGCAAGCACAGGACTGGACCAGGTTTTCAAAGCACATTCCCCAGCCAAACATGAACTTAGTGATATTCATAGTTGCCATGGCTGCCTTCTGCTGCCTTTGTCCCCATGAACTCGGGGCTCAGAGGAGCTGACGTGTGGCCCAGGAGGTTACCCGAGCGGTTTTGCTGCGTTCCTGAAGCACCCCCTCCTTATTCATGGTTCACTCTGACCCCCTCTGGCCACAGAAGCGCGTGTCCAGGAAAGGGAGTCTCAGAGGCTTCCTGCTCACCTTCATCAGGCCGGCGATTCCTGGCTCTCTGCAGTTGCTGTGGTAGAAGAAGGCCTTCTCCTCCAGCTTCATGGCTCTGAGGAAGTTCCGGGCCTGACCCAAGGGAGAAGCAGCAAGAATCAGTCTCCCCACGGAGTGGAAAATATGCACTTCTCACAGAAACCGAGTGTGCTTTGAATAGACGAGTTTGTAGGAGGCTGAGGAAGGGAGGGCAGCCTCCGACAAATTTGGCTCACAGGAGTCTGATGCCAGAGCCCACGGATGTGGTGCTGCTAGGGACTTCTTGGGATTCCCTAGACCACCCCTGTGGAGTTCAGAAGGGCCTGCGGGGTGGTGCCCAATGATACTTGGGGGGTCCTGTGTGGTGCTGGGGGTCGAAATCGGGTTGGCTAAGTGCAAGGGAAGTGTCTTAATCCTCGTACTGTCTCTGACCCTGTACATGTTTCTCTTCTCTTTACCATCCCTCCCCACCCCCAACCTTCCATTTAGTTCTCACCTTTGACAAGACTTGCACAGGGCACTGCACTGGCCAGAACATAGGTCCTTTGTGCATCAGATGAAGACAGTAAATAAGATCAAGTTTCATAATAAGTGTCAGGTGTGGGTTCTGATAAAGCCAGCACTGGCCTGGAGGGTTTCTGCTTCCATCTGGCCCACAGGAAGGAGGCATCCCCAAACCCACGGAGCCCCTGGGCCTGCCCTCACCTGGTAGTTGCGGACGCCATCCCAGCACGCTGTCTGCCCGGGCTCTGCTTGGAGATCCTCGATGCTGAACTAAAATTCGGCAGGAAGCAGTCATTTAGGCCCCCCAGGATAGCAGGTGGAGGTGGGGAACTCTCTGCCCCCACAAGGTGCTACTGACAGCAGTGGGAGGAAGCCAAGCACTGAACAGCCCCAAAGCAACCCGTCAGCTGGATGGGAAGGGTTCTGCTCATAACTCACCTGCTAATGAGAGGGTCAGTGGAATGGGTCATCCAGATGGCTGAAGCTTGCTGATAAATTAATCTGGCTGCTTGCATTTCACTGACTAAAATGTATTTCGAGTTGCATTTTTTTTTCTGATCATCACAGTTAATTCCTTTAAGGGAGTCCTACAATCCCTGAGTATATGCCACCTACTAGCAGGGACCTATGAGCGTGGATGTGGCAAGAGCACAGGGTCCTGGCCCCAAACTGTGTTTTACTGGAACACAGCCACACCATTTGCTCACATTTTTTTCTTTCTTTCTTTGTTGTTTTTGTTTTGGTGATACACCTGGTTCTACACCCAGGAATTATTTCTGGTGGTACTTGGGGGACTATATGGTGCCGGGGACTGAACTGGGCAGGCTGCATGCAAGGCAAACCCTACCTGTTGTATCATTGCTCTGGCCCCTGCTCATGTTTTCTTATGGCCACTTTTTTGCTATGACAGCCCAGTTACAAGGATAACTGTGGCACTGTCCAGCCTTCCTAGAAAATGTGTCCTAGTCCGGCCCTCACCAAACAGGTGAGCGACAAAACAGCATCGACCCTTGCCCACTTTCCCATTTTCTGCCCCTTTGAGACCAGGCAGTGGGCCAGAATGAGCTGCCAGTAAGGCGCTTGCACTGCCTGCAGCACGCAGCTGACCCCAAATTGAATCCCCGGCACCATATACGGTTTCCCAAGCACCAACAAGGTCACTCACGAGCAGAGCTAGGAAGAGCTCTAGCTCTTGGGTATGGCCCAAACGCCTCTTCCCCGACGGAGCCCAACAGGGGGAGAGAACCACAGAGCACATATTCTCCTGCACCCCACCTTCACATCCACGCCTTTCTCCAGCCGGCTTTCGGGCTCTGACTTCATCAGCCAGAAGTTGCCTGGACTCTTCTCCTGGGGGCTGGACGCTGCTGTGTCCGCAGGGCCAGAGCTCCTTCTCTGAGCTGCTGCCTCACCGGCCCGCGCTGTCCTGACACGCTTCCCCGTGGGCCCCTTCTTGTCTGCAAAGAGGAGGATCCCGAAGTGAGTGGGGATGCCTGCCGCTGACTCGGCTTGGGAGTCAGGCCCAGATTTGAATCCTGGCCATCCCCTGCCCTTGCCCTTCACCCCCAACACCCCAAGTTGCAGAAGGTGTTTCCTAGCAAAGAGAGAGGTTCAAGAACACCATCCTACAGGTCATCTGGCTCAGCCCCCGCAGACAGGAATCCCCTCCATGGCCGCATTCAGGGTTCAGGGGCCCAGCAGAGCAGCCTGCAAACAGCCAATGTGTTCTTTTGTTTTCCTCCGGGGCCTTTGCTGAGGTGATTCATCCTGGTGAGGTAGTTGAGCACCTTCTTGGACTTCTTTCCAAGGCACAGTAAGAGAGGGCAAAGGGGGGCCGGAATGATAGCACAGCAGGTAGGGTAGTTGCCTTGCATGCGGTCAACCCAGGTTCAAGCCCTGGCAACCCAATAGGGTCCCCTGAGCACTGCTGGGTGTGGCCCCCAAACCAAAGGGATATGGCCAAGGGTTTAGACAGCGCCTGGCACTGTAACGCATGCTCTGAGAGCGCCGTCACCATCTTTACCCTTGCACATGTGCTTTGCTGGCTCTCCCTCCTTTCTGATTCTGAAATATGCAAGTTAAGGACAAAAGCTCTCATTCTGGACGATATAAACTTGGGTTTCCAGCCTAGATTTTATCCTAGAGAACCGGGCCCACTGTACTATCACTCTGTATCACTGTATCACTGTCATCCCATTGCTCAACGATTTGCTCAAGCGGGCACTAGTATCATCTCCATAGTGAGACTTGTTACTGTTTTTAGCATATCCAATACGCCATGGGTAGCTTGCCAGGCTCTGCCATGCGGGAGGGACACTCTCGGTAGCTTGCCGGGCTCTCCGAGAGGGAGGGAAGAATCGAACCCAGGTCAGCTGTGTGCAAGGCGAACGCTCTACCCGCTGTGCTATCGCTCCGATTCACTATCACTCTAGCCCCTATTTTTTTTTTTTTTACTGTGACACCTATAACTCTTATGTGTCACCTTAATGGAACTCAATGAAGTTGGTGACCCAGGACATGTCCTCCTCCCTGGCACAGATTCTGGTGACTGCAAGCAAACAGCAGAATCATCTGCCACTATTGTACCTAATGTGACATTTCAGAAATAAGCTGCAACTGTTTTGGCTGAGGACTAAGATAAGGAGTAAGGACAGGTAGTTCATGCTGTCACCTGAGACAGAAAGCTGCCGGGAAGGATCATGTATCTGTTGTATCTCTGCTCCCTCTCTGGAAGAATCTGTCCTCGAGAAAGGCCATTACAAAGATGTTTGTCCCGTCGGATGTGCTAAAAGTCTAGACTGGATAGATTAAGAGTTAGGCATTTGGCCAAAGAATGTTACTCTGGTCACTGGTTCTAAGCAATAAATTTTGGACATGGAGGACAGCTGGGGCTTTCAGTCTGTGAGCCCTCTGACCCCATGCTTTGGTGTGCCCTTTCTTGATCCTCACGGCATCCCTGCTTCAGACTTGCGCACCTGGGCTGGTCCCAGCACTTTGGTTTTGGCTTTTTTTTTTTGGGGGGGGGGGGGGACGGGGAGGGGAAGAGGGCGACATCCAGCAGTGCTTGTGGCATAGTCCTGACTCTGCTCAGGGATCACTCCTGGAGGGCTTTGGGGGACCGTAAGCGGTACAGGGGATCACATCCTGGTTGATCCAGTGCAAGGCAAGCATCTTCTCCATTGTCCTACCTCTCCAGTCCTGCAAGGTTAAAGCCCCAGCTGCCTTATCAAAGGTTATTAAATAGCCGTTAGCTATGGTCTACCTCTCCGAACCTCCTGGCTTTGGTTCCTGGCGTTCCCTGGGGCCCCTCTGGGCGCCTCGTCTCCAAGAGCACTCTTGCTCAGTTCCTGCTCTTCACGTTCAGGAGTGAAGAAAGTGCATCTGATTTTGAGGCCTGGGTAACTCAAACAACACCTTCTCGAGCTGATGCCAAGATTCCTCCTTGCCAGCAGCCCCGGTTACAGGCACCTTTCATCTAGTTTTGTTTGCATTTTTTCTGAGCGTGTGTTCTTGACCTTAGTGCCACTTCCCACCTATCTCATTGAACAAGGAAACAGGACGCGCTCTGAACGAGCAAGGAGCCGCCGGGCACGGCTCAAAGGGGTAGTCCGCGGGCGGAGGGGCTGAGCCCTCTGCGGGAGAGGCGCAGCTCACCTGGCCCCGCAGCCCCCGCCGGCCTCTTCTGGGGTCTCGGCATGGTATTCCCGCAGGGTCGGTTCTGGAATCGGGCGAGAGGTCCGGAAGGCAGCCCCCAACTCCCTCCAGAAAGCTGCGCAAAGCCAGCCGGAGACTGGAGGGTGCGGAGTGTGGCGGCGACGAGGGTCCTGGGCTGCAGCCCCTGAAAATCTCCCCTTATCCGCGTCTCCCCTTCCACCTCGCACAACCTGGCCCCCAAACTCTCCCTGTCTGTTTCCCTGGGTCCTTCTCACTCATTCAGCCGTCTCACGGTACAAGCCCCACCATGCGGCTCACAGGACCCCAGCCACCTTCCAAAGCGCCAGGGGTCTGAGCAGTGCGTTCCCGCCTCGAGGTCACGCGTATCTCCCGGGCGCTGGGCTCTGGGTTCAGGGATCTCTGGGCATTGTAGTTCCCACTGCCACAAAGCCCGCCCGGATCCCGACGCGAGCCTCGCCAAAAGCACTACATTTCCCAGGGAGCAGCGCGGCGCGGAGGACTACAGTTCCCAGGGAGCCGCGCGGGGCGAGAGGACTACAGCTCCCAGGGTGCAGCGCGGGGCGGGGCTTAAGACCCCACGGGCCGAGGTCAAGGGCTCGCGGCGCCGGCAGAACAGAGCGAACATGTTGCGGAGTGGGTTCGCGCGCCTCGGGACGCGGCTCTGTCTCCTGCGCGGAGCCGACCCGGCCCGCCCCGGGAGCACCCGCCGCTGCCTGGTCTCCTGCATCGACCGTAAGGCTCGCCCTGAAGGTGCAGGGGTCCCGGCGCCGGGCTGGGGGCCGCGGCCTCTGCAGCCGCGGCCGGCCGGCCCCCACCCCGGCTCCACGCCCCTGGCTGGCTGCCCTCGTGCGTTCGTGCCCCCCCGCCCCCGTCCCCAGGGCTGTCACCCCTCGCGTCCGGCTGGCTGCCCAACCCTGCGTTTTCTTGCGTGTCTGCCCTCGACCCGGGGCTCAGCAGCTGCTCCCCGCGGTGCTGACCCTTGGTGCTCTGGGTCTCTGCTGTGCCGTCTTCTCGTCCCACCTCCCTCCTGCCACCGAGACCAGGAATTTATTCGCGCTCGAGTGCGACCCTCGTTTTAAACAAGGGAATAACGTAGACCGGTACCATAGAGCTCCCCGACTTCCCTAGAGCTGCACCCCGAGCCCTTACGGAACCAGCTGGGAAGGCACCACATGGGCCCCCAAGCACTCCCGGGTGGGTTCACCCCTCTTTGGAAAGGCCCCCTTCACCCCAGTATAGACAAGAACAATCAGAACTCCAAAGCCATCCTTGGTTCTCCAGTACTCAAGTTCTCTCTCAGTAGTTCTCCATCTGTTAGTTCTCCAGGGAGGGATCCACTTTGGACACATTAAAACATTCTTGCTCTTCAGGGCTTAGGGGTTTTATCTTTGACCTCTTGCACACTCTTGGATCTTTCTACAGGCTCCTCCTCGCCTTTACCCCCTGTTTCTATTACCTGGGCCAATTCAGTGTGGCTGTTGGCTTCTAGAATCTTGCTTCTGTTTTGTTGCTAGAGTGTATATGCTGGAGAATGTCAATAATCTTACTTAGCTGTGGGTGTTCCTTAACTTGTCTTGACCAGTTCTTTTCTCTCAAACACTGCTCTAGAAGGACTGATATTTCTCTCTTAAAGATATGTAACCACGTTATATTTACCTTTATGTAGCTTGCATGCAACTCTTCCCCATTATAAAGACACAGTTTCAGCCTGTGTGATCAACCTCTTGTTTCTTTAACAAGAAGTAAAACAAGAAGCTGACATCTTCTCTGTTAACTAAGAATGGTAGTAATTGTTAACCCTTACCTCGCTTCTGCTGGGACTGAAATTCTGTCACTCTTCTGGATATTGATGTCATCCTGTGTGAATGGACCATGTTCATCTTTGTAACCCCAGCCTAGCTCCAGGGTAGAGATATTCAATAAATATGCTTTTGTAAGTGAACTCTGGGCTGTGATCTACAGGAGCATTCTTACAACCCAACCTGACCCTGGCTCCTGTGACCCCATAAAGCTGGGTCAGGCTGACCTGATCGTTAGTCCTCCCCCATGTTCCTTCTGAGTTCCCTAGGTTGTTTTGGCTTATGGGGTGGGGCGGAGGCCGGGAGCGGGGAGCAGAGGAGAGAACGGGTTCAGAGCTTGGGAACAACTTCCAGCTTGGTGCTCAGGGTTCACTCCCGGCACCACTAGGGGAACTATATGATGCTGCTCATCAAACCCAAGACCCCTGCTTTCATATCCTGGCTCAGTTTCCCTTTTTGAAGGGGCTAGCAGTTGGGCCACAGCCAAAGTGCTCAGGATGTTATTCCTAACCCAGGAGTGACCCCTGTCATTGCTCAGGAGTGACCATATGCAGTATCTTACCTGCTGTACTGCGTTTTTCCCACTTTCAGGTGAGGCCTGGAGCTGACCGGGCTTCCTTCAGCTCACACCGGGCCCCGACTGGTGCCCATGCCCGTGCCCGCCCAGGAAAGCACAGGGCTGCCGCTGCAGCTCTGCGCCTGAAACAGATTGCCCAGTGAGCTCCGTAGTCTTCCTGCAAACTCCTGGGCTGCACAATGTGACCAGGATTCGAATGCTGGGAGGGGGTCAAGGCCGAGCCCTGGTAGGTGCTGAGCCCCATTAGACCGCATCACCACCAAGCGTAGACACGCACGCACTTACTCTTTCTCTGCCCACCGAGGTCTGTGGTTCTTTCCGTGTCAGGACGGACAGAAAAGTGATCCGTGGAGGTGGAGGCCCACTGTGCCGTGGGCTGTGTGAGCCCCTGGGGTGGGTGCGCATGGACTGCTGTTAGTGCTCCAGGGTTTCTAAATCCTCTGCCCTGTCCTCAAAAGCTGGTGGGGTTTTACCAGGGGCTCTGCCCGGGTTCTTGATTGGAACTGCCTCCAGCCGGAAGTTCACGTCCCCTTGCAAACAGAACACAGTGTTTGGTGTTGCTAAATGTGGCAGTAGCTCTGCAGCCCTGCCTCCCATAGTCCTGTCCTGCACTCTGCCACTTTTGAAAAATGGTGTAAATAACAGTGTACATGTCACAAAGGGAACTGGCTGCTTAAGGAAAATTTTATTTTCCCACCCCGCCCTCCCCACCCCCATTTTGGAACCACACCCAGTGGTGCTCAGGGCTGACTCCTTGCTCTGTTCTCAGGGATCATTCTTTTATTTTATTTTATTTTATTTTATTTTATTTTATTTTATTTTATTTTATTTTATTTTATTTTATTGAATCACTGTGAGATAGTTACAAGCTTTCATGTTTGGGTTACAATCTCAAAATGATCAGACACCCATCCCTCCACCAGTGCACATTCCCCACCACCAATATCCCCAGTATAACACCCCCTTTCCCACCCTCCCCCTGCCTCTATGGCAGACAATATTCCCCATACTCTCGCTCTCCTTTTGGGCATTATAGCTTGCAACACAGACACTGAGCGGTCATCATGTTTGGTCTATTATCTACTTTCAGCATGCATCTCTCAGGGATCATTCTAGGTGGGGCTTAGGGGACCTGGTGAGGTGCCAGGGATCAAACCCAAGTCAGCCACTTACAAGGCAAGAGCCCTGCCTGTTGTACTATGTCTCCAGCCCCTAAAGAAAATTTTAAAGTAATGATGTAGGTTCCTCAGTCTCTGAAAGAAAAGTTTTTTTTTTCCTTTTTGGGTCATACCCAGCGATGCACAAGGGTTACTCCTGGCTCTGCACTCAGGAATCACTCCTGGCGGTGCTCGGAGGGCCATATGGGATGCTGGGAATCAAACCTGGGTGGGCTGCATGCAAGGCAAACACCCTTCCCACTGTGCTTTCGCTCCAGCCCTAAGCAGAGCATGCTTGCGAGGCCATTCCAGAGTCAAGCAGTTACTTGAAGGGACAGTGATCCTTAGTTTATATGCAGACATTTTAGCATCGCCCTGCCCCTCCCCCCAAAAAACAAACAGTAGCTTGTAAAATCTAAAATTCCACGACACACAGTGGCGGCCACCCTGTAGAAAGCAGCCCTTGGGAAGGAGACGGAGCCACGCTCATTTCTGGGGTGCTGCTGGCTCTGAACAGCTCTGAGCTCCAGTTTCCCTTTTCGCCTTTTCTTGTAAAAGGCTTTTCTTTCTGTTACCAAAAGCCACTGCTAACACAGATCTTGCATTGAAGTCAGCTGGGAGAACAAGGACTTTGGAAAAGCAGAATGTTCGTGTCCTGGGAACCGTTGATTTGTGTGGGGGATGGGCTTCCCTGCAGCCCCTCCTCACGGTGCCATACAGTGTCCTCTGACCAGCCGCTGGGGGTCCCAGCAGACCTCTTTCTCCCAGTGGGTCTCCACCTCCCACCACCTGCCTATAAATTTTTTTTTGGGGGGGGGAGTTTGGGTTTTGTTGGGGTTTTTTGTTGTTTGTTTTGAGGCCACAGCCAGTAATGCTCACGGGTTACTTGTGGCTCTGCACTCAGAAATTTCTCTCAGCGATGCTGGGGATCAACCTGGGTGAGCCCATGCAAGGCACGTGCCCTACTCACTATACTACTGCTCGGGCAGTTATACTCGTAAGTCTGCTTTATGGTCCTTTGCTTTTCAGTATCTTAGGCCGTAAGTGAAGGAATAAGCCCCAAGCCACACACTGATCAGAACAGAGAATGTGCTGAGAGTTCAGAGCTCCCTGGGTGAGATCGGGAAACAGCACTGCCAGCTTGCTTCCAGCAGGGGTGTAATCAGGGCTCACCTGAGAGTGGCCTTTTCTTCATCTGGTGGCTGTGCCAAGGCTGCCCATGAGTCTCTCCCGGCCGATGTTTTAAAAATGATTTGTTGGGGCTGGAGCGATAGCACAGCGGGTAGGGCATTTACCTTGCACACGGCCAACCCGGTTCGATTCCCAGCATCCCATATGGTCCCTGAGCACCACCAGGAGTGATTCCTGAGTACAAAGCCAGGAGTAACCCCTGAGCATGACTGGGCGTGACCCAAAAAGAAAAATAAAAAGATTTGTTGGTGCATTTGGTTCCCTGTAGCAGACACAAAGTGGGCAGATGGGACACGGTTCCAGAACAGAAAAGCAAGGCATCTAAGAGGGAAAACTGACTCGAGGGATGGCGTGTGTTGAATAACCTGCAGTGTGGGTGTGTCAGAGGAAGCGAGAGGAGAGTATTGAGGAGAGAGGGAGTGACGAGGGTCTAAGTGGGGCCAGTTCACTGGGGGGGCAAAGGAGGTAGGAAAAGGCCCGATCAAGTGAGTCCTGCTGGGTGACACTGTCTGGGAAGGGGACATCCCCCCCTAGACCTCCTGTCCTGCTTCCAGATGCTTCTCTGCCCTCCCACCAACCCCTGACCCGGAACTGAATATGTGCCGTCTTGGCTCACAGCTTCCATGGGACTAAATGAGGAGCAGAAAGAATTTCAGAAAGTGGCCTTTGACTTTGCTGCCCGGGAGATGGCGCCAAATATGGCAGAATGGGACCAGAAGGTAGGCGAGTGCGTCCTGGCTGGGCCCACCTTTGTCTGTAGCTCCTGGTCCTCCGTGGGGTCCGCGTTCTCTCCAGCAGCATGCTGTTGGGCGCGGTCTCCTGGGAAGCATCCTCATCGCCTTGCAACTCTTTTTTTTTTTCCTTGATTGCACAAAGATTCAGACAAGTTTAGAACCAAGGTGGTTCTATGGATGTGAAAAGGAACTTCCATGCTAGAAAGTCCTTAGAGCAAGCATGGCGATGGCCAGCGCCGAGGGGTGACAGACGGGCCAGTGCTGTCCCTGTGGAGCCCGGGCCCGACTCTGCCCCCTGGCCTGCACGCATGACCCGCTCTTCTCTGCTCCCAGGAGCTGTTCCCTGTGGATGTGATGCGGAAAGCAGCGCAGCTGGGCTTCGGGGGTGTCTACGTCAGCACGGATGTAGGGGGCTCTGGACTGTCCCGGCTGGACGCCTCGGTCATCTTTGAAGCCTTGGCTACGGGCTGCACCAGCACCACCGCCTACATCAGCATCCACAAGTAAGCGCGGGGCGCAGGGCTGCCGGGAGGGGCTGCCAGCAGACGGCTCCTCGCCCTCCTGAGAAGCCGGCAGCAGGGTCTGCACCAGCCCCGCCACCGCCAGCGAGCCTCACTCTGGTGTGTGACTTCTCCTGGCTCCCCTTGGGCTGAGGCCAGACAGGCCTGTCCAGTGGAGGGGCCAGACCACTGCGCCTTAGCCTCCCCCCAGATGACCTGCGATCATTTGGGAAAGTGACACTGTGGGGCCGGTGGGCAGCATCAGCCCCCATGAGGAGTGTCAGGACAGTGTGGGCGTGACACAGCCCCACTGGTCACTGTCCCCGGGGGGAGAGTGCTGGCCTCTGCTGTGCCTGTACTGCACCCTCGCTCTCTCCGCTCTCTCACTCTCTCCCTCACTCGTGCTCTCACACTCGCTCTTTGTCTTTCTCTCCCCCTCTCGCTTTCTCTCTCTCCCCCCTCTTGCTTTCTCTTTCCCTCTCTCCCCCTCTTGCTTTCTCTCTCTCCCCCCCTTGCTTTCTCTCTTCCTCTCTCCCCCTCTCGCTCTCTCTCTCCCTCTCTCTTGCTCTCTTTTGCTCTCTCTCCCACCCCCCTCTCTTTTTTTTTGGCTCTTTGGGTTACATCTGGGAATGCTCAGGGGTCACTCCTGGCAGCACTGGGGGAACCATATGGGATACCAGGGATTGAACTTGGGTCAGCCGTGTGCAAGGCAAACCCCCTAGCCACTGTATTTTCCCTCCAGCTCTCTCCCCCTCTCTCTTACTGTCTCTCTCCCCCTCTCTCTTGGTCTTTCTCTCTCTTCCTCTCTCTTGTTTTCTCTTTTTCCTCCTCTCTCTCGCTCTCCCTCGCTCTCCCTCTCCCTCACTCTCCCACTGTCTTGCTCACTCTTGCTCTCCCCCTCTCTCTTGCTTTCTCTCTCCTCTCTGTCTCTGTCTCTGTCTCAGTCTCTCTCGCCCTCTCTCTCCAGCATGTGTGTCTGGATGATCGACACCTTCGGGAATGCGGAGCAGAGACGCAAGTTCTGCCCTCCACTCTGCTCCATGGAGAAGTTCGCTTCCTACTGCCTCACCGAGCCAGGTGGGTGCATAGGCGGCCCCCTGCGGTGCCAGAGGGAACCCTGCTGGAGGTGGGCTTGCACAGGGCACACGGGCGAGTCCACAGACCGAGGCCCTTCTCAGACAGGCTCCCCCGAGGCTGCTGCTGGCGTCCTGGCCGCCGAGTGCGGGAGTCTGAGGGCTCCAGCCTTGTGCCCGCCGCGTGCTCTGAGCTGGCTGCAGGCCTGGCGCCCGAGCCCTGCCACCTTTCCCTTCCACTCTAGGAAGTGGGAGTGACGCCGCCTCACTTCTGACATCGGCTAAGCTGCAAGGAGACCATTACATCCTCAACGGCTCCAAGGTACCGGCTTGCCGTGCTGCCTGTGCTGAAGGCATGGCCCCTTCATCTCCTGCCTGCAGGTCTGGATTCCCCTGTGTGGGGTGCCGGGCAGTGCCGGGGTCACACCGGGCCTCCCTGGGCAGAGCCTCTCTGAGTACTCTGAGTGTTTCCCAGTGCCAGGAAGTCTTTCCCCTGAAGCAGTTTGGGAGTACTGTCAGAGGCGACTGTGTGTGCGTGGTGTATGTGCACACTTCCCCTTCCCCTTCCCTGTTGCTGTGGCTGCCGTGCTGGTGTGGCCCTGGCTGGGTGTGGGGCTGGCGTGACCCCCGGCTGACCCTGGGGCACCTGGCGTGTCACGCTGCACATGTGCTGCTGGCAGCCTGTTGGCTGTGGTCTGTGCTGGGCTCCGGCACGTGGGTGACGCCGAGAGCTGGGCTCCATGGCCTTCCAGGCAGGGGCTGCCTGTGGCACTCTCCCCAGCCTCTCCCACCAGATTTGACGTTTTTTGGGGATGGGGCCAGAGAGGGATGAGGGGGAGGCCTTTGCCTTGCCCGCAAGCTGACCCAGGTTTGCTCCTGGCGCCGTCTCTGGTTCCTGAGTACTGGGAGTGACCCTGAGCTCCTGCTGGGGGTGGCCCGTTATTTCCTCTCTGGTGGGGGCCTGGTTGTTACTGAGCAGTTCAGAGCCCAGTGGTGCTGGGGTCCACCAGGGCCACACTAGGCGGTGCTCAGGGGCCGGGAGGGGCCGGAGATCAGCCTGTGACCCTAGAGCCTCCCCCAGCCACAGGAGTCTCAGTGTTGGGAAGTGACCACTGCCCCTTCGCTCCGCCCAGCTCCGGTCTTCCCATTCCCAGACATTGTTCAGTGTCGTCTCGCCACTAGTCCTGTCACTTTGTCACTTTTGGAACTTCCTCCCTCTGCTGGGTCTTCCTGGTGTTAGGCCCTGGGCCTGAGCCGGGTATCCCCGTTCCCTGCCCCGCAGGCCTTCATCAGCGGAGGTGGCGAGTCGGACACCTACGTGGTCATGTGTCGCACGGGGGGGCCGGGCCCCAAGGGCATCTCATGCATCGTCATCGAGAAGGGGACCCCTGGCCTCAGCTTTGGCAAGAAGGAGAAGAAGGTGAGTGGTTGGGCCGAGAGGTGGCGCAGGGGATGAGGCCTTGCACACGGCCGGCCCGGGGAACCGAGCCTGCCAGGAGTGGTCCCTGAGCGCAGCCCCCAAAGAGAAGGAGAGTGGCTGTTGGACAGGAAGCCTCGGGTTCTGCCAAGACTGCCAGGTCTGTGCCTGGCTACACGCCGTGGAGGCAGTGGGTCTGTGGTGGTTCTCGCGTAGTGGAGGCACGGGCTGCCGGGACCCCGGACGCAGGGCCTCTCCTGGGGGGTCTCTGCTCTCCGCTGCCTCTGCTTCCTGCCTGCTGTCTGCTTTGACCCACGGTTGTCCCAGAAAGGATGCAGGGGCTGCAGTTGGCAGAGTGTCAGTGGGCTGACTGACAGTACAGCCCTACACACAGCAACCCGGGTTCGATCCCCTGTCCCACCAGGATTGATCTCTGAGCACTGAGCCAGAAGTAAGCCCTGAGCACAGTCAGGTGTAGCCCCAAACCAAAAAGTAATGAATATAAAGGAAGTCTTGGCGGGCCAAGCGTACAGCGCTGTTCTCCCCTTCGCTACCTTTCCGTTGTTGTTTTGCAGTGCCGGGGTCAAACCCAGGCCCCACTCGAGAACGTGTGCTCTGTCATTGAGCCTCACTGTAAAATGAAAGTTGGAGAGAGTACGGGGGTTAGGACACATGTCGCCTTGCACGCGCCCTCCTGGGTCCAGTCCCTAGTACCACAGGGCGCAAGTAGCCCGGCGTCCTCCGGCCTCAGGCTGAGGCACTGGCCAGGCCAGCTGGGAACCGCCAGGAGAGACCCCGGGCCCTCTGAGCACCGAGTGGGAGACAGCCCCTATTCAGTGACGATATGTGAACCTGTGGGGCACGGGTATGAGGCGGAGGGCTCCCACGGTGCTCTGGCGGCACACTCCTAGGCGAGATGCCTGGGCTGGCCAGGCCGGCGCTGGGGTTTGTGGGGACAGCTGCTGGCGGGGGTTTCCGGCACCCACACTGCCCCCCTCTGCCAGGTGGGGTGGAACTCACAGCCCACCCGTGCCGTGATCTTCGAAGACTGCGCGGTGCCTGTGGCCAACAGGATTGGGAGCGAGGGCCAGGGCTTCCTCATCGCCATGAAGGGACTGAACGGGGGGCGGATCAATGTCGGTGAGCACAGGGCGCGGGTGGGGGCGGGGGCCCAGTCCTGCTCCCCGGAAACACCAACTCTCCCCCGCAGCGTCCTGCTCCCTGGGGGCTGCCCACGCATCCGTCGTCCTCACCCGGGACCACCTCAATGTCCGCAAGCAGTTCGGAGAGCCCCTGGCCAGTAACCAGGTATGCACCCGGGCCTCTGCGCTCGCCAGCGAGTGTCCGAGAGGCTCGTCCTGCCTCTAGCCAGGGCCGCGGTTTCCCTGAGTCTTTCCAGGACTGGTGCCACACCCGGGGCACCCAGGGCCAGGGGCCGCTCCTGCCGCTCAGTGGCAGGAGTCTGGGCTGGGTGCTGGACAGGGCTCCGGCCCGGCCCCAGGAGGCAGAACCACCGGTGACGGTACTCAGCCAGTGGGCCTGGCCACTCAGCCCTCAGGCTCAGGAAGGGACCCTGGGGGGCAGCAAGAGCAGAGCTTTTAGTTTTGTTTTGTTTGGGGACCACACCGAGTGGTGCTCAGGGCTTACTCCTGGCTCTGTGCTCGGGTATCACTCCTGGCAGGCCCCAGGGGACCTTCTGAAGTGCTAGGGATCAAATTCGGGTTGGTCACATGTATGGCAGATGCCTTCATCTGTGTTCTATCTCTATTAAGGGGCTCTAGGGAAGAACCAAAATCCAGTTTTACTGCAAAAAAACACCCCTTCCCCTCCCCCCCACAGCAGGCTAAGGAGATGGTGGACAGGGCGGGTAAAGCCTCTTTCTGTGGAAGGGGCAGGAGACCTGCAGTGTGGTCACTTAGGAAAGGGCCTCCTCAGAGCAATAGTGCAGCTATGGGTAGGGTGTTTGCCTTGCACACAGCTGACCCAGGTTCGATCCCCGGCATCCCATATGATCCCCTGAGCACTGCCAGAAGTTATCCCCGAGCACAGAGCCAGGAGTAACCCCTAAGCACTGCTGGATGTGCCCCTCTTCAAATCCCCGACCCCCCCCCAAAAAAAAGTCAAGAACTAAAACCAAAAGAAGAAAGAACAAAGGGGGCCTCCTGGGCAGGGAGGCCGCTGGGAAGCCGGAGTGCAGGGATTCCAAGGCCAGTCCCAGCACCGCCGGGTCCCCGGCACCCAGGAGTGACCCGGCAGCGGGCGCCTCCTTTGCCAGTCTGTGGGGCCAGTGCAGCTGCCACAAACCTTCCTTGTCCGTCTCCTCCTGGCGCCCAGTACCTGCAGTTCAAGCTGGCCGACATGGCCACCCGGCTGGTGGCCTCGAGGCTGATGATCCGCAACGCGGCCGTGGCGCTGCAGGAGGACCGGGAGGATGCCGTGGCCCTGTGCTCCATGGCCAAGCTCTTCGCCACGGACGAATGCTTCGCTGTAAGTGCCCCACGCGGCTCAGGTGGATGCAGGGCTCTGCCAGGACCCTGCGTGGGAACCTGACCTCCGTGTCCTTCGACCCTTTTGCTTCAGCTGTTGTGATCCCGGGTCACACATGGGTGTGGTGCTCACACATGCACACTACTGTGGGCCAGCACACGCATGTGCTCTTGCATGAGCACCCTCTGGTTGCAGTGTTCACATCTGCCCACCAGGGGCCGCTCTGCACCTGTCCTCACGGTCCCCCAGACACTGGCTGGGTGTAGGGGGCTCCCTTCCTGGCCTCCAAAGTGCGCTTCCACTCTCTGGAGCAAAGATGAGCCTGAGTTGAGGCTGCTGTACCACTAGGTGGCGCCGTGGCTCTGCACAATCCAAGCAGATGGCTCTGCGCAGCACCCAACAGCTGGGGATACGCAGGAAAGGCTGGCCCACCCCCTTTGTGCAGTGGACTGAGGGGAGTGGACCCCAGGTCTGGGCGGGTTGGAGGGGAACTGCCAGCTGGGTCTGCCCAGCGCAGGTCTGACCTTGCGGCTGCCCCCGCAGATCTGCAACCAGGCCCTGCAGATGCACGGGGGCTACGGGTACCTGAAGGACTACGCTGTGCAGCAGTACGTGCGCGACTCCAGAGTCCACCAGATCCTGGAAGGTGAGGCCTGCAGCCGGCACTGAGGGTGGCCAGGAGCCACGGCTGGCCCTTGTGTCCTTTCTGCTTGGCAGGTCTGGAGAGGCCCAAAGAGTCTGTCACAGTAGCAGTGGCTGAGAGATGGCCCCGGGAGACGCCTGCCCTGCACGCAGCTGGCCCCAGCTCAGTTCCTGGCGCCCCCATGGCCTCCTGAGCACTGCCAGAGATAGCCCCAAGTCAGAAGGGAAAACAGCAGCCATGATTATTCTCACTGCTTAGAAACATGGCACCAGCCCACGGGCCAGCCCAGCTGCTGCAGCCAGGCCTCAGTGGTTCCAGAGCCACAGGACAGAGGCGTTGGGGGCAAACAGGCTTGTGGGGGCTGGAGCGGTAGGACAGTGGGGAGGGCCCTTGCCTTGTACTGGCCGGCCGGGTTTAATCCCAGGCATCCCAGAGGATCCGCCAAGGCTCCAGGAGTGAGCCCTGAGCACAGAGCCAGGAGTGACCCCTGAGCAAACGAACAAGCCAGCAGCCCAGGGTCATTCACCCGCAGTGACTGTCTGGCCAGGGAATGGGTGCTGTGGGCAGCAGGCCAGGAGCGTGGCCGCAGCCTGTGCCTCGGCCGTCAGTGCTCCCCACACTTCTCACAGACCCCTGGGGCGGGGCTGGAAATGCTCCCTGAGTGACATGTGGGGGTCATAGGTGCTGCAGGAGCCCGGACAGAGGCGGAGTCTGAGAGTGTAGCCACCAGGGCACTGAGTCTTCCAGAACCACACGAGGTCGGGGGTTGGTGTCAGCAGATTCCTGAGCCCCCTGCCTGGTTTCTGTCAGGGCCTGAGCTCTGGCGCCCATCACCAGCAAGGGCCCCTGGCGCGGGTGCCTCGGAGGAGGCAGCTGCCGCCTGCTGCAAACTAGGCCCCTGTCTTGCTCTGTCCGTTCTGCCGTGGGCTGTGTCCCGCAGGCCAGCCGAGGGAGCCTCCCTCCTGCCAACTCCGTCCTGTAGCCTTGTTGGGACAAAAGGCCCTCGTGTAAAGGGACAGGGCGATTCCGGGCCCCACCAATCTTTTCTGGGGGGTGGGGTGCCACACCTGGCAGTGCTCGGGGCTGGCTCCTGGTGCTGTCATCAGGGGCCTCTTCTGGCTGGGTTCAGATGGTCACATGCAGTGCCGGGGCCGAGCCTGGGTCAGCTGGTGCGAGGGCCGCTCTACCCGATATACTAGTGGTCTGGCTCCAGGACGGTGTGTTTCTATTTAGCTGTTCTGTTTGTGGGGGCGCACACCAGCAGTGCTCAGGGACTGTCCCAGACTCCACCCCGGGATTGCTCCTGACAGTGCTCATGGATCTAGACCGAACCTTCCACACGGGGAGTGTCTGTGCAGCCCATCGATCCTGGTTTGTACTTTTCTCTGACTTTATGGGAGCGTTTTTGTTTTTTGTGTTTTGGGCCACTCCACATTGGTGCTCAGGCTTATTCCTGGCTCTGCACTCCGGGATCAGTGCTGGCAGGGCTTAGGAACCACTGGGTTGACGTGTGCAAGGCACGTGGACCTGCCCGCTGTACTATCATTCCCAGTGGGAGGGTGTTTTTTTTCTTTTTTCAAACTGATTTATCATTGATTAAAAATACTATAGAATTTCAGGACTGTGACTTTATAGCTTTATGTGTAAAGAGACTCCTCACAGTCTCCACCAGACTTCTGTACCTGGTGCCACCTAGGAGAGACTTGTTTGTAATCGTTTGGGCTTGTCTTGGTTTTGTTTCTTTGTGGGTTGTTTTGGTTTTGGTTTGGGGGCCACGTGTGGCAATATGCAGGGTTTCCTCCTGGCTCTGCTCTCGGACCACTTGTGGCCGTGCTCGGGGCCATATGGGATGCTGGAGAGGGAACCCGGGTTGGCTCTGTAAGGCGGGCGCCCTCGTGCTGTACCGTCGTCTGGCCCAAGAGCCTTTTGTGTTGTTGTAATATAAAGTTCTTCCTCACTTCCTGCCACTTTCCGCCTGCGCCAGCCTGCCCCTTGCTGGGGTTAGGTGACACTGACACCCTCAGCACCTCCCAGAGCGTGGGACTTGCTATAGTGTTCCTAACCCTCTGCTCTCTCGCCCTCTTGCAGGTAGCAACGAAGTGATGAGGATGCTGGTGTCCCGCAGCCTGCTGCAGGAGTAGCGCCCAGCCTCGAGTCTGGCCAGGGGGCTGCTGCGGTTAAAAACCAGGGCTGAGCGCCTGTGAGGGGGTCGCGGGAGGAGGACACCTCCACGACTGCAGCAGTGGCCCCTGAAGGCAGGGCTGGGTAGCAGCGCCCTCTGCAGACAAGTCTGGGCAGCAGCACCCTCTGCTCGCAGGGCTGGGCAAGCCTTTGCAGACCGGACAGTGTCAAATGCTGACCACATGGGTGTCTGGGAAAGGTGACTGGGAGGAATCCCCACTCACGCCAAAGCCCTTTCTCCGGCCCACGTGGTCTTGCTGTTTCTGCGTCTTACTGCTTCACCAAATCCTTCCAGAGGTCTGAGTACTTGGCGTGGTGCACAGGTGGGGGCGTGGTGGAGACACTCCAGTGCCCAAGTCGAGGCCCCTCGTCCCAGCATCCTCAGAGCACTCCAGCCGAGGAAGGGTAGGGAGGAAGTGAGTGTCTGAACGTCTGAGCGAGCCCTGACGTGGGCAGCACCACTTGGGTGCTCAGCGCTGAGGTCATTTGGAACTTTGTTGGTGGTGGTCTGGGGCCTGGGGTTGGTGCTCAGAGCCCCTCCTTGCCCTTCCTGATCTGTTACTTTGGGTATATATTTTTTCTGAATCCTTGCTTTTTTAAAATTAGTCCTCTTTTGAAGTATTTTTAATGACTACATTGATAAATAAAATTGACTTCTCCATAATAGCTCCAGTTCTAATGAAGTGGCTTTTTAGTTTATCTTTATTTCTCTCTAATATCTTTTGCAATTATTGTAAAGTTTTTATCTAATTAAACGTTTAACTCAAGTTTAGATTGATGATAAAGATACCCTTTCCTCAACCAAATTGTCTTTTTAAAAAATTGGCCCTTTAAAGTTACTACTGGTTTTGCAAGCTAAGGTTTTGTGGTTTGTGAAAGACCGTGTAAAGTAATATTTGAAACTGGAAGCCTCTTGGAGAACTCCATTATAAATTATCTTCATATTATTCCAGCCCTCGTCTGATGTCCAAGAGATGTATCCAGCCAGTGTTCAGGTAACCTGGACAGGCATCTTAGCCGACAGTCAGTCTTTCTCAGCGCAGACTCCATGGGAGAAAGCGTGTGAGGTATTTGAGGGTGCAGGGTGTGGGAACACTAGAAGGTCTAAAATACATTTCTGCCTCCAAAGCCTTATTCTGAAGGCTGCACTGCCAGTGGCAACAGATTTACAGTAGAAAAGCATTCCTGTTTCCTGAGTGGAAATCCAAATTAAACATTTTGAAAGTAAGAATTATTTGAGGAGACAGGAAAGAGCCAGGAATGGGAGACATGTGGGCTTTGCTGCTTCTGGCTTCTGGCGTTGGCCTAGTTGGTGATGAAAATGATAAAGACCTTCGTGTTTATTTTGTAAGCGAGGCAAAGCCACAGGTTTATAACAGGTAAGAAATGGTAAGGTGAGGACTGGAAAGATAGTACACAAGCGGCCGACAGGTTTGGCCCCAGTACCCATATGATTCCCCAGAGCCCTAGAGGAAGTGATCCCTGCACACCAAGTGAGGAGGAAGCCCAGAACACTGCCAGGTGTGACCTGTTAGTTCCCCCACCCCAACAAAAAGTAAAAGTAGTAAGATGGGTTGACTCCGGGGGACATCCCGGGATGTGTCTTGGCGTGAACACGAGTGGGGAAGGACAGGTCAGCAGGGCCGGTCACCAGGTCCTCCTGCAAGGCCACCAGCCACCAAGCCCCCAACCTCCACCCCACTCTCCTTTATGTCTATAGAGTAGCCTGTAGATTCTTCCCCCAGAGGTCAGCTGAGTCAGATATGTTGGATTCGTGTCTCTCCTTGGTGCCTCCCTGGGTCATGGTTGACGCTTTGTTGAGAAAATGGGGAAATATTGATAATGCAGTGTGCGTCAGAGAAAACATCTCAAATGCAGTTCATATCATAAGACATATCTCTAATGTGGTTCATATTGGCTAAAACACATCTCTAATGCAGTCCATATCAGGTACAACATATCTCTAGCTCAGTCCATATCAGAGAAAACTTATCTCTAACACAGACCTTTGATGTCTAACACAGTTCTTAGCAAGCTGCAAGCACACCCTGTACAAAGTTAGCCAACCTGATCCCAAATGTGAAGGGCCTCAGGGACTGTAGAGTTAAAGCACATGACGACCTGAGGGCACCACTGTGCTGACCTCTGCCTTCAGAACAGCCTGGGAGGGGTCCAAGGAGGGAGGAGGGGTTCCGGACTTATCTGAGAGAGATGGTGCATGGGGGTGGTGGCCACAAAGCCAAAGCCGGGGGGCTGGAGCCATAGCACAGCGGGTAGGGCATTTGCCTTTCACGCAGCCAACCCGGGTTCAATTCCCAGCATCCCTTATGGTCTCCCGAGCACTGCCAGGACTAATTTCTGAGTGCAGAGCCAGGAGTAACCCCCGAGCATTGCTGGGTGTGACCCAAAAGCCAAAAAAAAAAAAAAAAAGCCAGAGCTGGGACACATATACACACATAATACACTCACGCTCACACATACATGCACACATGCTCACACATGCACACACGCTTACTCCTATGCATACACACCCATGTGTACACACGCTTCCATAAAGCCAAACACATCTGTGCAGGCACATTTGAAGTCGGTGACCCCCCCCCATGGGTGGCTTACGCGAGGCAGGGGTAGGCTTACTCCTGACCCGCCCCTGCCCCCAGGCCTTCTGGGGAGGCAAGCAGTGATCAAGTCTGCAATGAGCCCCTGTGTAAAAAACTATGTTATCCTACACCCCTGCAGAACACAGGCCAACACAACCAGGTGGCACAGGAGTTGATCCCACCACCCAGTTTCTCGGGGAGCCACGGACTCAGGTTGGAGCGAGGATTTGCTCTTTGCAGGAAAGGAGTCAGTCCTAGGCCTAACCCAGGATTTGGGGGTTCTTCCTTGGTTCAAGGTGATTTTTAGAGGGTCTCTCCAACCTGCCCCTACATGGGACTTCCACTTAAGTAAAAGTCCGTTGCTAGGGCGGTTGCCAAGGATTTGAAATTCCTTTCCTGGCCTTTTGTTCCTCTGGAGCTTCTCTCAGAGGGGGTCCAGCCTTCTCTGAGTCTGTTACTGGGGCCAGGTGAAAGTCTCACCAGGCCTGAGCTCAAAGGGGCTCTTAGTGTTGGGCTGTTGGTTTTATGACATTCTCAGATAGCCATGGGCCCTTCCCTATGTAACTGCCTATGTCACACTCACATGCTTACACATATACACCATGCAACTTGTTCACACGCCCACACCCCTGTTGCTCACATGTGCACACTCATACACCCATACACAATATAATCACGCAAATGCTCACATGCACACACACTCCCATGCACACACACATGCTCACACTTGCACACATTTACACACACAACACTGGCACACTCGCACACTCACGCATACACGCATAAAAGCACACGCACACACTTGGACACACGTGCACATGCACACTCGCAAGCTTACAGACACCCATTTAAGCGAAAGCAGGTCACGGCTGGCACTGCCTCAGTCTCCCAGAGTGGTTGTCCTCTCTGTGGGATTGGTGTAGGCACGGGAGCCACAGGCGGTACACAGTGTCTCCACATCCCATGAATCTAAAATTACATCCAAATCCAAACCAGCGATGCCTTCCAGCTGCTGAGGCGAGCTCCCGACCTGGTGACCGCACTCCCCCCCCGCGGCTCTCTCCAGAGGCTTCCCAGCCTTGCTGAGCTCAGGTCCCCGGGCCCAGGAAAGGGGGTGCAGGAGCGGGGCAGGCAGCTGGCCCCACCTTGCAGGGTCCGTGTCTGGAGGTCAGGTCTGAGAGCCGGTGAGGAAAAAAAGGGGGGGGGGGCTGGAGCGATAGCACAGTGAGTAGGGCATTTGCCTTGCTCGATTTCTGGCATCCCATATGGTCCCCTGAGCACCGCCAGGAGTAATTCCTGAGTGCATGAGCCAGGAGTAACCCCTGTGCATCGCCGGGTGTGACCCAGAAAGAAAAAAAAAAAACAGCCGGTGAGGTTCCACTGGCCCCCTCCCATTCCTCCCCGGGTGCTGATGGACATCGGGCGCTGGTGGCAGGACGCGGGCCTCACTCTGCGACCCGGAGCACAGACAGACCCGGCCGTAGAGCCAACGGAGCCCCGTAGTGGGAGGCGGAGGGAGGTGCCTTCCTGCTTGTCTGTTTCTTTTCTCCTGTGGTCTGGGGACAGCACCTAGGGCCTTCCCAGGACATGAGGAACATCCTAGTCACTAGGTGGACGTGAGAGGGAGGGTGGTCCCAGGCTTGGGGAGACGGGACGTGCGGGGCAAGGAAAGGCTGGGAGAGCAGGTTGGGAAGAAGCTCACGCTGGCCGAGCAACACTCAGGGAAGTGCGTCTGCAGCCCGGGCTGGACTGCGAGGCCTGCCTGCCTGCCGCTGTCCTCAGGCCATTGTGCCCTGCCATGGCCAGTTTCCAGGCTGGAGTGGCCACCTTTGAGGACTCCAGGCTGTCACGGACACCCACTGTCCCCTGCACAGGGAGCTCTGGCCAGCTCTGGTCACTGCAGACCAGACACAGCTGGCCACTGCCTCCAGCCACAGCTGCGTGGCCCAGGGAAGGTGAGAGGAGCCCTGTGCAGTGCTGAGGATTGAACCCGGGTCAGACACATGCAAGGCCAGTGCCCTCCCCACTGTCCTCTCTCTCAGCCCCACAGGCATGCAGCTGTGACCAAGGTGGTAGACCAGTTGTTTCTGACCTTTGCTTCCCGAGGACCAGCGGTGGTCTGAGCTGGACCACAACGTCTCCATGAGGCCTGCAGGGGGCCCCCTGGAGGAACAAGGCAGAGCCTGCTCCAGACTGTCCCCACAGGAACCCGGGTCTGACCCAAGGTGTGCTAGCACCACCTCGCCGGCTGCTTGCCAGGAGCAGCGGGCACGAGGGCTGGCCCCCAGCCACCTCTCTTCAGGAGGAAGAGTGTCCGCGCGTAGGGTGGGGGGAGGGAGATAAGGCTCAGCACAGGCTTCTGGGTGTGGCGCGGCCCAGGCGGGAGCCCTGGATGTGGGTGCGACCCCCCAGGTGTGCGTGTGGCCAGGAGGGACCCTGTGGCTCCCCATCTCCATCCCTCACACCTTCCTCATGCTTCTTTATCTTCATCTCCCAGGCTGCTGCCTCTCTGTGGAAAGCATTCCACTGCTCCAGGGGGCCTCCTGAATGATGTATTCACGCAGCACTTTCTTTCAGGGGGACAGGGGAACTCAGTATTCACTTACTCCTGCATGTGACTGGGCATCACTCCTGCACTGCTCTGGGGACCATGTGGCACTGGGGATCAAACCTGGGTCTCCCGCATGTGAGTCAAATACTGCAGCCTTCTGAGCCATCTCCCTGACCCCAGTGAGCCCTTGGTGTCCTCCAGAGAACACCGGGCCTCGGGGGTAAGACACGGTCCTCGACAGTGCTCTGAAAAGTGCAAAGGCATAAAAAGCTGAGCGCATTTGAGTAGTGTGACACATTTTTCATGAGCTTTAATTCCTGGGCACAAGTAAAATAATACCTTCCCCAGGGGGTGAGGAAGTAGCTTGGTAGTAAACACTTGCATGCGTGAGGCCCTGGGTCTGATCCTCAGACAGACAAACAGACACACACACAGAATAAACAACTGCTAATGGATGTAAGCTCTTATGAAACAGTTTGGCAAATCAGTAGGCCTGAAATGGGGTGTTCATGAAGATGAGGACTTGTCTGTCCCCCACCCCACTGGTGGTTCTTGGATTTTCCGGTACGGGTGTGGTTGGGAATTGAGGGCCGTCTGTCTGTCACACACGGACTGTTCCTTATACACAGACTTCCACACACACAGACTGTCCATCACACACTGTACCTCACACAGGCTGTTCATCACACACAGACTGTCACCAACACAGACCATCCATCACACTTAAACTGTCCATCACACACAGACTGCCTGTCATACACAGACTGTTTACCACACACAGACTGCCCACCACCACAGGCTGTCCATCACACACAAACTGTCCATCACACACAAACTGTCCACCACCACTGACTGTCATACCCAGACTGTCACACAGTGTCCATCACACACAGACTGTCCGTCACCACAGGCTGTCCATCACACACAGACTGCCTGTCATACACAGACTGTTTACCACACACAGACTGCCCACCACCACAGGCTGTCCATCACACACAAACTGTCCATTAGACACAAACTGTCCACCACCACTGACTGTCACACCCAGACTGTCACACAGTGTCCATCACACACAGACTGTCCGTCACCACAGGCTGTCCATCACACAC
The DNA here is from genome assembly GCF_027595985.1 of Sorex araneus. Taxonomy (NCBI): domain Eukaryota; kingdom Metazoa; phylum Chordata; class Mammalia; order Eulipotyphla; family Soricidae; genus Sorex; species Sorex araneus. Next base: position 154,417,804 of record NC_073304.1, on the reverse strand, counting down.
AGAGTGTCCATACACACAGACTGCTTATCCCCCACACTGCTGCAGTTTCGGGGATCCTGGCCACTGTCCTGTCTCTCTGCCTCCTTGCCCTGAAGTTCCTCCCTGAGGCCCTGCAGGGGCCGGACTCTGAGTGAGAGCAGTCCTGTTTCTGTTCTTTCTTGGCTCAAGCACCAGCTTGACCTTGTCAGGGCCCCGCTGGCTCCTCACACACCGAGGGCCAGAGACCTCGTCTCAGTCCACGCCGACGGGGCAGCGCCTGCTCTGGGACCCGCACCAACAGCATCAGATAGTTCAGGTGCAGGCACTGTGACCCTTCCTGCTCTCTGAGATTCATCTCATGCCAACCTGGCTCCTTGGTCCCTCAGGACTCAGCATGGCAGGGCTCGTCCCCAGGCCCAGCAGGTGAAGCTGACTTCAGTGTGGCCTGATGGCCGGGTTATGGCCACCCTGAGCCGAAACCACCTGCTATCTAGGCACGCTAGTCCACAGAGCCAGCCTGGGGCTCCGGGGCCTCAGTCAGGGTATCCCTCACCAGTTCTTCCTCCTCCTGGTGCGACCCCAGCCAGAACAGCCATCCTGCCCCCTCCCCACAGGCTCTCTGAAACGTGTTTTCTACCTGGCTACACAAAGCCAAGCTCCAGTTGCTCTTCGAGCACTTTCCCTCATGCAGATGTGTACATGCCCTTCTAAGGCTTTATGGGCTCGGCTACTGGTGGCTGGCAGCCCTGCCAGGCTTGTGCAGAGGGAGTGTTGGCAGGGCTGCAGTGAAAGAGACGGGCACATCTCACACCAGTACACTAGCACAGCCTCCCAAGAGGCCAGAGGCAGAACTCACAATAGCCATGAATCTGAGTGGATGCGGTCTATTACAAGACCAGTGATGTCTTCACTGTGAGACTTGTTACTGTTTTTGGCAAATCAAATATGCCACAGGGAGCTTGCCGTGCTCTGCCATGCAGGTGGGATACTCTTGGTAGCTTGCCGGGCTTTCCGGGAGGAATGGAGGAATCGAAACCGGTCGACCACGTGCAAGGCAAACGCCCTATCCGACGTCCCTACCCGCTGTTCTATTGCTCCAGTCCAGGAGTATTTGCACTTTCTTTAAAAGACTGGTGATGTACCACACAGTCTGTGTGACCACAAGCCTTCAGATTTCCATGGAAGCCTTTTGTGGGTTCTATGGGTATATATGTATATATGCCCATATATACATATATATGGGTATATATGTATATATACCCATAGAATCCACAATATAGACTATATGCATATATATATACACACACACATATATATATGCACACAGTCTCAAACTTTAACAAACATGTTAGTAATCTCTTATACAAGGCTTATTGGCTCCAGGATAAAATACAACAATCTTCACACACTTTCCTCTAAGGAAACTTTTTTTTTTTTTGGGGTCACACCCGGCGATGCACAGGGGTTACTCCTGGCTCTTTCACTCAGGAATTACCCCTGGCGGTGCTCAGGGGACCATATGGGATGCTGGGATTAGAACCTGGGTCGGCCGAGTGCAAGGCAAATGCCCTACCCGCTGTGCTATCGCTCCAGCCCCCCTCTAAGGAAACTTTATTAGAACATTTCTAGTGGATTATTCATATAACAAACAATGTAAAATTAATTGTTTTGGTTATGCTTTGGAGGTCACAGTTTGGGATTTGAGGTGAAAACATTTGAAATATGGTGGTGGGAAGGTGCAATTGATGGTGGGATTGGTGTTTGAATATTAAATGTAATTAATTATTGTAAACAACTATAAGGTAGAATCTCCTGCCCCACGCCATGCTGTCAGTGTTAACATTTTGACTGATATGTTTACAAGAGTTCTGCATAGGGGGAACTGGCTAAAGGGGGCAAGGATCTCTATTATTTATCACAATTGTATGTGAATCTAGAATTTCCTCAGAATATGCAGCCTGATTAAAAAGTGTAGCAGGTTTCAAAGGCCTTACCGTAAAACATTAAAGCACTTGCTAAGAAAGTGACAGAGATTCGAATATATAAATGAAAAATCAGCAAAGGGAACCAGAGAGGTAATGCAGGGGCTAAAGTACTCACCTTGCATGCATCTGACAATGGCACCAAATATGAACCCCCCAGGAATGACCCAAAGCACAGAGAAAGGACTAAGTCCTGAGCACCACTGGGTGTGGCCCCCAAACAACACCCAAATCAAAATCTAAAGTAGGAACAGATATCACCAGAATAATAGTGGGATTTTTCTTTGGGCTTTCTCCTGGCTCAGCACTTAGGAATTACTCCTGGTGGGCTTGGGGGACCATTTGGGGTGCCGGGAATCAGACCCGGGCCAGCTGCATGCAAGGCCAGCACTGTGCCTGCTGTGATATGTCTCCACAGAGATGTCGGTCAAGTACTATGACATTCAGCGAGGGACACGATCCAAGCAGAACATCACCTTTCAATAGAGAAATCCCACATTTCAGGGATTTTTGCACTACTTGGTCACTTTGGTGGTGAGCTTTGGAAAATTGTCCTAAAGCCAACACCATAGAAACTGTTCCCTCTGACTCCCCAAATATAGTGTAACCATCGCCTTGAGTTGCCATGACATGCAGATATACATACATACACACATGTGCACACTCACGTACATGTGTGCTCACGTGCCACACTAATAAATTACACATGAAGGAAAAAATCAAAATAGATTTTGAAAAAAAACTTAGAATGGAGTGGCAGTGTCACATACCAACAGTTGTATCACTAATGCCCGTGGGGTCCACAGTGACTTAGCTGACGTGGGCAAGAGAGAGGGGGCAGCCTTGAGAAGTGAACCTGCCACTCTCTCTCTGTCCACCTCTGCCACCCAGGACATCTGCTCTGGGATATCGAGCATCTGCTGGGACATCTGCTGGGACATCGAGCTCTGGGAGCTGCTCCTGGCAGGAAAGGAAAGTCAGCCCTCGGCCTCACCCGGCCTTTAGGGTCCTTGCCTTTCCCTCAGGAAAGAATTTCAGGAGGAGACGAGCGGTGAAGTTTAACAGATTTTATTTGAAAGCTTTGAGGAGAGGTGGGGTGGAGAGAGAGACAGAGACAGAGAGACAGAGACAGAGAGAACATGGGAGCACATGACCCGTCTGCAGCCCTATGCTACTCCCACACGTGTGTTTGTCTGGCTGCTTGGGCACAAGCCGCCCGCATCTCCCCTCTTGAGAGGTGTACTCTCACGCTGTCTCTGTCTCTCTCTTTCTCTGTGTCTCTGTCTCTGTGTCTCTCTCTCCTTCCTCATAGACTAAATAAAAGCTGTTTTTACCTCACTATCTCATCTCCAAAAAGATGTGCCCGGAGCCAGAGTTTCTTCATCCTCTTAACCACTTCCTCAATGCTCCTGATTGCGTTCCACGCTGCTCTCTTCCTCCTGTGCAGTTCTGGCGCCAAGTCGTTCCTCATGTTGAGTTCTTGACCCAGGTACACATAGCTGCTGCATTCGGAGATGTTCATTCCATTGAGAGCAAATGCAACACCAGGGACTAGTTCGTTTTTCATGAACATAGTTTTGCTGAGTTTCAGCTGCAGTCTGACCTTTCCACACTCGCAGTCGAAGTCGGCCAGCATTTGTGCCACTTGGCTAATGTTTGGCGTTATGAGAACAATGTCATCAGTGAAGCAGAGGTGGTGTAGTTGCCGACTGTCAATCTTCTCTCCCATTCCTTCCCATTCCAGTCATCGCATGATGTTCTCGAGGGTGGCATTGAAGAGTTTCGGTGAAACTCTGCTGAACCCCTCTCTTTACGTCAATGATCACTAACCTTGTAGAATGGTGAGATCCTGGTGCTGTATCCATAATACAGCTCGTGGAGGATCTTGATGTACTGAGTTTGAACGCCCTGTTTGGCTAGGGCTTCGATGACTGCGTTAGTCTCAACAGAATCAAAGGCCTTCTTTAAATTGATGAACATTAGACTAAGTGGCATCTTGAACTCTTGTGAAACTTCAATGAATTTGGTCACTGTGTGGATATGGTTCATCGTGCTGAACCCTTTTCGGAACCCGTGTTGCTCGCATGGTTGTCCTTCGTCTAGTGTTCCGCCTATTCTATTCAGGATGACTCGAGTGAACAACCTGTAGACGACAGATAACAGGCAGATTGGGCGATAGTTGCCGATGTCATGAATGTCTCACTTCTTATACAACAGAACGGTCCTACTGGTTTTCCATTGGGACGGAACCTTGCATTCAGACAGGTAGCGTGTGAAGAGCCAAGCCAGTGTATTGATGAGTACTGGCGGCAGATTCTTCAGGTGTTCGGGTCTGACCTTGTCTGGACTGGGTGCTGTACGCATCTTTACCGACAAAATGGCATGTCAGATTTCGGAAGGGAGGACGTTGGGAATGACATATCCATCCTGCAGAATATGGTATGTGGGCAGGTGGATGTGGCTGTCGAAGAGATCCGAGTAGAAGTCGTGAATAATCCTCTCCATTGCCCTTCTGGAAGATGTGATAGGTCCATCAGGACATCGGAGGGCAGTCATCTTGATCTTGTAGTTGACTAAGGACAGGCGAGCGTTTGGAATACTTTTCCTGGCTTCTGTCGCATAGGTCAACACTGCTAATCTTCTCTCTTTGAGGTCTTTCTTTATCGCTTCTCTGCACAGATTTGTGAGCTTAGACGTTAGCTTGTGGTTTACTGAGGCTCGTGCCAAACCACGCTGGTGAATGAGCTTGAGAGGCATCTGTGGCTTTCCCACTCTCGGCATTTTTTATGCAATCATGGAGGTGCTGAACCAGTCAATCGTATTCCTGGTCGATGTTGTCAACGACGACATCTTCCCACATTGCTGAAATAGTGCCAAAGAGCTCCTAGTTGGTGGTCATTCTGGGAGTTCTCTTCTTAAACTTAAACTTTGCAGTCCTTTCTCCCTGCTCTGTGAAGTAGAATTTTGCACGAAAGAGATGGTGGTCTGATCCTGTTTGGAATTTTGGGACAACAGCGATATCAGTCAGGCAAAACCTTTGTTTGAATATGATGTGGTCAATTTTGTTGTGGAACTGTTCACTGGGAGACTCTCATGTCAAATGTTTAGATTTGGCCTTCTGGAACTGTGAGTTACCATGGATGGTCTTGGTTGACATGATGAATTCAGACAATCTCTCACCTTGTTCATTCCATTCTAGGCCCTACGACCCAATGTGGAGTTCTTCAAGCGTCCTTCTCAGTCCTATCTTGGCATTAAAATCACTGTCAATGATCTTGTAGAAGGTGTGGTCTTCTTTATAGAACTTCTCCAGCTCCATGTAGAACTTCTCGATTTCTTCTTCATCGTAGTACAAGAACTCTCTTTGGTGTGGCAGGAAGGTGAATCCAAGAAACAGGGTTTTCCTGCCAAATTAAGCCCATGGGGGAATGAGGAGTAGCGAAGATAAGGAGGTGAAAAGGGCGCTGATAATCTAGAGAGCAAACAAAGTGACCTTCAATCGCCTTTTCTATGAGAACTAGGGATTCTCGGGCTGCTGGTGTCAGACTCCAAGGGGAAGAAGGGTCAGCATCACCACGCAAAAGGTCACAAAGGGGCATAAGGTCTCCTTTGGTAAGTTTCAGATAGGGACTGAGCCATGTAATATGCCCAAGCAATTGTTGAAAATCATCTAGTGTCTTTAACGAAGTAAGCTTCAGCTGCGTTTTTTGCAAAAGTACACGGGACCCCTGAAGACGAAATCCAAGAAAGGTATAAGGGTCAGCGATCTGAATTTTTTCGGGGGCAATTTGAAAGCCAGACTGAGTAAACGCACGGATCACCTGATTGCAACAGAGCATAGTGGCCTGTGGCTCAGATCCAGCAAGCAGTATATCATCCATATAATCGACCATATAGATGTTGGGCCATTGTGCCCTAATGGGAGTAAGAATTTGAGCCACAAATTTTTAGCTTGTTCTGGCTGCTCGCTAGTTGAATAGTGAACTGTTTGAAGGCAGCCCCTATAGCATGCCCTAGTTTTTGGGTGGTGGGATCGACATCGGAGCATAGCCAGATGTATTCTGAGAGGGTCTTCCCACGCTTATAGGGGCGGAGTGCGGCCTGGCAGATGGGATTAGCATTCTCATAGGCCAAGTGGCAGATCAGCTCATTATCTGTCTCTTCGTTTCTCATAAGTTTTTCAGCCGCCTCCGTGAGGCACCCTATGAAATCACTATAGGGCTCATTAGCTCCCTGAGGAACCCTGGCTAAGGATGTTACTACCCACCCTTTAGAGGGAAGTCCCTTCCAGGCCCGGAGGGCAGCCATTTGTATTTGGGTAAGTAGCCCTAGGGGAAATTGAGCCTGCACCTCATTAGAATCGAATGGTGCATGGCCCTGAAATTTAGCAAAGATCCAGGATGAGGAAGAGCCTCCTTCTGCGACATTGCAGCGCGCCATTTCTTGGCATCATTCTAAATAATCTGCTTTCCACAAGAGATAGTCTCCCCTACTCAGGACAGCCTTAGCGACTGAGAACCAGTCGTTCGGCGTGAGCCATCCCTCACTAAGGGAGTCCAAAAGGTCAAGCGTAAAAGGAGCAGTGGGGCCGCAAGAAGAGACAGCAGCCTTTAAATCTTTCAGGTCTTCGAATTTTAATCTACGGTAGCTTTGGCGGGTTGGTGCCTGCGGAGCTACGTCCTGAGGGGAATTTTCCTCTTTGGAATGTGCCCCTTCCTCAGGCTGATAGGCCTCCTCAACTTCTCTGCCTGAGGAATCATCATCAGGTGGAGCCGTGGCAGAGGTGGGGTAATTGGGGGCCGGAGAATGGGACCTGGTAACTGGGAAGGCAGCCATAGGTTTTGAAGCTAGAGTGTGGCAGGGCAGAGGAGAGACCGAGTTTGCACTAGGTTCTTGGGAGAGGGTAGAAGACTGCAGGGCACTCACTAGTTCCTGAATCAGCTGCCTTAAGGCGGCAGTGTCCTGGGCAAGCTGGCGGATTGCCTCACTGATGTCATATAGGGGATTAAAAAAGGCAGTGTCATGGGACAGATAATGGGGTGGCTGTGTTCCCGACAGAGGTAGAGGAGCTGAGGGCTGACACCTCACCTCCTCATCTACTTGGGTAGCCCCGTCCTCTGGGGGCAAGGATTTAGGTTTGGGGGAGAGGGATCGGGGATATCAGAAGTCACAGGATAAAGTCTCAGAGGTGCCTCCGAGTGGGAGGGCTCAGATAGGGGAGCAGGATGGTCAGAGTCTATAGTAGTAGAATTTGAGGAGTCAGTCCCCTGCATGGGGGTGCCTCATCCCCAAAGACTGAGGGAGCCTTGGAACTCTTATACTTTTTCCTCAAAAAAAATCTCAAGTTCAGAAACAAGGTGCTGAATCTCTGGCTGACTTTTTCTCGGCTTAATAATCTCATTTAAGATCCAAATAGAAAAAGCAGAATTAGGGAGAATAAGGATGTAAATAACGGGGAATTCCCAGGAGTAGACAGGGGTGGAGGAATCAGAGGGTAAGTAGCCCATTCCCATACCAGGGTGTGTGCCAAGAGAGAGGCGATCCTCAGAAATACTCACTTTTTCTGTGAATTCGTTGGCCGCGTTGGGCGCCAGGTGTGGAGGTCAACGTGGAGGTCTCGTCTTGTTCAGCAGGGAGAACCCTTTGTGGGGCTGAGAAGGGGACGCAGCCGAATGAACAGACACAGAGCCTGGAGAAAAGGCGTTTATTCTATGGCAGTTACAGTATTTATACCTCCCTGTTGGGAGGAGGTGGTATAGTATGCATGCCGGGACCCCCAGTAGAAATGCAGGGTGTGGCATGGGCGTTAGCTAGTGATAAACAAATGGTGATAGGATAAGATCAGTAAGGTAAAATAGTTCCCTACAGGGACAAATGGAGATGTTACTGGCACCTGCTTGAGCAAATCGAAGATCAGCAGGATGACAAGTGATACAAGTGATCTTGCCTCCACCTGAAGTTCTCTGCTGAGAAAAAGACAGTGGGCCCAAAAGACCAGGTAAGGTGAGGACTGAGTTTCCTTTCCTGCAGAGGCCAATTCCTCGCCACACCTGAGTCCAGGGCTCTCCGAGAACTCAGGTGCAGGGATCACTGCCCCATGCCAGAAGAACAAGGGCACGTCAGGTGCAGCTTGGCGGATTCCCCGCGGGGCTGGTGGGATGTGAGCATCCGTGCCGAGGAGCAGTTCACCGCAGACTCTTGACGATTCTCAGTTTCCCAGGGCTCCCAGGGTGGCAGAAGGGTCGAGAGGAAGCAGCAGGTCTCCTTCTTGGGGCTGCCTCCTCTCTTCCCCCAAATTCACATAGTCACCAGGGACACACTGACATCACAAGGTTCATGGCCACTGCAGGTCCAAGGAACCAGGGACCATGAGTTTCTGCTGGCATCGTGGGTCTGGGCCTTCAGGTTCCTGCTTCTGTTGAGAAGCTCCTGGCTTACGCTGACTCTTGTCCTGGCTTAGCTGACCCAGCCTCTCCTTGACAAAGGTCCTCTCACGATGAAACTTCCATTTGGTCCCTTGTGATATGTCGTGGTGCCCCCTATCAGAAACTGCACCGGACCCAAAGACCAGCGTCCCTTTACAGAGAGGAGCAGCTGCTTCCCCCAAGGACCTTTACCTAAGATACTGCTGGGCGGGGCCTGGGGTGCACATGGGAGCCCCTATAGGCACTGATGAGGGACTTTGCCCCCATGGGAAAAGCCGATAGCATCAGGGTCCCGGTGGTTCAGTCTGATAGAGTCGCAGGATGTGTCATGGTCTCCAGAGCAGAACGGTCCTGGGCAGGCTGAACCCATCTTCCCCGGACCAGTGGAGCAGCACGGATGAGCCCAGGGGCACCCAGGGCTAGAGATTCAAGGGCTCCGGAAACAGATGCAGCCCCTAGGGCACTGGGCATTGTGTGCACTGGGCATTGGACAGGCTGCTCCATCTAAGAAGTGGACTGTGTGGGGTAGGCCAGGCCTGTGTGGACTCTGCCATGAGAGAGGAGCCCCTCTCGCTCTTTCTACCTCCAGCCCTGGGTACTCAGCTCCTCGGTCTCCCAGAGCCACTGGCCTGTTGCACATGGACCAGGCTGAGCCCCCAGTACGAGAACTCTGGAAAATTTCTCTCCCTCTGGAGCCACAGTACCTGCCTCTTTGTTTCACTCTTGAGTCTGCTCAGCAAGAGAAGACAGATGGATATGGGTCACACCATGTCTTCTGTGACCCAGAGGACAGTCTGAAGTTCCCACATGAGTTCAGGAACAGTTCCCGCTGTCCCCTTGGAGGCCAGAGGACATGCGTGAATGCAGTGTAGCAACTGGGGGATGAGGCATTGCCTAGGAAAAGAAGGGGGGGGGTTTGCCTGAGACGAGAGAATAAACTTCACCGGGCTATAAATCATTGGATATGGGAGTGAGGCCCTCTTGTCTCCTGTAACAGAAATGAATGAGGATGAGGCAGCCTCTACGGAGGATCTAGGCAGACATTCTGTGGCCCTGATAAGGCCAGCCGGCCAGTGACCCCTTGGGGCCAGAGTGTCCCTGGTGCGATAGCACTGCAGCACTGTCATGGCCGTCCTGTTGTTCATCAATTTGCTTGAGCGGGCACCAGTAGTGTCTCCGTTGTAAGACTTGTTACTGTTTTTGGCATATTGAATATGCCACGGGTAGTTTGCCAGGCTCTGCCGTGAGAGATACTCTCGGTGGCTTGCCAGGCTCTCCGAGAGGGATGGAGGAATTGAACCCGGGTTGGCATCGTGCAAGGCAAACGCCCTACCCGCTGTCCCTATCCGCTGTGTGGTAGGAACATCATTCCAGTCCTGTTGAGATAATCTGCTGAGATAAACTGGACTCAGGTCCTGTCACCAGTGCTCCCTTCCTGCACTCCCCGAGGCGACACAAAATTCTGATGAAGCAAGTGGAAGATTTGACTAAGCGTTAGGGAGACAATCAGATGCACATGGCTTTGAAGACTCTACAGTGGACAGGCCCACACAGTGGACATTCCAATTTCCCCCAATAGACCTTATAGGCCTGATAAGTACCTACCAAAGTTTTAGTTTGGCTCTTTGTAGACACAGATGAGCTTGTTCTGAAACGTAAATGGCAAGACATCGGCCCTAGAGGACTCCTGACATCTACACAAAGCATAGTTTTGTGGCTGCAAAACTGAGACAGGGAAGAAAGTCCTATATTTGGAAGATCAGAGGGAAGGATGCATATTTTTCAAGAATGGCATGGAGAGAATAACCTTCTTCATGGAAGTCTATAACACAAGCCATATTTACAAAACGTTGTTTGTATGCAAGATGCATGAAGTTGACAGAGTCCATTGTTTCCGGTCTGAGAATGAGGAAGAAATGGAGGGGTCACAACATTTGCTGGGGTCCAAAGTTTCAAGGCGGCAGGGCAGGGACCAGTAGGGTAGAGCACGCCCCCCCAGGACCCCTGCGAACCCTGCTCTGGGTTTCAACTTGATGCTGCAGGCTTCGCCTTTCCAGTGCTTGCCTTGAGCGCTGTGGAGAGTCTAACAGCTGGAGCATGTGCTTGGCATACAGGAATCATGGGTTCCCGAGACCTTGGTCCCCTGAGCACTGCATGCAGGAGTCCTGGGTCCCCCAGACCACAGTCTCCTGAGCACTGCATGCAGGAGTTCTGGGTCTGACTTTGTGGTGGAACAGGGCCAACCTCTGGGCCCACAGCTCTGGACCTGGCTTGTCTGCTGCCTTCTGCAAGCTTCCCTGTTCTCCAGGCACAGTCCTTCCTGCCGGCCCTGCATGGCTCCGGGACTGCCTGGCTCCTCACCTGCTACTTTGTAACCAAGGTTCCACCCATTCCCATCACAGTACTAACTGCTCAAGCCGCTCCCCCAGGCAGGAGGCGCTTCTCAGCTTCTCTTAGCTCTTACGGTTGCTCTTAACAATGTACCAGGCTGGATCACTCTGTTCCTTGGAGCAGTCCGTGTCCCTGTCCACCCCCAGGTCTCCTGATGCGTACAGAGCCCTTCAACACGGCCGGTTCCCGGAACCCAAGCTCCAGCTCTCAGCGCAGGCTGTTTGTGGCCGGTCCCTGCCCTGCCTTTGCGCCCGTGGGCGGTGGACAAGTGGTGGAGGAAGTTCAAGCCAGTGAAGAGGCAGGAACTGCTGTGGGCAGCGCAGCGTGGGCAGCACAGCGCAGCCAGGCAAGCTGGGGCGCACTGGACAGACGCACACACCCGGCTCCCCGCAACTGGCCACTGAGAGCCCCTGGACAGGCCCAGCTTATCCTCTCTTCCCGGCATGATGACCTCGCTGAGGCTCTGCAGGTGACTTCTGCACTGTCCCCAGGGCCAGGGCCAGTGCCTCCCTCATCTGGGAGCCCCTCAGCTAGGGACGCCTTCCTGGACCCCCAATCTCCCAGAAGTTACTGATGAAGGTGCCCACTCTCCGGACCCCTTACTCTTTTATTCCCTCCTCTCCTCCCCCTGTCCTCTTCCCCTTCACCAGGGGGTCACTTCCCCCAGGCTGGGCTGGAGAATAGGTTTCCTGTCCCACACTAGGTAAAGGTGTGGGGGAGCAGGGGATTTTGGGGGGGGTCCTGCAGGCTCCCCCATGAGGCCCTGCCTTCTGGCTCCCAGCCATTGCTGTTGATGTGGGGCTGGAACCTGGGCCAGAGCTTAGAGCCTCCTAGGTGACATGCACCCCCTGAGCCACACGGCCGCCCTAGCCACTGTCCCCTTGCAGCCTGGGTCTGTCCCTGAGGACTTTCATCTGCGTCCTCTTCCTGCCGTTCATCTTCTCGGGACTCGCTCCTCGGGCAAAGGACAGCCCGGCCATGAGGAAGACCCAGGAGATGACCCTCCAGAGCAGGTCAGCGGAGGCCATGCTGGCCCATCTCTGGGAAACACCGGTGGGAACCAGCACAGAGTATCCTGCCCTCAGCTCTGTGTCTGTCTGTCTGTCCCCCTCATTTCTCTCCCTGCAGCTCTTTCCTCTCCAATCCTCCCCATCTTTCCCTTCCCTCTCTCTCCTTCTCTTTCTTTCTCCCTCCCTCCCCCCTCTCTTGCTCTCTCCCTCCCTTTCCTTCTCCCCCTCTCACTGCCCCCTCTCTCCCTCCTTCCCTCCCTTCCTCCCTCTCCCCCCTTGCTCTTGCTCTCTCTACCTCTGTGACTCTTGCTCAGGTTCAACCTGTCTCAGCTGAACCCCCTGGATCTACGGAATCGCTCTGTGGGGCTCCAGGCCCAGAAGGACAGCTCTGCCCCCCACTTCACCCTGGAGGGCCAGAGGTTCCTAATCCTGGGGGGCTCCATCCACTATTTTCGGGTGCCCCGGGACTACTGGAGGGACCGCCTGCTGAAACTCAAGGCCTGTGGCTTCAACACCGTGACCACGTGAGTGCCAGCGTGCTGGGGGGCTGGGACTGGGTGCCCTGGGACTGGGCCATGGGGTGCCCGTGGAGTCATTTCCAGCTTGTCCTCTTTAGGCATTCCAGAGCCTTGGACTCAGGCCCTGTGCTGTGGGGGTTTCTCCTTGGAGGTCCTGTCAGATCTCTAAGGAGCACCCCCAAACACCCTTGGCCACAAGGACAGTCCGGGACCCTCTTCGTGGGCTGTGTCCATCGCTCTGAATCATCCCCGTAGCCCCTTGGCGTGGGCAGAATACAGGACACGGGCAGTGGTGGGCCTGGGTCTGGGCACGCGGAGAAGGCAGCTGCGCACGCTCAGTCCCCCCTCTGGGCCTTGGGGCCCAGTAGGGGCCGGCTGGGTGGGCAGGGAGAGCTGCTGGAGCTCGTCAGTCAGCGTCCCCCGCGCCCAGGCAGGGTGCAGATGCCCTTCAAGTGGGAGGAGACCGGGAGAACAGGGAGAGCGCACGGGGCCCCTGCTGGATCGCCACCCCTGCAGGACTCCTCAGGTTCTGGGAGTCGCAGCTCTGGCGTCCCCTGAGCATCCTGGGGTACCCTGGTGGGCGCCAGGCACTGAACTGCTCGCTCGTTTGGCTGAGTATCCCCCGGAATGACCTCTGGGCCCCCAAGCACTGCTCAAGAGGTCTGACCCCTCCCCCAACCCCAAATAATAAAACACACAAATACAAGAAACAAAAATCATGTTTGAATCCGGGACAGTGGCCTCCATTTCTCTACCACTGAGAGAAGCACCTGGTGATGCTCAGGGCTCACTCCCGGGGCCAGGGGCTCTCTGGGGTGCGGGGACCGAACCTGGGGTGGCCGCCGTGCGAGGCGAGCGGCCTCCCTGCGGTACTGTGCTCCAGCCCCCATCAGATATTGTTGAGGAGCCCCTGGAACCCTAAGTGTAGGGGTCAGCTGAGGGGGGCGGGGCCAGGGGAGGGGGATTTAAAAATAAAAACACAGTCCAGTGCCCCTGCACACTAGGCCACCAAATCACACACTACACTTGCATTTTGCAGACATGCAAAGACCGCTCCTGGATTTCAGAGGCTCTTTTTTTTTTTTTTTTAATGCACTCAGGAATTACTCCCAGGGACCATGGGATGCTGGGAATCAAACCCGGGTCAGCCGCGTGCAAGGCAAACACCCTACCCACTGTGCTATCACTGACTTGCTTATGCTACAGACACTTGAGTCAAAGCTTTTTAAAAAATTTTCATTCAGATATTTTACTATTTATGCATTCATGAAAGTGATTTGAAGTTTTGCTCCATTCTTTAGTGAAAACAGTAAGTTGCTGACTGTTTTCCAAGGGCCAATCAATCTCGGCCCTTGAGACACGGCTTATTTTCTTGGGGTCATGCTCATGTACACAGAGGTGGTGGCCTGTGCAGGCCTGGTCCCATTCCCGCTGTGTTATTGGGATCATAATTGATTTTGTTTCTGGGCCAGTCTTGATATCAATCTTATAATAAGGTGATTTTTCTTATTTTTAATGTGATTTATTAAGGTGATTTCTCTTATTTTCTAATCGCTGAAAAATCTCATAAAAATGAGATTTATCCTGAATATTTCTCAATCTACACCATAAAACTCTTTGACCACTATTTTCACAACACATTGTTTTGTGCATGTGGTTATAAGGTGAAAAATTTGGGGCATGGTGTACTTTACTTTCTTTTGCTTCTCAAATATATCTGTTTTTTATTTTAGAACATGTTCCCCCTTCCTTTTGTGTTTTGGACTAACTGAAACTTTATTATCTTTGCTTTCTTGAGATTCTCATGTCTGGGTGTTCCTTTCTTTCACAAGCTCAGATACATTTTCAGTCTTTTTCATGAATTGGTTTGTAACTTGGTTAATCATCTCTGTATTTTTTTGTTTCTGTTCCACCTTATCTTAATTTCAAATCTTCTTTGGTCATCATGTTCCTCCCCTTCTCTCCAGAAGCGGCATCTAGACTGTTTCCCTGCCGGCTTTCCCCTTATCCAATGGACGGCTTGAAGGACCCCCTAAGACATGGCAATGGTGACAAGCCACAGATATTTTCCTAACACAACTTTGAAAGCTCTTTGTTTTCAAACATTTCATAATTTATTATTATTTTGTTTGTATGGGGGGCCACACCCTGCAATGCTCAAGGATTACTCCCAGCTCTGTGCTCAGGAATCACTCCTGGCTGTGCTTGGGGAACCATACGGTATGCCAGGGATCCTGTACTATCACTCCAGCCCAATTCATAATATTTTAAAGTTTATTTTACGACGCACCAGTTCATTGGCACTATGCTGTCTTAGTGATTTGTTTAACTATGTTTAAAGTGCAACAAAAATTTTAGTTTCAGGGCTGGAGAGATAGTACAGTGCCTTGTACACAGCTGATCCAGGTTTGATCCTCAGCTTCCCATACAGTCCCTGAGTCTGCCAGGAGTGATTTCTCAGCACCCCCAGGTGTGACTCAAAACAAAAACAGGAAAAAAAATTACTTTTATTTTTCTTGGAGCATTGGCTGTGTAATATGACTTTGTGTTTGCTAAGTGCTTCAAGCATTGTGCTTTGAATGACTTCCTCCTCCCCCTCCTTTTTTCTACCTCCTCCTTATCCTTCTCCCCCTCTCCTCTCCTCTCCTCTCCCTCTCTCCTTGCCCCTCCCCTTCTCCTCCAAAGAGAGAGGGAGGGTGGGAGAAAGGGACATAGAATAAAGTTCTGTCTGGTTTGGGGCCACACCAGCTCCCTCTCAGTGCTTGGGGGACCAGAGATTCAATCTGGCCTCCAGCTCTGCCTGCGAGCTGTCTCCTCAGCCCTTGGTTTCTTTGTTGTGTGTGTGTTTGTGGGGCGTGATGTGTGTGGGGGGTCACACCCAGCAGTGCTCAGGGGCTCAAACCCGGGGCTCCCACATGCAAAGCCGGCTCTCCAGTCCTTTGAGATGTTCCCTGGAATTGTTTCTCGGCAAGAAGTATTTCAGATTTCCCTGTGTTTCCTGAAGCTGGCCCTGGGCTTCAGGAGCTGTGTCACCGGCGTCTCTGCCACCAGGAGCACAGAAGACAGATACCGTCTCCACAGATCACAACTCCTTTTGATATTTGGTGCCTTTGTCAACATCTGCTTGGAGGACATTATTTTCACTTATTTTTGCCTTAAAACCTGTTTTGTCTGCTTTTGATGATTGCTAGACTAATCTTGTCTAACCTGTATTTTTCTTCATCCTTTAAAAAATCTTAAATGTTTTTATCTCAAACTTTTGCTTTACAGGTAAGGAGTTTGTCTTGACAGGGCTGACACATCTTGGATTCCCCGCCCCCCTGAAGGCCACCAGGAGTAATTCCTGAGTGCAGAGCCAGGAGTAACCCTTGAGCCTCACTGGGAGTGACCCCAAAACAAAACACGTTTTCAAGGGGGGCACCTGTTTGGGGGCAAGTACATACACCCAGCGGTGCTCAGGGCTGACTCCTGGTCCTGCACTTACGGATGACATCTTGGTGGTGCTCAGGGACTTTGTGTGGTAGTGCAGGGGTGGGTGAGCTAGGCCAATGCCCTGCCCACTGTGCTATTATTACTCCCACCCCTGGGCACTTTGCTTTTGATTAAAACATTTCAGTGCCGTTGGATCACTTGTTCCATGTGTCAGGATCAGTCACCGAGGTGCCTGTCTGCGCTGCACACGTTGGTGGACACTGAGGAACCCGCGTTCTTTTCTCTGACAGCTACGTGCCCTGGAACCTGCATGAGCCAGAAAGAGGCGCCTTCAACTTCTCTGGGAACCTGGACCTGCAGTACGCGCTGGGGTTGGGGGCACAGAGAAGCAGCTGAGGGGGGCTCGTGGATCAGCTGAGAGGCCGTAGAAACCTGCCTGTCACCTGCCTCCCCCTGGCTGTGTGGGGTCCCGGCCTGGGGCTACGCAACATGCTGTGGGGCAGCCCTGGACTAGGAGGGGGCAGCGGGCACAGGCGCCCCGAGTGATGACATTGCTCCCTGCAGGGCCTTTGTCCTGATGGCCGGGGAGATTGGGCTCTGGGTGATCCTGCGTCCAGGCCCCTACATCTGCAGCGAGATCGACCTCGGGGGCCTGCCCAGGTGAGTGCAGTTCTGTGTGTGACGTGTGTGTGTGAGGGTGAGTGAAAGTGTGTGTTAGAGTATGAGTGTGTGTGTGTGTGTGTGAGTGCATGTGAGTGTGTGTGCATGTGTGAGTGTATGTATGTACACATGAGTGTAGAAGTGTGTGTATAAGTGTGTGTGAGTGTGTGTATGTGTGAGTGTATGCGTGTACATGTGTGAGTATATAAGTGTGTTCAAGTGTGTGAATGTGAATGTGTGTGAGTTGTATATGTGTGTAAGTGTGTGAGTGTGTGTGTGTGAGTGCGTGTGACAGGGGTGGGGGTGGGGGCTCTTCAGGCCCAACCCGCCAGCACTTGCTCAAAGCTTCCTGAGCACGTGATTGTCCGTGTTCCCAGCTCCCTGAGCTCATGTTTTCGGGCTGCAGGCCTTGGGCACAGCTGGGCTCCAAGCACGGTGTTGTGGTAGATGCTGGCTCAGGCAACCCCACCTCACTGATGGGGACCTGCAGCGCCACCTGGAACATGGGGGCAGGGCACTGGCACTTTCGGGATGTCACCACAAGGTGGCGAGAATGGTCCCAAAGTTCTGGGGGACCCCCAGGTGTGAGCTCAGAGGCTGGACTTAGCCCAGGGGTTGTCAGCCCTGATGAGGGGAGGGTGGCGGTGTGGCCTGATGGGCAGTGAGGCCCTGGTGCACACCCCCTGTCTGCCGCAGCTGGCTCCTGCGGGACCGCCAGATGAGGCTGAGGAGCACGTACTCGGGCTTCCTGGAAGCTGTGACCGTGTATTTCAATGAGCTGATCCCCATGCTGGTCCCCCTGCAGGTATGCAGACCCCCATCCCTCTCCATTGGGGACTGAGCCTGCCAGTGAGGGAGGGGCCCCGGGGGAGGGGACTGGGGTGTGGGGGGCTGGAAGCAGGCGTGTTTCCAGTCCCAGACCTACTAAGACTTGGTGCAGAGGCGATGGTGGGGACTGAGCCACAGGCCGAGGAGGAGACCAGGGGGTGGGGTGGGGGGGGAGCCTGGGCCTGGTGTGCGGGCGGGGCGGGCGGGGCAGAGGCTGCAGCGTCCCTGTCTGATCTCAGTACCGCAGGGGCGGCCCGGTCATTGCCCTGCAGGTGGAGAACGAGTATGGCGCCTTCATGACTGACAACACATACATGGCTCACCTGCACCAGGTTGGAGACCCCAGCCCTCCTTGCCCCTCCATCCTGCTGGCTCACCCCCAAACCCGGCCCCACGCTGGTCTGGAGGGTGCCGGCAGCACCTTCTGCTCCCCTCACTCTCAGCTGCCCTAGATTCTGGAGCCCGAATGACCTTTGCCAGGCTAGTGTCTGCTGACCTGCCAGCCAGATGCCCCTTCCTGTGGCCTTTGTGCTCACAGGAAGGAGCTGCCCGAGGGCTGAGCACTGGGGCTGTGTGAGCGGCAGGTGGACTCTGTGTTCAGTGCTTGCTCGTGCTCTTCCCTTGACTTGCTCCTTCTCAAGTGGCAAAGGGCTGGGGTCCATGTGCCTCGTTTTCTCCACAGGCCCTGGTGGACAGAGGGATCGTGGAGCTGCTCCTGACCTCAGACAACGAGAACGATTTCATCCAAGGCTCCATCAAAGGCGGTGCGAGCTGGCCCCAAGGGGGGCCGGGGAGGCCGGGGCAGCTCAGGCTCTGCTTGTCCTGGTGGAGCTTGGATGCCTGTCCTTGAAGTTCCCATCCTCGTGGGCCAGACCCTAGAGATGCCGGTTGGAGGAGGACTCTGGTCAGAGCTGACCCCTCCGATGCTGGGGTCCTACCCGGCAGCCCCGTCTCTCGGCCACTCCCTCTGCCTCACCCTTCACCCTCCTGCGAGAAGAAGCTGGAGAGGACTGGTGTGGCCCAGAATCCAGCTCCCCTGCCCCTCGTGGGTGCCCCTGGGGAGGGCGAAGCCGGCCCCCTCTGCACACATGGCAGGGGACAGAGAAAGTGGCATCAGGGCCTTTGGGTGAAGAGGCAGGAGGCAGGAAGGGAGGACGGGCTGGGGGTGCCAGTCTGCAGGGGCAGCCTTGCCCCCCCACGCCTGTGCCCACCCACTTTCCGTGGCCCCTCCCCATTTTCTGGTCCTCTAGAAAGGGACTGCCTTGGGGTGGGGAGACCAGCATTCAGCCCCCGCCTCTCACCTTTATCTGATGTGAGCTGAATTTCATTCCAATCCTCCTTCTTTCTTGCAGGGGTCCAAGGAGTGTTGGGGGGGTGGCGGCTGGGGCTACACTTGCCCCACCCGTGGGATGGCTAAGTGCCCAGGACAGTGGCACCGGGGCCCAGGGACATCCTTGACAATGCTTGGGGGCATGTGTGCTAGGCTGGGAGTCCTGTGCCCCTCACCTTGGCACCACCTCCCTGACCCAACCTCACCCCTGCACCACTTTGCTGGCCCTAATTTCCCTTCTTTGTAGCTTTCCGTTTTTTTTATTTATTTAGTCCATTCAGTTTTTTTTCATTTTTACCTTTGGGTAAAAAGCTCCTACAAAGAGCTTGGGGAAGTCCTGCTGAGACTCAGACCAAACTCTCTGCTCCTTGTCCTGCACCCCTCCAGCCCTGCCCTCCTCCCCTCTACTCTTCTGTCCCTACCTTCCACCTCCTGCCTCTCCTCCCTTTCTTCCGGCTGGCCCTCCCGCCCCCTGCCCCCACCTCACGCCCTGTCTCTGCAGTGCTGGCCAGCATCAACATGCATAAGCTGTCCAAGGATCTGTTCCAGAGGGTCAGGATGCTGCAGGTAGGTCCTGGGCCCGCCTCTGGGTGGGATGCACGGAGTGGGGGATGTTCTGCTTCTCTCACCCCTTAGGGGGCACCTCCCAGAGATGCCCTATGGGGGCCCGGGGAGAGGGGTTTGCTCCTCTGCCAGGACAGGGCTTCCAGTCCCTCTGCTGGGAACAGACCCTGCAGCCCTGACCTGGGGCTGTTCCGAGCTGAGGCCTGCAAGCTGGCAATGGCCTCCTTTGCCCCATTCCCGCGCCTGAACTCTGGCCCCAGATATCTTCTATTTTCCTTTATTTCTAGTTTGGGGGGTCACTCCTGGTCAGTGAAATGCAGAGCCAGAGAGGAGTGCTGGAGTGTGGATTTGGCACATGGGACCCCCGGTTTCAATCTCTGGTATCAAATGCCCCCCAGGCACCATGGGTAGTGTCCCCCTCAAGTAAATAAAGGCCAACTGCAGTTAGCTTTGGATGTACTGGGTGCTAGGACTCAACCCTAAGAACCTGGGGGAAACAATGCAACCTGTGACAGAAGCAACTGGGGAGTGTCCCTGGTTCCTGCTCAGAACGTCTGGGTCAGACCCTCCCACAGTAACCCCAAGACTTCAGACTCTGGCCCTACCCCTTTAGAGTGGGAAGCAGCCCACTGTTACTGTTCAAAGTGCAGTGCTGGTTCCAGACACACCCGCATTTGCCTCTGTACCTTAGTTCTGGCTCTCAGGGTTCTGGAGGGATTGCGGCAGACCGAGTAAACGGGCATCATTCAAAATGATGGAAACCGACTGGCCTGACTCATTCTAGTCACATGGTCTACTGCATCTCAAGCGAAGCGTGAGAAACAAACACGTTCACAGGTGTTTAGAGGTAGAGGGGCACGAGCAGCTGCCTTGAAGGAGAGAAAGAGCGGGAGAGGCAACATTAAGAAAGGGCCGAAAGCAGTGCAGATCCTACATCCTGGTGCCGCACATCCTACTGCCCTCAGCTCACACAGCCCCCTTACTGTTCTAAATGCTGGAAAAATCAGGGGCCAGAGCAATAGTAGAGTGGGAAGGGCGTTTGCCTTGCATGTAGCCAACCCGGGTTTGATCCCCAGAATCCCGTATGGTCCCCTGAGCACCACAAAGAGTTATTCCTGAGTGCAAAGCCAGGTGTGCCCCTCCCACACACACACAAAAGAAAAAAACCAAATAAACAAAATTGAGCACTTTGGGACCAGAGCGATAG